>NC_084580.2:20870000-21002500 GCF_033978685.3 Nerophis lumbriciformis
TCCACTGGCTATTTGCAGCTGTAAACAGAGGAATAAATACAATAAATACCGTATTTTTCGGAGTATAAGTTGCACCGGCCGAAAATGCATAGTAACACGTTTTTCGTATGTGGGTAACAACATTTAACTATGTATATATATTTCTGAATTGGTTCAACCGCAACCCGCCCGCATCTATTTCAAATCTATTTTTACCCGCCCGACCCGCGGTTTATCCGCGGATTCCGCGGTTGTGCCTGCAAACCGCGCATCTCTAATATACACACACTATATTGCCAAAAGTATTTGGCCACCCATACAAATGATGAGAATCAGGTGTCCTAATCACTTGGCCCGGCCACAGGTGTATAAAATCAAGCATTTAGTCATGGAGACACACACACATATATATATATATATATATATATATATGTCTTAATAAGGTTATCCAAAAAATAGTGCTCGATACCGTAGTAGAGCGCAATATATGTATGTGTGGGGAAAAAAAATCACAAGACTATTTCATCTCTACAGGCCTGTTTCATGAGGGGGGTACCCTCAATCGTCAGGAGATTTTAATGGGAGCATTCGCATACCATGGTTTATATAGGGCACAGAGTGGGTGGGTACAGGCTGGCCTAGGGGCGTGGTGATTGGTTCATGTGTTACCTAGGAGGTGTTTCCGTCTATGGCGGCATGTTGTTACAATTTCGCTGCGCTTGTTGAGGGATGACAGGTCTGGACGGTAGATAATAAACAGTTTCTCTTTCAAGCATAGGTTGCATCTTTTATTACCACTATTGATTAAAGATGATTGTAACAACATGCCGCCATAGACGGAAACACCTCCTAGGTAACACATGAACCAATCACCACGCCCCTAGGCCAGCCTGTACCCACCCACTCTGTGCCCTATACAAACCATGGTATGCGAATGCTCCCATTAAAATCTCCTGACGATTGAGGGTACCCCCCTCATGAAACAGGCCTGTAGAGATGAAATAGTCTTGTGATTTTTTTTCCCCCACACATACATACATACATACATATATATACATACATACATACATACATACATACATACATATATATATATATATGTATGTACATATATACATATATATATGTATACATGTATGTATGTATGTACATATATACATATATATATGTATACATGTATGTATATATATATATATATATATATATATATATATATATATACATACATACATACATACATACATGTATACATATATATATGTATATATGTACATACATATATATATATATATATATATATATATATATATATACATACATATATATACACATATATAAATATACATATATACATACATATGTATATATACATACATACATATATATATACACAATACATACATATATATATTTACATATACATATATATATATACAGACAGTATATATGTACATATATAGATACACATATATGTATATACATACATACATACATATATATATATATATATATATATATATACATACATACATACATACATACATACATACATATACACATCTATATACATCTACATATATATATATACATCTACATACATATATATATATATAAATATATATATATATATATATATATCTATGGATGTATGTATAAAGCAACAAATTTGTACTTTTAGTCATACTTGACATTTCCCGCTAACTCACTACTGCAGGATTTGACGACCTTTGTGTCTGCCTGGGATTGTAGATTATTGGACATTTGCGCGATTACATGGCCAAATGTTTCTCCATATGCATATCACAACTTCCTTTTTCACAAACCCGAGCTTCGATTGTTTGGCCGGCTGTTGTGACATAGTCCACATCCTTCTTCTGATAGCTGTGATCTTTTGCTTTTGAGCATTTTGGTCGCATATGAAGAGAGTAACCCCGTCAGGGGCCTCATGTATTAAGCTTGCGTACTCACTTTTGAAACGAGCATGGGAATGTGCGCTGCCTCACGCCAACGTCACGCACGGCTGTGGATGCTTTGGTGACACACAGAGGTGGGAGTTGGGGTTTTGCCAACATTTGATTTCAACAATTTAAAACGATCAAGGCAAGGACCCCAAATTCACTTTTTCACCAATGCATTTACAGTAAATTACACTACTACTTTTTTCCTACGCTTTGAAACCTGCGGCTTATAAAATGGTGCGGCTAATTTATGATTTTTTTCCCTCGCTGACAGTCATGAAGCAAATCGTTTTCTATCAAACACATGCACAGACTCTTAAATGGTGTGTTATTGTTTGTGCTAAGGCGCCACCTTTTGGACAACTTCTCTCACCGCTGGGTGAATGCCTACAAGTGATTCCTGCTGTTTAAAGCTTTGAACCAGAAGGACAAGTGCCATTCCATCTTCTAGCCGTCCATAGCGTTTCTACTCGTACAAATTCTTCATTCATCACTCCAAGCAACGTTTGTAAGTTTTACAATATAACTAAAACTGTTATACTTACTAAACCGTCCCATGTGTGATGTCTGTAGGAGTGTTTTCATGCATATGCTAATATGCTAACGCGTTTACGAGTGTCTGTGTTAGTATTATTATTTTACAATGGCATTGTTTTTGTGTTATTTCAGTTTCACAAATTTCTCAGTAAATTCCCCAAAACGTCATCGTGGAGTTAATGTCTTTGTTTAGCTGATTGGAAAGCCAGCTTGTGCAGCTAGTGGGTCCATGACGATGACTTCTGTTTTGTTTGATCATCCGTTTTACTGCCACGTTGCAAGCACCGTTTGGAAACAATTAAGGTATGTAAATAAACATTTACTGAATATTTCTGTGTAAATAACTAATTTCACAAACACATTTGTTTCAACATATAGTCGGGAAAATACAGTACTTGCATGCACACACTTGAATGCATCTGAAGTTTTTCTTGCGTACGCCATTTTCTGGATTTGAACGTACGCCAACTTTTAGTAGAAAAATCCACGCAACTCTTAATACACGAGGCCCCTATTGTGTTAAACTACCGTATTTTTTCGGACTATAAGTCGCAGTTTTTTTCATAGTTTGGCCGGGGGTGCGACTTATACTCAGGAGTGACTTATGTGTGAAATGATTAACACATTAGCGTAAAATATCAAATATTATTTATCTCATTCACGTAAGAGACTAGACGTATAAGATTTCATGGGATTTAGTGATTAGGAGTGACAGATTGTTTGGTAAACGTATAGCATGTTCTATATGTTATAGTTATTTGAATGACTCTTACCATAATATGTTACGTTAACATACCAGGCACTAGAGATGCGCGGATAGGCAATTATTTCATCCGCAACCGCATCACAAAAGTCGTCAACCATCCGCATCCACCCGAACTAACATTTAATCAAAACCGCACCCGCCCGCCATCCGCCACCCGCCCGTTGTTATATATGTAATATAGACGATGCAAGGCATTAGTGAGGTTATAAAGCTTTTGCCTGTTAAAGAAAGGAGACTGATCCAATGAAGCAGAGACATTCAATGCGTGCCACGCTGTCACAGCCCAGACGCACACCAGTGCGCAATCATCTGGGAGCCGCGCTGAGCGCACCTCCAAGCGCGTGGAGGTGCGATGTCCCTCGCACCCGCGGCGGCTCCACCCGGGCTCGCGCCCGAGGCTTCAGCGCTCACCGCGGCGGCCATCCTACTCGTCGCGGCCTAGCCCTCGCGGCTCTCGCTGCCGGCGACGGCCGGGTATGGGCCCGACGCTCCAGCGCCATCCATTTTCAGGGCTAGTTGATTCGGCAGGTGGGTTGTTACACACTCCTTAGCGGGTTCCAACTTCCATGGCCACCGTCCTGCTGTATATATCAACCAACACCTTTTCTGGGGTCTGATGAGCGTCGGCATCGGGCGCCTTAACCCGGCGTTCGGTTCATCCCGCAGCGCCAGTTCTGCTTACCAAAAGTGGCCCACTCGGCTCACCAGGGTGAGCACCACCCCTTTCGTGAGCGCACTGCGCGCGGAGTGACCCCTGTTACGCGCCCCCGGCAACGGGGGTGGCGGGCAGGTAAGCTGCGCGGGCGGAGCGCACGGAGTGACCCCTGTTACGAGCCCCCGGCCACGGGGGTGGCGGGCAGGTAAGCTGCTTACCTGCTGCGCGTGACGCCGGCCGCGCCGAAGGCGGACGAGGCGGGGTGTCGGTGCGGTGGGCGCGGTGGTGACCCTGGACGTACGTCGGGCCCTTCTCGCGGATCACCTCAGCTACGGCTCCCGGTGGGGCCCTCTCGGGGGAAGGGGCCTCGGTCCCGGACCCCGGCGAGGCGTCCCTTCTCCGCCCCGTAAAAGTGTCCATCTCTTTTTTTTTTCTTCTTCTGTTGTGGCATATGCTGCAGGTGCCTGCTCGTTTTTCGTATGTGGGTAACAACATTTAACTATGTATATATATTTCCCAATTGGTTTAACTGCCACCCGCCTGAATCTATTTAAAATCTAATTTTTTTTAATTTCAACCGCCCGACCCGACCCGCGGATAAAATCTAATTTTTTTTTTATTTCAACCGCCCGACCCGCGGATAATCCGCGGACTCCGCGGTTGTGTCCGCAAACCGCGCATCTCTACCAGGCACGTTCTCAGTTGGTTATTTATGCCTCATATAACGTACACTTATTCAGCCTGTTGTTCACTATTCTTTATTTATTTTAAATTGCCTTTCAAATGTCTATTCTTGGTGTTGGCTTTTATCAAATACATTTCCCCCAAAAATGCGACTTATACATTATACTCTTATATATGTTTTTTCCCTTCTTTATTATGCATTTTCGGCCGGTGCGGCTTATACTCCGGAGCGACTTATACTCCGAAAAATACGGTACTCACGGCGCTCACCTGTCTTTTCACTTGCAACTATCTTTTGAATGGTATAAAAATGAAGAGAAAAAAGGTTCATAATCTACAAAAGCCACAACCAGTGAAGTTGGCACGTTGTGTAAATCGTAAATAAAAACAGAATCCCAAAATTTGCAAATCCTTTTCAACATATATTCAATTGAATAGACTGCAAAGACAAGATACTTAATGTTAGTACTTTTTTTCTTTTACTTAATGTTAGAACTGAGAAACTTAATTTTTATTTGCAAATAATCATTAACTTAGAATTTAATTGCAGCAACACATTGCAAAAAAAGTTGGCACAGGGGCATTTTTACCACTGTGTTACATGGCCTTTCCTTTTAACAACACTCAGTAAACGTTTGGAAACTGAGGAGACACATTTTTGAAGCTTCTCAGGTGGAATTCTTTCCCATTCTTGCTTGATGTACAGCTTAAGTTGTTCAACAGTCCGGGGGTCTCCGTTGTGCTATTTTAGGCTTCATAATGCGCCACACATTTTCAATGGGAGACAGGTCTGGACTACAGGCAGGCCAGTGTAGTACCCGCACTCTTTTACTATGAAGCCACGTTGATGTAACACGTGGCTTGGCATTGTCTTACTGAAATAAGCAGGGGCGTCCATGATAACGTTGCTTGGATGGCAACTAATGTTGCTCCAAAGCTTTAATGTACCTTTTAGCATTAATAGTGCCTTCACAGATGTGTAAGTTACCCATGCCTTGGGCACTAATACACCCCCATGCCATCACACATGCTGGCTTTTCAACTTTGCGCCTATAACAGTGGTTCTTTTCCTCTTTGGTCCGGAGGATATGACGTCCACAGTTTCCAAAAACAATTTGAAATGTGGACTCGTCAGACCACGGAACACTTTTCCACTTTGCATCAGTCCATCTTAGATGAGCTCGGGCCCAGCGAAGCCGGCGGCGTTTCTGGGTGTTGTTGATAAATGGCTTTGGCTCTGCACAGTAGAATTTTAACTTGCACTTACAGATGTAGCGACCAACTGTAGTTACTGACAGGGGTTTTCTGAAATGTTCCTGAACCCATGTGGTGATATCCTTCACACACTGATGTCGCTTTTTGATGCAGTACCGCCTGAGGGATCAAAGGTCATGGGCATTCAATGTTGGTTTTCAGCCTTGCTGCTTACGTGCAGTGATTTCTCCAAATTCTCTGAACCTTTTGATGGTAAATTTCCCAAATTCCTTGCAATAGCTGGTTGAGAAATGTTGTTCTTAAACAATTTGTTCCCGCATTTGTTCACAAAGTGTTGACCCTCGCCCCATCCTTGTTTGTGAACGGCTGAGCATTTCATGGAAGCTGCCTTTATACCCAATCATGGCACCCACCTGTTCCCAATTAGCCTGTTCACCCGTGGGATGTTCCAAATAAGTGTTTGATGAGCATTCCTCAACTTTCTCAGTCTTTTTGCCACTTGTGCCAGCTTTTTTTTTAAGCTAATATTTGCTAAATATAACAGTTTCTCAGTTTGAACATTAAATATGTTGTCTTTGCAGTCTATTCAATTGAATATAGGTTGAAAAGGATTTGCAAATCATTCTATTCTGTTTTTATTTACGATTTACACAACGTGGCAACTTCACTGGTTTTGGGTTTTGTAAAAGAAGACACTCGGGAGCATACAAATCCAGTTCTTGTTCATTTTCATTCGCATGGTATTTTCTACAAGATGACCTTTGTAGGACGGGTCAAGTGTGTGTCGGGTGACGAGGTCAGCGAGTGCACCAAGCTCATGTGGTAGAGCCAAGGCTCGGCAGAACTGGAGTCTCATTTCATGTATCTTTAAGTATTGGCTAAAAAAAGCTTCACCACATTCCAGAGATGAGGTAAAAAGTATGAAATCAAGTCAGGAAAATGGATGTGGAACCACACAATCAGCCAACCTGACAAAGGAGTCATAAAAGCGAGCAGCAGACATTTTTGTGCACTCTGATCTACTAGGATCCACACACACTGTGTGCAAACTATCAAGTTGCGTGTACTATTAGTGGGCGTGTCGCACGTGATCTACTAAGACTGTGTGGCGCAGGCCGCCCTATTTGAATGAGGTTTTTGCATGTACTGCGCGGGTTTCACCATGGAAATGCTCATTTACCACAAATCATGCTCCTACCTCTGGTGTTTCGCTACGTTTTGAATCAAGCAGCAGACACGTGCCACTTTTTATGGGGATTTTAAAGACAGTCCAGCTGGGCATCTGCAGTAGCGCAAGAAAATGCATATTGCAAGAAGATATATTATAATAATATATTTCCTGTATGGTATGTCATTAACATTTTTGACAGTCCACTATAAAATTATAAAATAATGTTACTGAATAGATATGTGTAATATTTTTATTTTTGACAGTCCGCTATAAAATTATAAAATAATATTACTGAATATACGATATGTCTAATATTTATATTTTTGACAGTGCGCTATAAAATCATAAAATAATATTACTAAATAGAAAAATATGCATAATATTTTTATTTTTGACAGTCACCTATAAAATTATAAAATAATAGTACTGAATACACTGTCTAACATTTTACTTTTTTGACAGTCCGCTATAAAATTATAAAATAATATTACTAAATATAAAAATATGTAAAATATTTGTATTTTTGACAGTC
This sequence comes from Nerophis lumbriciformis, assembly GCF_033978685.3. Taxonomy (NCBI): domain Eukaryota; kingdom Metazoa; phylum Chordata; class Actinopteri; order Syngnathiformes; family Syngnathidae; genus Nerophis; species Nerophis lumbriciformis. The sequence continues at coordinate 20,877,498 of NC_084580.2, forward strand.
ACCTATAAAATTATAAAATAATATTATTGAATAGACACGATGTCTAACATTTTTATTTTTGACAGTTCACTATAAAATTATAAAATAATGTTACTGAATAGATAATGTGTCTATAATTTGTATTTTTGACAGTCCGCTATAAAATTATAAAATAATGGTACTGAATAGACTATATGTCTAATATTTTTATTTTTGACAGTCCGCTATAAAATTATAAAATAATGGTACTGAATAGACGATATGTCTAATATTTTTATTTTTGACAGTCCGCTATAAAATTATAAAATAATATTACTGAATAGAAAAATATGTATAATATTTTTATTTTTGACAGTCACCTATAAAATTATAAAATAATATTACTGAATAGACACTGTCTAACATTTTATTTTTGACAGTTCACTATAAAATTATAAAATAATGTTACTGAAAAGATGTGTCTATAATTTGTATTTTTGACAGTGCGCTATACAATTATAAAATAATGTTACTGAATACACTGTCTAACATTTTATTTTTGACAGTCCACTATAAAATTATAAAATAATATTACTAAATAGAAAAATATGTATAACATTTTTATTTTTGACAGTTCACTATAAAATTATAAAATAATGTTACTGAATAGATAATGTGTCTATAATTTGTATTTTTGACAGTCCGCTATAAAATTATAAAATAATGGTACTGAATAGACGATATGTCTAATATTTTTATTTTTGACAGTCTGCTGTAAAATTATAAAATAATATTACTGAATATACGATATGTCTAATATTTATATTTTTGACAGTGCGCTATAAAATCATAAAATAATATTACTAAATAGAAAAATATGTATAATGTTTTTACTTTTGACAGTCACCTATAAAATTATAAAATAATATTACTGAATACACTGTCTAACATTTTTATTTTTGACAGTTCACTATAAAATTATAAAATAATATTACTAAATAGAAAAATATGTATAATATTTTTATTTTTGACAGTCACCTATAAAATTATAAAATAATATTACTGAATAGACACTGTCTAACATTTTATTTTTGACAGTTCACTATAAAATTATAAAATAATGTTACTGAATAGATAATGTGTCTATAATTTGTATTTTTGACAGTCCGCTATAAAATTATAAAATAATGGTACTGAATAGACGATATGTCTAATATTTTTTATTTTTGACAGTCCGCTGTAAAATTATAAAATAATATTACTGAATATACGATATGTCTAATATTTATATTTTTGACAGTGCGCTATGAAATCATAAAATAATATTACTAAATAGAAAAATATGTATAATATTTTTATTTTTGACAGTCACCTATAAAATTATAAAATAATATTACTGAATACACTGTCTAACATTTTATTTTTGACAGTCCACTATAAAAATTATAAAATAATATTACTAAATAGAAAAATAAGTATAATATTTTATTTTTAACAGTCACCTATAAAATAATATTATTGAATAGACACGATGTCTAACATTTTTATTTTTGACAGTTCACTATAAAATTATAAAATAATGTTACTGAATAGATAATGTGTCTATAATTTGTATTTTTGACAGTGCGCTATAAAATTATAAAATAATGTTACTGCATAGACTATATGTCTAATATTTTTATTTTTGACAGTCCGCTATAAAATTATAAAATAATGGTACTGAATAGACGATATGTCTAATATTTTTATTTTTGACAGTCCGCTATAAAATTATAAAATAATATTACTGAATATACGATATGTCTAATATTTATATTTTTGACAGTGCGTTATAAAATCATAAAATAATATTACTAAATAGAAAAATATGTATAATATTTTTATTTTTGACAGTCACTTATAAAATTATAAAATAATATTACTGAATAGACACTGTCTAACATTTTCTTTTTGACAGTTCACTATAAAATTATAAAATAATGTTACTGAATAGATGATGTATCTATAATTTGTATTTTTGACAGTGCGCTATAAATTATAAAATAATGTTACTGAATAGACTACCGGTATATGTCTAATATTTTTATTTTTGACAGTCCGCTATAAAATTATAAAATAATATTACTGAATATACGACATGTCTAATATATCTATTTTTGACAGTGCGCTATAAAATTATAAAATAATGTTACTCAATAGACGATGTGTAATATTTTTAATTTTTGACAGTCTGCTATAAAATCATAAAATAATGTTACTGAATAGACACTTTGTCTAACATTTTTATTTTTGACAGTCCGCTATAAAATTATAAAATATTATTACTAAATAGACGATACGTATAACATTTTTATTTTTGACAGTCCACTATAAAATTGTAAAATAATATTACCAAATAGAAAATATGTATAATATTTTTATTTGTGACAATCACCTATGAAATTATAAAATAAAATTACTGAATAGCCGCTATGTCTAACATTTTTGACAGTCCTCTATAAAAAAAAATAATAATATTACTGAATAGACGATATATCTAAATGTTTTATTTTTGTCAGTCTGCTATAAAATTATAAAATAATATTACGGAATAGACGATATGTCCATCCATCCATCCATCTTCTTCCGCTTATCCGAAGTTGGGTCGCGGGGAAGCAGCCTAAGCAGGGAAGCCCAGACTTCCCTCTCCCCAGCCGCTTCGTACAGCTCCTCCCGGGGGATCCCGAGGCGTTCCCAGGCCAGCCGGGAGACAGTCTTCCCAACATGTCCTGGGTCTTCCCCGTGGCCGTGGTCAGACATGCCCGAAACACCTCCCTAGGGAGGCGTTCGGGTGGCATCCTGACCAGATGCCCGAACCACCTCATCTGCCAATATTAAACATTTTTAACAGTGCGCTATAAAATTACATAAAATTGTTTTTTTTGACAGTCCACTATAAAATTATAAAATAATGTTACTGAATAGACGATATGTCTAATATTTTTATTTTTGGCAGTCCGCTTTACAATTATAAAATAATATTACTGAATATACGATATGTCTAATATTTCTATTTTTGACAGTGCGCTATAAAATTATAAAATAATGTTACGGAATAGAGACTTTGTCAAAACATTTTTATTTTTGACAGTTCGCTATAAAATTATTACTAAATAGACGATATGTATAATATTTAAATTTTTTGACAGTCTGCTATAAAATCATACAATAATGTTACTGAATAGACACTTTGTCTAACATTATTTATTTTTGACAGTCCGCTATAAAATTATAAAATATTATTACTAAATAGACGATATGTATAACATTTTTATTTTTGACAGTCCACTATAAAATTATAAAATAATATTACTGAATAGAAAACATTTATAATACTTTTATTTTTGACAGTCACCTATAAAATTATAAAATATTACTGAATAGATGCTATGTCTAAAAAAAAATTTTTAAGACAGTCCACTATAAAATTATGAAATAATGTTACTGAATAGACGGTATGTCTAATATTTATATTTTTGACAGTCCGCTATAAAATAATATTACTGAACAGACGATACGTTTATTTTTATTTTTGACAGTCCACTAAAAAATTATAAAATAATATTACTGAATAGAAAAAATTTACAATACTTTTATTTTTGACAGTCACCTATAAAATTATAAAATATTACTGAATAGACGCTATGTCTAAAAAATTTTTTTTAGACAGTCCACTATAAAATTATGAAATAATGTTACTGAATAGACGATATGTCTAATATTTATATTTTTGACAGTCCGCTATAAAATAATAAAATAATATTACTGAACAGACGATACGTTAATTATTCTTATTTTTGACAGTGTGCTATAAAATTATATTACTGTATTGACGATATGTCTAACATTTTTATTTTTGACAGTCAGCAATAAAATGATAAAAATAAATTTACTGAACAGACAATATGCATAATATTTTTATTTTTGACAGTCTGCTATAAAATTATAAAATGTTATTACTGAATAGACAATACGTCTCACACATTTATTTTTGACAGTGTGCTACAAAATAATATTAAAGCTAAAGTTAAAGTACCACTGATAGTCACACACACTAGGTGTGGTGAAATTACTCTCTGCATTTGACCCATCCCCTGGGAGGTGAGGGGAGCAGTGAGCAGCAGCGGTGGCCGCGCTCGGTAATCATTTTGGTGATTTTATCCCCAATTCCAACCCTTGATGCTGAGTGCCAAGCAGGGAGATAATGGGTCCCATTTTTATAGTCTTTGGTTTGTACTGAATAGACGATATGTTATGTTATGATATGTTTATTTTTGACAGTCTACTATAAAATTATAAAATAATGTTACTGAATAGACGCTTTGTCCAACATTTTTATTTTTGACAGTCCGCTATAAAGTTATAAAATAATGTTACTGAATAGACAATATGTCTCACACATTTTTTTTTGACAGTGCGCTACAAAATAATATTACTGAATAGACGATATGTCTAACATTTTTATTTTTGAGAGTCAACTATAACATTCTAAAATAATATTACTAAATAGACGATATGTCTAATATTTGTATTTTTGACAGTGCGCTATAAAATTATAAAATAATGTTACTGAATAGACGCTTTGTCTAACTTTTTTTTTTTGACAGTCCGCTATAAAATTATAAAATAATATTACTGAATAGACGATATGTCTAACATTTTTATTTTTGACTGTCTGCTATAAAATTATAAAATTATATTACAGAATAGACAATATGTCTCACACATTTATTTTTGACAGTGTGCTATAAAATAATATTAAAGCTAAAGTACCACTGATAGTCTCACACACTAAGTGTGGTGAAATTACTCTTTGCATTTGATCCATCCCCTTGCTCCCCTCACCCCCTGGGAGGTGAGGGGAGCAGTGAGCAGCAGCGGTGGCCGCGCTCGGTAATCATTTTGGTGATTTTATCCCCAATTCCAACCCTTGATGCTAAGTGCCAAGCAGGGAGATAATGGGTCCCATTTTTATAGTCTTTGGTTTGTACTGAATAGACGATATGTTATGTTATAATATGTTTATTTTTGACAGTCTACTATAAAATTATAAAATAATATTACTGAATAGACGCTTTGTCCAACATTTTTATTTTTGACAGTCCGCTATAAAGTTATAAAATAATGTTACTGAATAGACAATATGTCTCACACTTTTTTTTTTGACAGTGCGCTACAAAATAATATTACTGAATAGACGATATGTCTAACATTTTTATTTTTGAGAGTCAACTATAACATTCTAAAATAATATTACTAAATAGACGATATGTCTAATATTTCTATTTTTGACAGTCCGCTATAAAATAATAAAATAATGGCACTGAATAGACGATATGTCTAATATTTTTATTTTTGACAGTCCGCTATAAAATTATAAAATAATATTACTGAATATACGATATGTCTAATATTTATATTTTTGACAGTGCGCTATAAAATCATAAAATAATATTACTAAATAGAAAAATATGTATAATATTTTTATTTTTGACAGTCACCTATAAAATTATAAAATAATATTACTGAATACACTGTCTAACATTTTATTTTTGACAGTCCACCATAAAATTATAAAATAATATTACTAAATATAAAAATATGTATAATATTTTTATTTTTGACAGTCACCTATAAAATTATAAAATAATATTATTGAATAGACACGATGTCTAACATTTTTATTTTTGACAGTTCACTATAAAATTATAAAATAATGTTACTGAATAGATAATGTTTCTATAATTTGACAGTCCGCTATAAAAATATTAAAAAATATTACTGAATAGACGATATGTATAAACATTTTATTTTTGAGAGTCAATTATAAAATTATAACATAATATTACTGAATAGATGATATGTATAATATTTTTATTTTTGACATTCTGCTATAAAATTATACAAAAATGTGACTAAATAGACGCTTTGTCTAACAATTTTATTTTTGACAGTCTTCTATAAAATCATAAAATAATATTACAAAATAAATGCTTTGTATTATATTTTTATTTTTTGACGGTCTGCTATAAAGTTATTAAATGATGTGACTGAATAGACGCTTTGTCTAACATTTTTATTTTTGGCAGTCCGCTATAAAATTATAAAATAATATTACTGAATGGATGCTATGGCTATTATTTTTTATTTTTGACAGTCCATATATGTTGCCAAGCATGCACGGGATGGAGCAGCAGCGCGATCGGCTCCTTTCTCACAATTATTTCAGCGCAACTGGCCAGTTTGCATGCATATTTCAGAGGTAGCCCACTAAAGACGCGAAACAGCTACCGCAGAACAGTTTTAGTCTTGATTAATTACACTGCATGTGATAAATATATACATTGCCATTTTCTTCTCCCAGTATTGTAGGCATTCTAATAATGAGAATACAGTCTGAATATACATGGAGACAAACTTTTATCTCACTAAGATCAAATTAAATCAAACTTAATTTTTATCATCAGCCGAGTACAGAGGAGCCGTGTGAAGAAACACTATCACAGAGTGCAATAAGGGACGCCAACCTCCACGCATACATTTAGTGGATCAGCTTTGCGCACGCTAGTTATCAAGTTCATAATCATCAAATCATAAATAACATCACCAACAACGATTCAGTTGAAGTCACCCACCTGTATGGTTGTACACCACGTCAGTAATACACAGCATGTTCCATTCCCTCCTCAGCTTTTCCACAAGGCCGCCCACATCTGCCCAGCTATAATTTTGACCCTTTGCGCTGAACTCAGGGCTGAAGGCGAGCTGGTCCGCTAGCGAGTAGCATGACCTGGAGACTCCAAGAGTCTGCAAAGGTGTGAAGTGGATCATGTTGTACCCTGGGAGAGGAAATAATACATCACATAAAATTACCATCGTCATTATCATCTGCCATCACTCTTCCAAAGTGTCCGCTACGGTGTATAAAAATAATATAAAATAAAGTAAAATAAATGAAAAACAAAAAAAGTACATTTTATTTAATTAAAAAAAATAAAATAAATGAAATAAAATAAATTACAATTAAAAATATTTTACGTTTTTTATTTATTCCCAAGATGTATTAGTGTAAAAGGGTAAATAAAAAGACAATAACCTAAATCACTTTGTATGGACGTGCTTTATGAAGTCAACTTCCCTGCATTTGTTTTAAAGGGGAACATTATCACAATTTCAGAAGGGTTAAAACCATTAAAAATCAGTTCCCAGTGGCTTATTTTATTTTCGAAGTTTTTTTCAAAATTTTACCCATCACGTAATACCCCTAAAAAAAGCTTCAAAGTGCCTGATTTTAACCATCGTTATATACACCCGTCCATTTTCCTGTGACGTCACATAGTGATGCCAACACAAACAAACATGGCGGATAGAACAGCAAGCTATAGCGACATTAGCTCGGATTCAGACTCGGATTTCAGCGGCTTAAGCGATTCAACAGATTACGCATGTATTGAAACGGATGGTTGTAGTGTGGAGGCAGGTAGCGAAAACGAAATTGAAGAAGAAACTGAAGCTATCGAGCCATATCGGTTTGAACCGTATGCAAGCGAAACCGACGAAAACGACACGACAGCCAGCGACACGGGAGAAAGCGAGGACGAATTCGGCGATCGCCTTCTAACCAACGATTGGTATGTGTTTGTTTGGCATTAAAGGAAACTAACAACTATGAACTAGGTTTACAGCATACGAAATACATTTGGCAACAACATGCACTTTGAGAGTGCAGACAGCCCAGTTTTCATCAATTAATATATTCTGTAGACATACCCTTATCCGCGCTCTTTTCCTGAAAGCTGATCTGTCCAGTTTTGGAGTTGATGTCAGCAGGCCAGGGAAGCTAGGGTCGATATTCTTCTATGCCATCTCTGTCGTAGTAAAGTGTGCGGAACAAACGTCCAATTTCTTGCCACTTTCACATCTTTGGGCCACTGGTGCAACTTGAATCCGTCCCTGTTCGTGTTGTTACACCCTCCGACAACACACCGACGAGGCATGATGTCTCCAAGGTACGGAAAACAGTCGAAAAAACGGAAAATAACGGAGCTGATTTGACTCGGTGTTTGTAATGTGTTTGAGAAAATGGCGGATTGCTTCCCGATGTGACAAATGTATCAGCGTGCATATTATAAAAGGAAAAAAATTAATATTGGTGATAATTCAGTAATTGTTAGTTTGTTAAATGGAGTCACAGGTGTGGTAACACGCCCGACAGATAATTATTGATATCACTTGACAAAAATCTTTTTTTTTTGATAAGCATAGGGTTCTATTCCAGTGCATAGTTAGATTTCTTTTGCAGGAAGATCTCGGCCACTTGAGTGTTCGCCATCTTGACTTGGTTGACCACCACTTCCGGGAAGAAGTCACAAGACGGAATACAAGCGATTTGAGGACCTGCCATTGACTCCATTGTAAGCGGACATTAAAAAAATACATCCGTCTTCTTGTCCCTGGTAATGATTGTGAAAAATAGGCAAAATTCTAAAAGAAAGTGCAGTTCCCCTTTAAAGGGCGGATCTGACACTCCCAATATGGCTGACAGGCTCACGAGTCGCAGGAAGAGGCCAAACCACTGACATAATCAAATAAAGTTTGATTATGTCATGGCTTTAATTGCCCAGTTGCCGTGGTGCACAGCACCTCCTATAGCTACAGTATAGTTGCTTTCCCAAAGAAAGTTGATTGATTGTCAAACTCCACTCAGAAGGCCCAACTGGTCCCCAGAAAACCGGGACACACAGCAAAGGGTAATGATTTATCTCAGCCCAAACATTTGAGTAACAAGCAAACAATAATATTCTGTGATCTCAGGTGACCCATCGTTCAATTTTGCAATGGCTTCTTGCTACCCCTATCCTAAAATGCTCAAACACTTTCACATTTCAACCTTGGTCCAAAGTAAGTGATCAGTATCTCACCCAGGTCAATACAGATCTCACATTTGTGCAAATATTTCATCATCTCTTTCCATTGGACAACACTTAAGGACGGACACTTAGGAAGCATGTGTGTTCATTTGTGTTGTTCCTCTCACTCGCTCTCTTAAGACTGCTCACTGGAAATTCAGCTTGGCAACGGGAACTTTCCCAGGATCTGAAGAAAAGACTTGTTGTCGTACATAAATATGGCCGAGCAGGCTCAAAAGGAAACTTTCAACAGCTGCAGCATCGTGGCCAAGAACATGCAATGTCTGAACAGGAGAGGTTCCACTCAGAACAGGTCTCATAAGGCGGACCAAGGGCCCTGGGGCTCGAACGGCGAGTGGACCAAGGGCGCTGGGGCTGTCGCCCGCGGCGAGTGGACCAAGGGTGCTAGGGCTCACGCCGGCGGCGAGTGGACCAAGGGCGCTAGGGCTCGCACGGCGAGTGGACCGAGGGTGCTAGGGCTCCCGCCCGCGGCGAGTGGACCAAGGGCGCTAGGGCTCACGCCCGCGGCGAGTAGACCAAGGGCGCTAGGGCTCACGCCCGCGGCCAGTGGACCAAGGGCGCTAGGGCTCGCACGGCAAGTGGACCGAGGGTGCTAGGGCTCCCGCCCGCGGCGAGTGGACCAAGGGCGCTAGGGCTCACGCCCGCGGCCAGTGGACCAAGGGCGCAGGGGCTCCCGCCCACGGCGAATGTACCCAGGGCGCTAGGGCTCACGCCCGCGGCGAGTGGACCAAGGGCTCTAGGGCTCGCACGGCGAATGGACCAAGAGTGCTAGAGCTCCCGACCGCGGCGAGTGGACCAAGGGCGCTAGGGCTCGCACGGCGAGTGGACCAAGGGTGCTAGGGCTCGCGCCCGCGGTGAGTGGACCAAGGGCGCTAGGGCTCCTGCCCGCGGCGAGTGGACCAAGGGCGCTAGGGCTCGCGCCCGCTGCGAGTGGATCAAGTACGCTAGAGCTCCCGCCCGCGGCGAGTGGACCAAGGACACTAGAGCTCCCGCCCGCGGCGAGTGGACCAAGGGCACTAGGGCTTGCGCCCGCGGCGAGTGGACCAAGGGCGCTAAGGCTCGCACGGCGAGTGGACCAAGGGTGCTAGTGCTCGCGCCCGCTTCGAGTGGATCAAGGGCGCTAGGGCTTGCGCCCGCGGCGAGTGGACCAAGGGCGCTAGGGCTTGCGCCCGCGGCGAATGGACCAAGGGCGCTAGGGCTCGTGCCCGCGGCGAGTGGACCAAGGGTGCTAGGGCTCATGCCCGCGGCGAGTGGACCAAGGGCGCTAGGGCTCTCGTCCGCGGCGAGTGGACCAAGGGCGCTAGGGCTCTCGTCCGCGGCGAGTGGACCAAGGGCGCTAGGGCTTGCGCCCGCGGCGAGTGAACCAAGGGCTCTAGGGCTCGCACGGCGAGTGGACCAAGGGTGCTAGGGCTCATGCCCGCGGGGAGTGGACCAAGGGCTCTAGGGCTCGCACGGCGAGTGGATCAAGGGTGCTAGGGCTCCCGACCACGGCGAGTGGATCAAGGGTGCTAGGGCTCCCGACCACGGCGAGTGGACCAAGGGCGCTAAGGCTCACACGGCGAGTGGACCAAGGGCGCTAGGGCTTGCGCCCGCGGCGAATGTACCCAGGGCACTAGGGCTCACGCCCGCGGCGAGTGGACCAAGGGCGCTAGGGCTCGCACGGCAAGTGGACCAAGGGTGCTAGGGCTCGCGCCCGCGGCGAGTGGACCAAGGGCGCTAGGGTTCCCGCCCGCGGCGAGTGGACCAAGGGCGCTAGGGTTCCCGCCCGCGGCGAGTGGACCAAGGGCGCTAGGGATCCCGCCCGCGGCGAGTGGACCAAGGGCGCTAGGGCTCGTGCCCGCGGCGAGTGGACCATGTAAAGCTTTAAAAGCAAACGGCAAGGTTTTAAAATCATTTCTAAAATGAACAGGGAGCCAGTGCAAACTCTCAAGAATTGGAGTTATACTAGCAGTTGACCTACAAGAGCAAGGAGCATGATGACTTTGGAACCGTTGAAAAATGTGGGCTATGTAGAAGTTTGTGTCCATCCATTTTCAACGGGGAGAAATTCCTGGTAATTTTGGGTAATTTGAGAATTTCCGGAACTGGGAAACATGCCGACTTGAACATCCCGGATGAGAGGAGTGTGGGGATGGTGGAACGGTTCGAATGTGGTGAGAAATGTGAGAATTTTTAAGGTTTAAAATTTGTCCCTTTTCATTTTCAATGGGAAAAATGTCCCGGAAAACCCGGACTAAATTTATTCGGGGGGTAAAAATTTCTAATGGCAAGCCAGTAAGACAAGATAATTGTGCTGAATGCTGTTGAGGGAGAAGTGCATATAAGCTTTACATCGTATCATCTCTTCAGTGTTGTCCCATGAAAAGATGTCATAAAATAAATATTTACTTACTAATACAATTTTTTTTTAATATTTGCTTTTGCAAGGAACTTCACCTTCAGCAACTTGTAACAATGTAAAAAAAAAACACACCTGATTCCTTTGCAACTCTCAGTCTGGCTGGCCAGTCGTCCAAGTCCCCCAAACACTTGGACAAATATGTCTGAATGGTGACGCAGTCCAAAGGAAGGACATGGTTGTCTGGTCCCACGTGAAGGAGAGGGTTGATCACGATGTAGCCTCCTCCCGACTTTTCTGCGTCACTGTTAGAAAATACGTACGATATTATTGTCCCACGTTTCGGTCTTTTGCTTGTGCAACTTTTCAATAACCAAAACTTTTTCGTAACTGTAATGGCAACCATTCCTAAAAAAAACACATCTGAAGTGATCCGACCACTGACAGTCGGATCAACAAGATCTTACCCAAACCCAAAGTAGTACTGATAAGAACCGGCCACTTTGACATCCAGAGAGCAGAACTTATCAGAATCGTCCTCCCGTCCTGACGACACGTTCCAGGACAAAACACGGAAAGTGTTCCGTTCAAACCGCTTTCCTTCCGGTGGGTAGTTGGTTTTCACCGTAACTTTCCGTCCTTGGAGACTCGGACCGAGACGGAACTGGAGCTCAAAACCTGAGGAGACATGAACGTTTGGACCATTTTCAAGTAATTAGGTCTGCAGTCTTTACAGTAGACCACTACCCCTAGGCCAGTGGTTCTTAAAGGGGAACATTATCACAATTTCAGAAGGGGTAAAACCATTACAAATCAGTTTCCAGTGGCTTATTTTATTTTTCGAAGTTTTTTTCAAAATTTTACCCATCACACAATATCCCTAAAAAAAGCTTCAAAGTGCCTGATTTTAAGCATCCTGTCCATTTTCCTGTGACGTCACATAGTGATGACAATACAAACAAACATGGCGCATAGAACAGCAAGGTATAGCGACATTAGCTCGGATTCAGACTCGGATTTCAGCGGCTTAAGCGATTCAACAGATTACGCATGTATTGAAACGGATGGTTGTAGTGTGGAGGCAGGTAGCGAAAACCAAATTGAAGAAGAAACTGAAGCTATTGAGCCATATCGGTTTGAACCGTATGCAAGCGAAACCGACGAAAACGACACGACAGCCAGCGACACGGGAGAAAGCGAGGACGAATTCGGCGATCGCCTTCTAACCAACGATTGGTATGTGTTTGTTTGGCATTAAAGGAAACTAACAACTATGAACTAGGTTTACAGCATATGAAATACATTTGGCAACAACATGCACTTTGAGAGTGCAGACAGCCCAGTTTTCATCAATTAATATATTCTGTAGACATACCCTCATCCGCTCTCTTTTCCTGAAAGCTGATCTGTCCAGTCCAGTTGGAAATGCATCTGCTTTGAGTGTCGCAGGATATCCACACATTCTTGCCATCTCTGTCGTAGCATAGCTTTCGTCGGTAAAGTGTGCGGAACAAACGTCCAATTTCTTGCCACTTTGGCATCTTTGGGCCACTGGTGCAACTTGAATCCGTCCCTGTTCGTGTTGTTACACCCTCCGACAACACACCGACGAGGCATGATGTCTCCAAGGTATGGAAAACAGTCGAAAAAACGGAAAATAACAGAGCTGATTTGACTCGGTGTTTGTAATGTGTTTGAGAAAATGGCGGATTGCTTCCCGAAAGGCGTTTAATTCGCCAAAATTCACCCATTTAGAGTTCGGAAATCGGTTAAAAAAATATATGGTCTTTTTTCTGCAACATCAAGGTATATATTGACGCTTACATAGGTCTGGTGATAATGTTCCCCTTTAACCTGGGTTCGATCGAATCCTAGGGGTTCGGTGAGTCGGGCTCAGGGGTTCGGCGGAGGTCAAAACACACGCGACGCATCTTGTAAATAAAAACTTCCCCCTATCAGCGTATTACGGATACGGCAACAGCAGAAGTCAGACTGATTTGCAGGTGTGTAATTTTTTGTGAGTTTATGCACTGTGTTGGTTTTGTTGTTTGAACAAGGTGATGTTCATGCACGGTTCATTTTGTGCACCAGTAATAAAACATGGTAACACTTTAGTATGGGGAACATATTCACCATTAATTAGTTGCTTATTAACATGCAAATTAGTAACATATTGGCTCTTAACTAGTCATTATTAAGTACTTACTAATGCCTTATTCAGCATGGCCTTATTATAACCCTAACCCTCTAACCCTGGCCCTAACCCTAACCCAGGGGTCGACAACCCGCGGCTCTTTGATCACTCTGATGGGCTCAGCTGCATACTTGCCGACCCACCTCCAAACTTCCCGGGAGACATCCGGATTTCAGTGCCTCTTGCAGGAAACTCCTGGGATTAATAATGTCCGATTTTCACCCTTACAATAATAATAAGGGCGTGCCATGATGGTACAGCATTTAGAACCCTCTACATTTTGAATAAACAGCTTGGCAGCCCAGCCTCTTGCTTTTTGCATTTTCTGCAAGGCATACTTGATCAACAGCCACACAGGTTACACTGACGGTGGCCATACAAAACAACTTTAAGACTCTTACTAAAAATGCGCCACACTTTGAACCAAAACCAAACAAGAATGACAAAGACATTTCGGGAGAACATCTGCACCTTAACACAACATAAACACAACAGAACAAATACCCAGAATCCCATGCAGCCCTGACTCTTCCGGGCTACATTATACACCCCTTCTACCACCAAACTCCGCCCCCACCCCAACCCTGCTCCCTCACACATCAATCCCCCCCCCCTCTGTGCGTCGGTTGAGGTGGACGGGGTTTGGTAGCGGGGGTGTATAATGTATCCCGGAAGAGTTAGGGCTGCATGGGATTCTGGGTATTTGTTCTGTTGTGTTTATGTTGTGTTAAGGTGCAGATGTTCTCCCGAAATGTGTTTGTCATTCTTGTTTGGTGTGGGTTCACAGTGTGGCGCATTATTAGTAAGAGTGTTAAAGTTTTTTATACGACCACCGTCAGTGTAACCTGTGTGGCTGTTGACCAAGTATGCCTTGCTGTCACTTATGTGAGCAAGCAGAAACCCCTTACGACGTGTGGCTGGGCCGGCACGCTGGTTGTAGTGGGCGCTAAATGCTGTACCATCACGGCACGTTCGAGAGGATAGTTTCCCTGAAAGGAATAGTTGCCCTGAAATTCGTAGTCTGCCGAAAAAAATCGGGAGGGTTGACAAGTATGACGCTGTCAAGCGCCATTCATATAAAACTCGCGGGCCGCACTAACATTCAATTTTCATATTAAGGTGTGGGCCGCGTGTCTGAGACCCTTGGTTTATACATAGCACAAAGCAAGAAAAAAAACTTTGTATGCAGTGTTATTTCATTTTAAATTTCAAAAGATTTTTGTGGCTCCCATTGTTTTCTTTAATTTGTGAAACTGGTCAAAATGGCTCTTTGACTGGTAAAGGTTGCCGACCCCTGCCCTAACTAAATAACTCTAAATTAAGTCTTTGTTACTTAGAATATGTTCCCCATACTAAAGTGTTACCAAAAACATATAACTTTGTCTTGAATTTGAAAAAAAAAAAAAAAAATTATTTTTCACTAAAGAAGGGTTCGGTGAATGCACATATGAAACTGGTGGGGTTTGGTACTTCCAACAAGGTTAAGAACCACTGCCCTAGATGTTGTGTTAAAGGGGTCCTGTAGGGCAAAACCAACTTATCTCACCTGTCAGTACCTGGTTTTGTGTATTTGGGATCTAAACTATGGAGGCAAGGTGGAGATATTAATAAAACACTTTTGCCGCTTTCCAAACGAACTGTCTGAAATTTTGAGACGACCGCGACATATTTTGCCTAAAAGGGGAACATTATCACCAGACCTATGTAAGCGTCAATATATACCTTGATGTTGCAGAAAAAAGACCATATATTTTTTTAACCGATTTCCGAACTCTAAATGGGTGAATTTTGGCGAATTAAACGCCTTTCTAATATTCGCTCTCGGAGCGATGACGTCACAACGTGACGTCACATCGGGAAGCAATCCGCCATTTTCTCACTTTCGTCGGTGTGTTGTCGGAGGGTGTAACAACACGAACAGGGACGGATTCAAGTTGCACCAGTGGCCCAAAGATGCGAAAGTGGCAAGAAATTGGACGAAATGTGTTCAAAATACGAGGCTGTGGGGAAAGCCGACGAAATGGTCAGTCGTTTGTTCCGCACACTTTACCGACGAAAGCTATGCTACGACAGAGATGGCAAGAATGAACCGAAGATGATCAAGAGAAGAATATCGACCCTAGCTTCCCTGGCCTGCTGACATCAACTCCAAAACTGGACAGATCAGCTTTCAGGAAAAGAGAGCGGATGAGGGTATGTCTACAGAATATATTAATTGATGAAAAGTTTCTTCTTCAATTTCGTTTTCGCTACCTGCCTCCACACTACAACCATCCGTTTCAATACATGCGTAATCTGTTGAATCGCTTAAGCCGCTGAAATCCGAGTCTGAATCCGAGCTAATGTCGCTATAGCTTGCTGTTCTTTCCGCCATGTTTGTTTGTGTTGGCT
Source organism: Nerophis lumbriciformis (assembly GCF_033978685.3). Taxonomy (NCBI): domain Eukaryota; kingdom Metazoa; phylum Chordata; class Actinopteri; order Syngnathiformes; family Syngnathidae; genus Nerophis; species Nerophis lumbriciformis. The sequence goes on from NC_084580.2 coordinate 20,893,348, forward strand.
TCACTGTGTGACGTCACAGGAAAATGGACGGGTGTATATAACGATGGATAAAATCAGGCACTTTGAAGCTTTTTTTAGGAATATTGCGTGATGGGTAAAATTTTGAAAAAACTTCAAAAAATAAAATAAGCCACTGGGAACTGATTTTTAATGGTTTTAACCCTTCTGAAATTGTGATAATGTTCCCCTTTAAACCCATCATGTGGTAGAGGTTTACCCAAAGTGCTTTGCGAGAGTTCGCCATTTTTTATTCAGTTGTAGTCCAAAGTTGTAGTCAATTTCTAGGGATATGTACGTTAACCGCGGTAAAACTCACGATGGCGAGTACCGTATTTTCCGGAGTATAAGTCGCACCGGCCGAAAATGCATAATAAAGAAGGAAAAAAACATACATAGGTCGCATTTTTGGGGGAAATGTATTTGATAAAAGCCAACACCAAGAATAGACATTTGAAAGGCAATTTAAACTAAATAAAAGAATAGTGAACAACAGGCTGAATAAGTGTACGTTATATGAGGCATAAATAACCAACTGGTATGTTAACGTAACATATTATGGTAAGAGTCATTCAAATAACTATAACATATAGAACATGCTATACGTTTACCAAACAATCTGTCACTCATAATCGCTAAATCCCATGAAATCTTATACGTCTAGTCTCTTACGTGAATGAGATAAATAATATTATTTGATATTTTACGCTAATTTGTTAATCATTTCACACATAAGTCGCTCCTGAGTATAAGTCGCACCCCCGGCCAAACTATGAAAAAAAACTGAGACTTATAGTCCGAAAAATACGGTACTACCGTTTTAAATTAAAATTATGGAAAAACACTGACTGATAACTGTACTTTGATAAACTCACAGACTGACATTAAGAAACGACATACCCCAGTCTAAAGTCATATAACATACATTGTCTGAGCCAGTGTTTTTCAACCACTGTGCCGCGGCACAATAGTGTGCCGTGAGATACAGTCTGGTGTGCCGTGGCAGATGATCTAATTTCCCTTATTTGGGTTAAAAATATTTTTTGCAAACCAGTAATTATAGTCTGCAAATGATGTGTTGTTGTTGAGTGTCGGTGCTGTCTAGAGCTCGGCAGAGTAACCGTGTAATACTCTTCCATATCAGTAGGTGGCAGCCGGTAGCTAATTGCTTTGTAGATGTCTGAAACAGCGGGAGGCAGGGTGCAGGTAAAAAAGGTATCTAATGCTTAAACCAAAAATAAACAAAAGGTGAGTGCCCCTAAGAAAAGGCATTAAAGCTTAGGGAAGGCTATGCAGGACGAAAGTAAAACTGAACTGGCTACAAAGTAAACAAAAACAGAATGCTGGACGACAGCAAAGACTTACTGTGGCGCAAAGACGGCGTCCACAATGTGCATCCGAACATGACATGACAATCGACAATGTCCCCGCAAAGAAGGATAAAAACAATTGAAATATCCTTGATTGCTAAAACAAAGTAGATGCGGGAAGTATCGCTTAAAGGAAGACATGAAACTGCTACAGGAAAATACCAAAAAACGAGAAAAAGCCACCAAAACAGGAGCGCAAGACAAGAACCAAAACACTACACACAGGACAACAGCAAAAAATGGCGTGATGTGACAGTACACCTACTTTGAGACAAGAGCTATATTGATACATAGTTGGTTATGGTTTAAAGTCATATCCAACAATTGCGACAACGACTTTTTACTGTCAACTGAATTTTTTTTTAATGATTTCTGCTGGTGGTGTGCCTCTGGATATTTTCAACGCAAAAAAATGTGCCTTGGCTCAAAAAAGGTTGAAAAACACTGGTCTGAGCACTGTAAGAGATTTTGTGCTCCCTTTGAACAGACTGATCGTACTCTGAGGAATACGAGACATAGGTGTTTTTACGGTGTGTTCAAGGACCTCTGAACAGAGTAGGAACTCCCGGCAGAAATATAAAATAATATTCATACATTTGATTTGTTACGTACGCACTTTTCATTTAAATCCGGGGTGTAAAACGTACGGCCTGTAGGCCGGATCAGGCCCGGGAACAGGTTTTACCCGGGCCGCGACATGACTTTGCTAAGTGTGAATATGAATATGCTGAAATAATATGTATCCCCTACTAACTTCACGTGTGATTCACGAAATTAGTCCAAATTGACACGTTTTGTTGTAGATGATGCTACATAAGTACAGAATAAACCACATGAACAGAGCATCAGTTGAGAAAAGTGAGTAAATTACATTAAAGACATCCTGTAATTTGATTTTGATATTAATATTCATTCCATCTTCTGATAGATGAAAAAAATGTACCCACATTGGAGCATTTTAAAACTCTGCCAGACTGATGAACATTATCACATCATTTATTCAGAAAGTACAAATAATAACAGCAACAAGTAGGTGCAAAAAAACCAACATTATGATTTGTACATTTTCAGAATGTGCTCTGTTTATTTCTAACAAAGAAACCCATCTGAATCTGTCTTTATTTTTAAGTTATCATGCCGTGAATTTACCAGTCTGGCATAGAATAGAGAATCGATTTTACTCCACATGGCCCCTGAGCTAAAATGAGCTCGACACCGCTGATTTAAATCAATCTTAAAGTGCTACGGCACAAAATAATAATTAAAACAATAAAACCGGAACCGGTTCTCCCGGTTGTTCGATAAGAAAAAAAACGTTCGATAAAAAAAGAACCGATTCCATGGACTCGAATCCCTTTTTGAGAACCGGTTCCTGTTATCGAGGCCACTATAGTAAAGAAATAGTTGAGAAATGTTGTTCTTAAACAATTTTCTCACACATTTGGACATCGGTCCATCTTAGATGAGCTCAGGCCCAGCGAAGCCGACGCCGTTCTTGGGTGTTGTTGATAAACGGAGTTCGCCTTGCATAGGAGAGTTTTAACTTGCACTTACAGATGTAGCGACCAACTGTAGTTACTGACAGTAAGTTTCTGAAGTGTTCCTGAGCCTATGTGGTGATATCCTTTACACACTGATGTCGCTTGTTGATGCAGTGCAGCCTGTGGGATCGAAGGTCACGGGCTTAGCTGCTTACTTGCAGTGATTTCTCCAGATTCTCTGAACCCTTTGATGGTATTACGGACCGTAGATGGTGAAATCCCGAAATTCCTTGCAATAGCTGGTTGAGAAATGTTGTTCTTAAACAATTTTCTCACACATTTGGACATCAGTCCATCTTAGATGAGCTCAGGCCCAGCGAAGCCGACGGCGTTCCTGGGTGTTGTTGATAAACGGTTTTCGCCTTGCATAGGAGAGTTTTAACTTGCACTTACAGATGTAGCGACCAACTGTAGTTACTGACAGTGGGTTTCTGAAGTGTACCTGAGCCCATGTGGTGATATCCTTTACACACTGATGTCGCTTGTTGATGCAGTGCAGCCTGAGGGATCGAAGGTCACGGGCTTAGCTGCTTACGTGCAGTGATTTCTCCAGATTCTCTGAACCTTTTGATGACATTATGGACCGTAGATGGTGAAATCCCTATAGTCCTTGCAATAACTGGTTGAGAAATGTTGTTCTTAAACAATTTTCTCACACATTTGGACATCAGTCCATCTTAGATGAGCTCAGGCCCAGCGAAGCCGACGGCAATTTTGGGTGTTGTTGATAAACGGTTTTCGCCTTGCATAGGAGAGTTTTAACTTGCACTTACAGATGTAGCGACCAACTGTAGTTACTGACAGTGGGTTTCTGAAGTGTTCCTGAGCCCATGTGGTGATATCCTTTACACACTGATGTCGCTTGTTGATGCAGTGCAGCCTGAGGGATCGAAGGTCACGGGCTTAGCTGCTTACGTGCAGCGATTTCTCCAGATTCTCTGAACCCTTTGATGGTATTACGGACCGTAGATGGTGAAATCCCTAAATTCCTTGCAATAGCTGGTTGAGAAAGGCTTTTCTTAAACTGTTCAACAATTTGCTCACGCATTTGTTCACAAAGTGGTGACCCTCGCCCCATCCTTGTTTGTGCATGACTGAGCATTTCATGGAAGCTGCTTTTATACCCAGTCATGGAACCCACCTGTTCCCAATTAGCCTGTTCACCTGTGAGATGTTCCAAATAAGTGTTTGATGAGCATTCCTCAACTTTCTCAGTCTTTTTTTGCCACTTGTGCCAGCTTTTTTGAAACATGTTGCAGGCATCAAATTCCAAATGAGCTAATATTTGCAAAAAATAATAAAGTATCTTGTCTGTGCAGTCTATTCGATTGAATATAGGTTGAAAAGGACTTGCAAATCATTGGGCTCTGGATCTTTCTGGGTGGAGTTTGCATGTTCTCTGGCTTCCTCCCAACTCCAAAGACATGCACCTGGGGATAAGTTGATTGGCAACACTAAATGGTCCCTAGTGTGTGAATGTGAGTGTGAATGTTGTCTGTCTATCTGTGTTGGCCCTGGGATGAGGTGTACCCCGCCTACCGCTCGAATACAGCTGAGATAGGCTTTTATTTACGATTTACACAACGTGCCAACTTCACTGGTTTTGTAATATGACGTTAATTGCTCCAAATGTTGGGTGAAAAGCCGCAGATAAAAAAAGCAAGAAGAAAACAGTCCAATGCTGATTATGTAACGGACGTGAGAGAGTAAATTCAAAGCCGAACAGAAGCCTCACCTTGATCAAGTCTGAACAGGGTCCTGGATAAATCATCTTTGTCATTCAGTATTAGTACTCGGATCTGCTTCAGGTCTTTGGGCAGCATCTTGAAAGCGTCTCTTATGCCCAGTCCTCGTCACCTGGAAAGGACACCTCACTTCATCATCAAAATAGACAAATGCTGCAGGTTGCCAGACCTGAGAGATATCTGTACGAGTGCGAGTCTTCGAGATACGCCACAGTCTAGACTGATGTCTTGCCAAAAACGGAAACTGCTGATGCAATCTCTGAGTAAGGATGGGTGCAGAATCCGGTATTTTTTGGCACAGACCGAATCCCGCCAGTCCTGCCGGGCATCGATTCACACGTAAAATCCAACAGTGCCATGTTTCCGTACCTGGTGGCACTTGCCGATCACTCCAGCAGCACTGAGAGCAGACTCAGCCGGACTATGGAAGGTCTTTATGACTGGCATTTTTAGCAGTGGATTCCCCAAAATAGCAAGGCAAAAAAATACAATCCGTCAAGCGGTGCGGCTTCATAGATCACCAAAGTCGTACTAAAACATTTTGATAGAGGTTTGAGCGCCGTGTGTAATGTTCTATATTTTCAATGGAACATATAAAATGTTGGTGTTGTTTACTTGAGTCATATTGCAGTCTACACGTATCTCTTATGTTTGACTGCCATCTACCAGTTGTCAGGTTTGTCACTGACAGTTCAGTTAGGTTTTGGTTTTTCCTGTCAGCGCTCTCATTTTGGTTATTTCCTGATTATCTCCCTGAGTGCTTTGTCCCCTCAGCTGTGGTGGGTCTACAACCTACGGCACCACCATCCTCTCCAGTGGGCCAGCAGAGGGCGCCACCACCATCCTCTCCGGTGGGCCAGCAGAGGGCGCCACCACCATCCTCTCCGGTGGGCCAGCAGAGGGCGCCACCATCGTCTCCGGTGGGCCAGCAGAGGGCGCCACCATCGTCTCCAAGGGGCCAGCAGAGGGCGCCACCATAGTCTCCGGTGGGTCCTCCCACGCCGGCGGTCGAGCCGCCTCGCCAATTGCGGCGGCGTTCAACTCGCCGTCGCCACCTAACTCTTCCCCGCTGGTTGCAGGGACACTTGGCCAGTTGGCCCACCTCCTTGTCCTCCCTCCACCCTCCCGTGACTTTGGACTGTTTTTTTGGGGGGCGGGGGGGGATTGTCTAAAGACGTCTGGTATCCGTTATGGGAAGGGGGGCTACTGTCAGGTTTGTCACTGACAGTTCAGTTAGGTTTTGGTTTTTCCTGTCTTTGTTTCCTGTCAGCGCTCTTATTTTGGTTATTTCCTGATTATCTCCCTGAGTGCTTTGTCCCCTCAGCTGTGGCTGATTGGCACCTAGCCACACCTGGTGTCAATCAGCCAGCTGCTATTTGAACCTGCCTTCCTCTCCAGTCAGTGCTGGATTATTGTCACTACTACCTGTCATAATACTTGTCGTCGTAGCTCTGTCTACTTTTGTTCACTCTGCTCATGTCATAGTACACATGAAGTGTTTTTGTTTCCTGTCGACAGTTAGCCTTTGTGCTATTTTAGTTCATAGCCGAGTTTGTTCTCCGCCTTGTGTTTGTGCCCTTTTTTTTTTTTTTTTTTGCTATAGTGTTAAATTAAATCATGTTTTCCTGGACAAAGCCTGCCATCTCTGCATCTTGGGGTTTGTCATCACCAACATACTCTGACACCAGTCACACTTACCATTTCACCATGTACCAAATAAAATAGCTTCGAGGTCGGTAAACCAAATCTGAATTATTTCATACATTAGGCCAGACCTGGGCATTCTGCGGCCCGCGGGCCACATCCGGCCCTTTGTGACCCAACAAGGACTTTTTGCCAAATTTCACACCCCCAGATATGCAGCCATCAGGACAAGTGTCATCATTTCTCAAAAAAATCGCCAGAAAAAGTAAGGTGTTTTCTGACGGGGAGTTTATTAAGGAGTGCTTATTGGACTCTGTTGCGCTGATATGCCCGGAGAAGAGGGGCGCATTTGAGAACGTGTCACTCTCCCGACGCACTGTAACGAGGCGGGTTGAGACCATCGCTGGAAACTTGGGAGCGTCAGCTGAAGAACAGAACGGCCGACTTTGACTGATTTCGCTGGCTTTGGATGAGAGCTGCAATGTACGTGACACCGCCCAGCTGCTCATCTTCTTACGTGGGATAACTGCAGACTTTCAAATCACGGAGTAGCTGGCAGCCATGCAGTCAATTAAAGAGACAACCACAGGTAATGACTTGTTCACATAGGTAAATGCGTTAGGACTGAAATGGGACGAGCTGGCAGGTGTGACAACAGATGGTTGTCCAAATCTGACGGGGGAAAATGGACTTTTAAAGAGGATGCAGGATAAAGTGACAGAAATTGACATTTTTGCATTGTATTATACATCAGGAAGTGTTGTGTAAGTGTTAAAAATAAAACCATCAAAAGCAATCTGCTTTTGTATAAAGTTAAGTTAGTTTGAATTAAATTATCATTATTATTATTTATCTTACGGTATATCAAAAATAATTTGAGCAAAATTTAATTGAAATATTGTCGGTGTGGCCCTCCAGCAGTGCTCGGGTTGCTCATGCGGCCCCCGGTAAAAATTAATTGCCCACCCCTGCATTAGGCGCACCGGGTTATAAGGCGCACTGTCGAGTTTTGAGGGAAAAAAATGCGGTACTTAACTTTGCATTATCTACTATTTTTTATTACCAGTAGTGTAGAGTTAGTAAACAGTCCACCGGTCTTTCCAGGATTTCCCGGACTTTCTTTGTGATAGGTGCGACCTAAAATCCCTGAATTCAGGGCAGCTTTTTTAGAAAGTTGTGCTGTTTTGAGGCTTTTTTTTTTTTTTCCAACAACATTTAAATAACTACTGCTTTTATGAATTTGTTATTAATGTTATTTTACGTGTTCTTAACCTCAAAAAGCACAGGAATTTACTTTTTGCTTTATGATTTGATGCTTCGCCTCAACACAAAACTCTTAATAAACGGGTTCTACCGGGTATGAGTACATATTTGAACTAGGGCTGAAACAGCGCGTCGACGTAGTCGACGTCATCGGCTACGTAAATACGTCGACGCCGTTTTTGTGCGTCGACGCGTCGCATATTTACGTCACACTGCCGTCATGGCGGAGCGCAAAGCAGACGATGCGAGCGGTGCGAGCGAGGGGAAAAAAGCACGCCAAGTCGTCAAAAGTGTGGGAGTATTTCAATAAACGGCCTAAGAAGAAACGCTACTTTTACTCCGCTACTTTTATCTACATTCAGCTCGCTACTAATTTTTATCGATCTGTTAATGCACGCTTTGTTTGTTTTGGTCTGTCAGACAGACCTCCATAGTGCCTGCGTTACTGGTGACGTTTCACTTCGTTCCACCAATCAGATGCAGTCACTGGTGACGTTGGACCAATCAAACAGAGCCAGGGGTCACATGACCTGACTTAAACAAATTGAAAAACGTATTCGGGTGTTACCATTTAGTGGTCAAATGTACGGAATATGTACTGTACTGTGCAATCTACTAATAAAAGTTCCAATCAATCAATCAAAAGTGTGAAGGAAAAAATACCCTTTTTTATTTCAACCGTACATCCCGTCAAAAGCCTAAAGATTGACTGCACAGTTCCTGTCTTCACAATAAAAGTCCCGCTCCATCGCGCCTGCGCTTCCAAAATAAGAGTCTCTGAAAGCCAGCGCAAACAAGCTAGCAAGCTACGGAGTTTGCTGCCAATGCATTTCTTGTCAAGTGTATAAAAACGAATATGGAAGCTGGACAAATAAGATGCCAAAAACCAACCACTTTCATGTGGTATTAGACAGAAAGGAGGAACTTTTTTTCTCCTCCATTTGAAAACGTGGACGTTATCAGCACTACTGTCTGATTACAATCAATGCAAGTCATCAGAATCAGGTAATACACCAACTTATATTCTTGTCTTCATGAAAGAAAGGAATCTATATGTGTTAAACATGCTTGTATATTCATTAAAACACCTTTAACATGTAAACAAAAACGGCAAAATAAACACATATAAATTATATACTGTGTGTATATATATATATATATATATATATATATATATATATATATATATATATATATATATATATATGATATGTGTGTGTATGTTACTCATCAGTTACTCAGTACTTGAGTAGTTTTTTCACAACATACTTTTTACTTTTACTCAAGTAAATATTTGGGTGACTACTCCTTACTTTTATTTGAGTAGTAAATCTCTAAAGTAACAGTACTCTTGAGTACAATTTCTGGCTACTCTACCCACCTCTGCTAATAATGTTGTCGTATGCACACTGTGTCGAGCGGAAATGGCCTATCATAGCAGCACAACGGCTATGAACGAACATTTGAAAAGAAAACACCCGACAGCGTTCTTGACATCACCATTAACTAGTCAATCGTCCGCGTGAGTAGACGTTGTCATCATTACACAAAAACATGAATGTGTCATTTGTATCTGTGTTGTAAATTCATAAACTAAAGCACTGTTTCACTCTGAGAGGCGCGTTTGGCGTGCCTGTTCAGTGTTTACAAAGACGCACTCCTCTTTAACGCTATTAATTAACAGATTAATCGAAAAAATAATCTATAGATTAATCGATAGAAAAATAATCGTTAGCTGCAGCCTTAATTTGAACTGATATGGTACCGATTCCCAGTAACCGGGTATTTATTATTTCCACGTTCATACGGGGTACACAGATGAATCGTGAGCTCCAGACACCAACACCGTTTAAACTCTACATCAGAGGTGCCGAAACGTTTGGTCTCCAAGGGCCAAAGCGCAAATGTGCCGATGGTCCGAGGGCCAAACAGCAATTTTAGCCTCAAACTGTCGTATATTAATAAAAACTCTGTGACTAATTAATTTATGTACATTTGGCAGATTTTCTCCATTTCCAGGTGTCGTCGTGTAACCAGTTCGTCCGACGTAGTTCATCTGATCGCTTTCAAACTTTACCCACGCAGATTAGACATATGGAGGATGCTAAATTGCAAAAATGCTTAGGTTTTCATTGTAGGACACGGGAGATACGAGACGACCAAAATGATTATTTTCTACTGAGCGTCAAAGAGTCACAGCTTTACCGTAGAGTAGGGATGTCCCGATCCAGGTTTTTGCACTTCCGATCCGATACCGATATTGTTTTTGCACTTCCGATCCGATACTGACCGATACTGGCCTATCCGAGCATGTATTAAAGTTTAAAGTTATTTAGCCTACTTAGTTGTCAGAATCATGTTAAAAAGGGTTTTAGTACTCTTGATAACAACTAGCCAGCTGAATTAGGGGAGTTTGAATAATACACAATGGTTGGTAACAAAAAACTGACCTGTTTATTCAAGGATAAACACAAAATAGACAAAATTATACATGACAAACAGAAATGGCATCATTGAACTAGGGCTGGGCGATATGGCCTTTTTTTAATATTGCGATATTTTAAGGCCATATTGCGATACACAATATATATCTCGATATTTTGCCTTAGCCTTGAATGAACACTTGATGCATATAATCACAGCAGTATGATGATTCTATGTGTTTTGATTGATTGATTGAGACTTGTATTAGTAGGTTGCACAGTGAAGTACATATTCCGTACAATTGACCACTAAATGGTAACACCCCAATAAGTTTTTCAACTTGTTTAAGTCGGGGTCCACTTAAATTGATTCATGATACAGATATATACTATCAGATATATACTATCATCATAATACAGTCATCACACAAGATAATCACATTGAATTATTTACATTATTTATAATCCAGGGTGTGGAGGGGGGCGCCGGATGTAAGTGTCAAAAAGACAGCCAAAAGAGTTTGATATGAGAATAAATCTAAAGTTAAAATATAGGGTAGAAATGCACCCATTTGCAGGAAATGTAGTCTTGATTTTCAACATTTTCTTTCAAGGCTTGCATGTCTACATTAAAACATTCTTCATCATACTGCATTAATATATGTTACTTTTAAACTTTCATGCAGAGAAGGAAATCACAACTAAAAAAATCACTCATTTTTTCATATGGTGTTGATGTGGAAATTTTTGCCTCGGCATTTTGATGGTGTGGGCGTGTGGCACCGAATGGAGATAAGCGTCTCGACAGACGTCACAATATTTGAACAATGATGACGAAAACTGTTTTCTCTGTCGTGTCCGTGTGTCGAAAATTGTTATGCGCTTATTTTTTTATTTGATTTTGTGCGTGGCATAGATTTGCTATGTGCAGAGGACGCTTAAACAGTGCGCAATTGCACAGGCGCGCACCTTAGAGGGAGCGTTGCTCGCACGGCTGCGCTAGCATCACAGCTAACGTTAGCCATGCTGCTACCTCTCTGCTCGGGGAGGACGTATACGTATGTGACGTATGACGTGACAGTATGTGACGTGTGTAAGAAGGTGTGCTTGCTGTCTGTGAGAGGGAGACACAGGAAAGAGTGAGAAGAGCCTGTCGTGTAATGCCAGCAGCTAAAAGCAACTGCGTGAGATTCCACAGACCTGTGGATGTGTTGAAGGTGTGCTGGAAAATGCGGAACGGAAATTAGGGCGCAGCAGAAAAGTGGAATGTATTATTTAAATCGGTGCGTTGGAAAACGCGGACCAGAGTATTTTTTTAAACTGGATCTGGATCGGTATTTTCCCATGCCTTGCCGATACGCATTTTTTGGCAAATATCGGCGGCTGATCCGATCCAAATATCGGATCGAGACATCCCTATTCTGGTTCTTACATTATATATCAATATATATCAATACAGTTTGCAGGAATACAGTCCGTAAGCACACATGATTGTGCGTGCTGCCGGTCCACTAATAGTACTAACCTTTAACAGTTAATTGTACTCGTTTTCATTAATTACTAGTTTCTATGTAACTGTTTTTATATTGTTTTACTTTCTTTTTTATTCAAGAAAATATTTTTAATTTATTTATCTTATTTTATTTTATCTTTTTTTTTTTTTAAAGGACCTTATCTTCACCATACCTGGTTGTCCAAATTAGGCATAATGAGTTAATTCCACGACTGTATATATCGGTATCGGTTGATATCGGTATCGGTAATTAAGAGTGGGACAATATCGGATATCGGCAAAAAGCCATTATCGGACATCCCTCGTTTTACGTTAACATTCTGGTGACTGAGCTGCCAGTATTTTACCGTAAAATCTATGGCCATTTATTACAGTGCATTACCAGTTATTTTACCGCAAAATTCTGCCAACCGAGGTGTTACTTTTTTACCGTAAAATCTACGCTTTACTAGCAATGGAAATATGGTAACACTGATGATTTTAGGGTAAATATCTGGCGAATGAGCGACCAGGTTTTTCTCTTTCAGAGAGTAGCCTAACTGACATACCCACCAATGGTCCTGTGGCCCCTAACAATTGTGCAAACCAAACGAGTCTTTATTTTTCCAATTATGACCAAGACTACTTCAACCAGCGGTATAATATTCGCTCCCTAAGAAGCTTTTTTTACATAACATGTTTCAGTTATTATAAATATAATTTACTTACTTACTTACAGTTCAGGCATTCGAAAAGAGAGACAGATATTTTGCCGTTCAACTGACTTGAGTCAACATTTGTGTTACTCAAAAAGGCCTCCAGTGTTTTGAGTATTCAAAATTCCCAACCGACCAAATGAATCCCTAAAGTCAATAACCGCAATTTATCATTGTTATGACCATACCAATGCTCTGTTTATTAAATTAAAAACATTAAAACTGCACAATCTTGTTGACCTCAACACTGCTATTGTGACATCTCTAATCGGAAATTATCTGTATTGGTTTCAAAAAGTAAAATTTATGACTTTTGAAAACGCTGCTGGTACAGAGCGCCAATAAACCTTAAAAAGGCACTGCCTTTGCGTGCCGGCCCAATCACATGATATCAACGGCTTTTCACACACACAAGTGAATGCAAGGCAGACTTTGTCAACAGCCATACAGGTCACACTGAGGGTGGCCGTATAAACAACTTTAACACTGTTACAAATATGCGCCACACTGTGAACCCACACCAAACAACAATGACAAACACATTTCGGGAGATTATCCGCACCGTAACACAACATAAACTCAACAGCACAAATACCCAGAAGCCCTTGCAGCACTAACTCTTCCGGTACGCTACAATATACACCCCCTGCTACCCCCTCCCCCCCCCCCACCTCAATTCCAATTACTTGGAATATGTTCCCCTAGTGTCCAAATAACTCTAAATTAAGTCTTTGTTACTTAGAATATGTTCCCCTAGTGTCCAAATAACTCTAAATTAAGTCTTTGTTACTTAGAATATGTTCCCCATACTAAAGTGTTACTAAAAACAAACAACTTTGTCTTGAATTTGAAAAGAAAAAACATTTTATTTTTCACTAAAGAAGGGTTCGGTGAATGCGCATATGAAACTGGTGGGGTTCGGTACCTCCAACAAGGTTAAGAACCACTGATCTATACGTTTACCAAACAATCTGTCACTCCTAATCGCTAAATCCCATGAAATCACACAACAGAACAAATACCCAGAAGCCCTTGCAGCACTAACTCTTCCGGGACGCTACAATATACACCCCCTGCTACCCACGGGGGGCGCTGGAGCCTATCTCAGCTACAATCGGGCGGAAGGCGGGGTACACCCTGGACAAGTCGCCACCTCATCGCAGGGCTCTTAACTAGTCATCAATAAGTACTTATTAATGCCTTACTCGGCATGGCCTTATTATAACCCTAACCCTCGAAACCTGACGCTAACCCTAACCAAATAACTCTAAATTAAGTCTTTGTTACTTAGAATATGTTCCCCATACTAAAGTGTTACTAAAAACAAATAACTTTGTCTTGAATTTGAAAAGAAAAAACATTTTATTTTTCACTAAAGAAGGGTTCGGTGAATGCGCATATGAAACTGGTGGGGTTCGGTACCTCCAACAAGGTTAAGAACCACTGGTCTATACGTTTACCAAACAATCTGTCACTCCTAATCGCTAAATCCCATGAAATCACACAACAGAACAAATACCCAGAAGCCCTTGCAGCACTAACTCTTCCGGGACGCTACAATATACACCCCCTGCTACCCACGGGGGGCGCTGGAGCCTATCTCAGCTACAATTGGGCGGAAGGCGGGGTACACCCTGGACAAGTCGCCACCTCATCGCAGGGCTCTTAACTAGTCATCATTAAGTACTTTTTAATGCCTTATTCGGCATGGCCTTATTATAACCCTAACCCTCGAACCCTGACACTAACCCTAACCAAATAACTCTAAATTAAGTCTTTGTTACTTAGAATATGTTCCCCATACTAAAGTGTTACCAAAAACATATAACTTTGTCTTGAATTTGAAAAGAAAAAACATTTTATTTTTCACTAAAGAAGGGTTCGGTGAATGCGCATATGAAACTGGTGCGGTTCGGTACCTCCAACAAGGTTAAGAACCACTGATCTATACGTTTACCAAACAATCTGTCACTCCTAATCGCTAAATCCCATGAAATCACACAACAGAACAAATACCCAGAAGCCCTTGCAGCACTAACTCTTCCGGGACGCTACAATATACACCCCCTGCTACCCATGGGGGGCGCTGGAGCCTATCTCAGCTACAATCGGGCGGAAGGCGGGGTACACCCTGGACAAGTCGCCACCTCATCGCAGGGCTCTCAACTAGTCATCATTAAGTACTTATTAATGCCTTACTCGGCATGGCCTTATTATAACCCTAACCCTCGAACCCTGACACTAACCCTAACCAAATAACTCTAAATTAAGTCTTTGTTACTTAGAATGTGTTCCCCATACTAAAGTGTTACCAAAAACATAACTTTGTCTTGAATTTGAAAAAAAAACACATTTTATTTTTCACTAAAGAAGGGTTCGGTGAATGCGCATATGAAACTGGTGGGGTTCGGTACCTCCAACAAGGTTAAGAACCACTGGTCTATACGTTTACCAAACAATCTGTCACTCCTAATCTCTAAATCCCATGAAATCACACAACAGAACAAATACCCAGAAGCCCTTGCAGCACTAACTCTTCCGGGACGCTACAATATACACCCCCTGCTACCCACGGGGGGCGCTGGAGCCTATCTCAGCTACAATCGGGCGGAAGGCGGGGTACACCCTGGACAAGTCGCCACTTCATCGCAGGGCTCTTAACTAGTCATCATTAAGTACTTTTTAATGCCTTATTCGGCATGGCCTTATTATAACCCTAACCCTCGAACCCTGACACTAACCCTAACCAAATAACTCTAAATTAAGTCTTTGTTACTTAGAATGTGTTCCCCATACTAAAGTGTTACCAAAAACATATAACTTTGTCTTGAATTTGAAAAGAAAAAACATTTTATTTTTCACTAAAGAAGGGTTCGGTGAATGCGCATATGAAACTGGTGGGGTTCGGTACCTCCAACAAGGTTAAGAACCACTGGTCTATACGTTTACCAAACAATCTGTCACTCCTAATCGCTAAATCCCATGAAATCACACAACAGAACAAATACCCAGAAGCCATTGCAGCACTAACTCTTCCGGGACGCTACAATATACACCCCCTGCTACCCACGGGGGGCGCTGGAGCCTATCTCAGCTACAATCGGGCGGAAGGCGGGGTACACCCTGGACAAGTCGCCACCTCATCGCAGGGCTCTTAACTAGTCATCATTAAGTACTTTTTAATGCCTTATTCGGCATGGCCTTATTATAACCCTAACCCTCGAACCCTGACACTAATATATGAGTACGTATTTTCTCTTGTTTCATTGAAAATAAACCAGCAAAGTCCATTTGGCTGTCATCTGTTTTAATTATGAGACACAATTGTGTCAAAGTCATGATTTTTTTTTTCATGCTTGAAATAAGAAATGATTACTTTAAAAAAGTAGTTTTATACTTGTGAGTGTTGATGACACAGCTTTGCAACACTTGATATTTTACAGTGGTTCTTACCCTTGTTGGAGGTACCGAACCCCACCAGTTTCATATGCGCATCCACCAAACCCTTCTTTAGTGAAAAATAAAATGTTTTTTTTTTTTTTTCAAATTCAAGACAAAGTTATATGTTTTTGGTAACACTTTAGTATGGGGAACATATAACAAAGTAACAAAGACTAAATTTAGAGTTTTTTGGACACTAGGGGAACATATTCTAAGTAACAAAGACTTAATTTAGAGTTATTTGGACACTAGGGGAACATATTCTAAGTAACAAAGACTTAATTTAGAGTTTTTTGGACACTAGAGGAACATATTCTAAGTAACAAAGACTAAATTTAGAGTTATTTGGACACAAGGGGAACATATTCTAAGTAACAAAGACTTAATTTAGAGTTTTTTGGACACTCGGGGAACATATTCTAAGTAACAAAGACTTAATTTAGAGTTATTTGGACACTAGGGGAACATATTATAAGTAACAAAGACTTAATTTAGAGTTATTTGGACACTCGGGGAAAATATTCCAAGTAACAAAGACTAAATTTAGAGTTATTTGGACACTAGGGGAACATATTCTAAGTAACAAAGACTAAATTTAGAGTTATTTGGACACTAGGGGAACATATTCTAAGTAACAAAGACTTAATTTAGAGTTTTTTGGACACTAGGGGAACATATTCTAAGTAACAAAGACTTAATTTAGAGGTATTTGGAGACTTGGGGAACATATTCTAAGTAACAAAGACTTAATTTAGAGTTTTTTGGACATTAGGGGAACATATTCTAAGTAACAAAGACTAAATTTAGAGTTATTTGAACACTAGGGGAACATATTCTAAGTAACAAAGACTAAATTTAGAATTATTTGGACACTAGGGGAACATATTCTAAGTAACAAAGACTTAATTTAGAGTTATTTGGACACCAGGGGAACATATTCTAAGTAACAAAGACTTAATTTGGAGTTATTTGGACACTAGGGGAACATATTCTAAGTAACAAAGACTCAATTTAGAGTTATTAGGACACAAGGGGAACATATTCTAAGTAACAAAGACTAAATTTAGAGGTATTTGGACACTAGGGGAACATATTCTAAGTAACAAAGACTTAATTTAGAGTTTTTTGGACACTAGGGGAACATATTCTAAGTAACAAAGACTTAATTTAGAGTTATTTGGACTCTAGGGGAACATATTCTAAGTAACAAAGACTTAATTTGGAGTTTTTTGGACACTAGGGGAACATATTCTAAGTAACAAAGACTAAATTTAGAGTTATTTGGACACTAAGGGAACATATTCTAAGTAACAAAGACTTAATTTAGAGTTATTTGGACACTAGGGGAACATATTCTAAGTAACAAAGACTTCATTTAGAGTTTTTTGGACATTAGGGGAACATATTCTAAGTAACAAAGACTACATTTAGAGTTATTTGGACACTAGGGGAACATATTCTAAGTAACAAAGACTTCATTTAGAGTTTTTTGGACATTAGGGGAACATATTCTAAGTAACAAAGACTACATTTAGAGTTATTTGGACACTAGGGGAACATATTCTAAGTAACAAAGACTTAATTTAGAGTTATTTGGACACTAGGGGAACATATTTTAAGCAACAAAGACTTAATTTAGAGTTTTTTGGACACTAGGGGAACATATTCCAAGTAACAAAGACTTAATTTAGAGTTATTTGGACATTAGGGGAACATATTCTAAGTAATAAAGACTAAATTTCGAGTTATTTGGACACTAGGGGAACATATTCTAAGTAACAAAGACTTAATTTAGAGTTATTTGGACACCAGGGGAACATATTCTAAGTAACAAAGACTTAATTTGGAGTTATTTGGACACTAGGGGAACATATTCTAAGTAACAAAGACTCAATTTAGAGTTATTAGGACACAAGGGGAACATATTCTAAGTAACAAAGACTAAATTTAGAGGTATTTGGACACTAGGGGAACATATTCTAAGTAACAAAGACTTAATTTAGAGTTTTTTGGACACTAGGGGAACATATTCTAAGTAACAAAGACTTAATTTAGAGTTATTTGGACTCTAGGGGAACATATTCTAAGTAACAAAGACTTAATTTGGAGTTTTTTGGACACTAGGGGAACATATTCTAAGTAACAAAGACTAAATTTAGAGTTATTTGGACACTAAGGGAACATATTCTAAGTAACAAAGACTTAATTTAGAGTTATTTGGACACTAGGGGAACATATTCTAAGTAACAAAGACTTCATTTAGAGTTTTTTGGACATTAGGGGAACATATTCTAAGTAACAAAGACTACATTTAGAGTTATTTGGACACTAGGGGAACATATTCTAAGTAACAAAGACTTCATTTAGAGTTTTTTGGACATTAGGGGAACATATTCTAAGTAACAAAGACTACATTTAGAGTTATTTGGACACTAGGGGAACATATTCTAAGTAACAAAGACTTAATTTAGAGTTATTTGGACACTAGGGGAACATATTTTAAGCAACAAAGACTTAATTTAGAGTTTTTTGGACACTAGGGGAACATATTCCAAGTAACAAAGACTTAATTTAGAGTTATTTGGACATTAGGGGAACATATTCTAAGTAATAAAGACTAAATTTCGAGTTATTTGGACACTAGGGGAACATATTCTAAGTGACAAAGACTTAATTTAGAGTTTTTTGGACACTAGAGGAACATATTCTAAGTAACAAAGACTTAATTTAGAGTTTTTTGGACACCCTTTTCATCCCGTCTGTCTGTCTCTGGCCTCGTGTGTGTGTGTGTGTGTGTGTGTGTGTGTGTGTGTGTGTGTGTGTGTGTGTGTGTGTGTGTGTGTGTGTGTGTGTGTGTGTGTGTGTGTGTGTGTGTGTGTGTGTGTGTGTGTGTGTGTGTGAGAATGTGTCTGTCTTTGTCGTCTTACTTGTTATATAATTGTGCCATTTGTCCCTCGTTGGTGGGACCTGAGTGGGGTGGGAGGGTGGGTGGGTGGGTGGTTTGGGTTTTAAGGGAAAGGGTGTGAATAATTTACTGACTTTAAAATTGTACTGTTTCGACTTGCACTTTTTTCTGTCTATTTGAAAATGCCAATAAAAAAAGTTGGAATAGAGTTATTTGGACACTAGGGGAACATATTCTAAGTAACAAAGACTTAATTTAGAGTTATTTGGACACTAGGGGAACATATTCTAAGTAACAAAGACTTAATGTAGAGTTATTTGGACACTAGGGGAACATATTCTAAGTAACAAAGACTTAATTTAGAGTTTTTTGGACACTGGGGGATCATATTCTAAGTAATAAAGACTTAATTTAGAGTTATTTGGTTAGGGTAAGGGCCAGGGTTAGGGTTATAATAAGGCCATGCCGAATAAGGCATTAATAAGTACTTAATAATGACTAGTTAAGAGCCAATATGTTACTAATTTGCATGTTAATAAGCAACTAATTAATGGTGAATATGTTCCCCATACTAAAGTGTTACCATGTTTTATTACTGGTGCACAAAATGAACCGTGCATGAACATCACCTTGTTCAAACAACAAAACCAACACAGTGCATAAACTCACAACAAATTACACACCTGCAAATCAGTGTGACTTCTGCTGTTGCCGTATCCGTAATACGCCGTTAGGGAGAAGTTTTTATTTACACGATGAGTCGGGTGTGTCTCGACCTCCGCCGAACCCCTGAGGCCGACTCACCGAACCCCTCGAGTTCGATCGAACCCAGGTTAAGAACCACTGTTCTAGTTTCAAGCATGTTTTACTACAATCTCAGCAACAAGCTGTAATATCTTACTGAGATCATTTAGGACCAAAACCCTTAAAACAAGTAAAACACTCTAACCTAAAATCTGCTTAGTGAGAAGAATGATCTTATCAGACAGAAAATAAGCAAATATCACCCTTATTTGAGATATTTAATCTTACTTAGATTTCAGTTTTTGCAGTGTAAAATACTACATTTTGATGGATGATTATTCACATGGAAATAATGAGGTAGTTGCCTAATCAGAAGAAACGGTTGCAGTCATTGGAGAGCCTGAAATCCTTCCTTCCGACCACAAGGTCAGGAATCTAGCTGATAATGTCAACGTGTATTTATAAAACTATATCACGTTGGCATACGTTGCCCCTCTGTCAACCCTCCACCGCCCCAACAATTCCACATAAACTACACAAATACCTGCACTAAACTAAAAAAAAAGAGGCATAAATGCGGGACAACGTCGGGCTAACGCCACTGACGTTAGCCGCTAACGGACCCTACGCCAGATTCCGTTTAGAACCGAAAACATTCCACTTTGCCTTATCCACTGGCGGACGATACCGCAGGACGTCAAATGACACGCCGCGTATTTCCAACGTGTTCACATCCGCCAACTGTTCGGCGTACTTCAATTCCCACTAAGTGTCGACGTTTGCGAGAAAAACGGGTAGGAAAGCGAACTTCGTGAGTGACGCAGTGATAGGCAATAGCGTGTTGAGAAGTCTAAAACGTGGTCAGTCCCAATGGCAGTTCGACATAAACAAGGCATGGCAATAAACACCCACAAATTCGAGTTATTTACCCCAATGTGGAATGTTCGGCGGCTTTGTCGAGCAATGACAATGCAAATAACGTTGACATAAAAGTACCTGTTTGGCGTGTGTTCTCCTTCCTCCTAAGAAGTCTATTTGCGGGGCAAAGTGTGCTTTTGTGCAACAACTCCGCAGCGAGGGGGGCGTGGCATACACACAGCAGGCAGTCGGGCTTACCGTAATAACAGCGGGAAAGACGCAACACGTTTACGACCAACTCAGTGTGGGCGGGTCTAAATCAGGCCTGGGCAGGGGCGTCACTAGCTGTAAGGACAGGGGGGGCTTTGCCCCCAGGAGATGCACAGGATGCGAGCGAATGTTACGCCATACTTGCCAACCTTGAGACCTCCGATTTCGGGAGGTGGTGGGGGCGTGGTTAAGAAGGGAGGAGTATATTGACAGCTATATATATACACAGGTAAAAGCCAGTAAATTAGAATATTTTGAAAAACTTGATTTATTTCAGTAATTGCATTCAAAGGGTGTAACTTGTACATTATATTTATTCATTGCACACAGACTGATGCATTCAAATGTTTATTTCATTTAATTTTGATGATTTGAAGTGGCAACAAATGAAAATCCAAAATTCCGTGTGTCACAAAATTAGAATATTACTTAAGGCTAATACAAAAAAGGGATTTTTAGAAATGTTGGCCAACTGAAAAGTATGAAAATGAAAAATATGAGCATGTACAATACTCAATACTTGGTTGGAGCTCCTTTTGCCTCAATTACTGCGTTAAAGCGGCGTGGCATGGAGTCGATGAGTTTCTGGCACTGCTCAGGTGTTATGAGAGCCCAGGTTGCTCTGATAGTGGCCTTCAACTCTTCTGCGTTTTTGGGTCTGGCATTCTGCATCTTCCTTTTCACAATACCCCACAGATTTTCTATGGGGCTAAGGTCAGGGGAGTTGGCGGGCCAATTTAGAACAGAAATACCATGGTCCGTAAACCAGGCACGGGTAGATTTTGCGCTGTGTGCAGGCGCCAAGTCCTGTTGGAACTTGAAATCTCCATCTCCATAGAGCAGGTCAGCAGCAGGAAGCATGAAGTGCTCTAAAACTTGCTGGTAGACGGCTGCGTTGACCCTGGATCTCAGGAAACAGAGTGGACCGACACCAGCAGATGACATGGCACCCCAAACCATCACCCAACCATGCAAATTTTGCATTTCCTTTGGAAATCGAGGTCCCAGAGTCTGGAGGAAGACAGGAGAGGCACAGGATCCACGTTGCCTGAAGTCTAGTGTAAAGTTTCCACCATCAGTGATGGTTTGGGGTGCCATGTCATCTGCTGGTGTCGGTCCACTCTGTTTCCTGAGATCCAGGGTCAACGCAGCCGTCTACCAGCAAGTTTTAGAGCACTTCATGCTTCCTGCTGCTGACCTGCTCTATGGAGATGGAGATTTCAAGTTCCAACAGGACTTGGCGCCTGCACACAGCGCAAAATCTACCCGAGCCTGGTTTACGGACCATGGTATTTCTGTTCTAAATTGGCCCGCCAACTCCCCTGACCTTAGCCCCATAGAAAATCTGTGGGGTATTGTGAAAAGGAAGATGCAGAATGCCAGACCCAAAAACACAGAAGAGTTGAAGGCCACTATCAGAGCAACCTGGGCTCTCATAACACCTGAGCAGTGCCAGAAACTCATCGACTCCATGCCACGCCGCATTAACGCAGTAATTGAGGCAAAAGGAGCTCCAACCAAGTATTGAGTATTGTACATGCTCATATTTTTCATTTTCATACTTTTCAGTTGGCCAACATTTCTAAAAATCCCTTTTTTGTATTAGCCTTAAGTAATATTCTAATTTTGTGACACACGGAATTTTGGATTTTCATTTGTTGCCACTTCAAATCATCAAAATTAAATGAAATAAACATTTGAATGCATCAGTCTGTGTGCAATGAATAAATATAATGTACAAGTTACACCTTTTGAATGCAATTACTGAAATAAATCAAGTTTTTCAAAATATTCTAATTTACTGGCTTTTACCTGTGTGTGTGTGTATATATATATATATATATATATATATATATATATATATATATATATATATATATATATATATATATATATATATATATATATATATATCTACATCCTGAAAATATGCAAAGAAAACTGTGTTTAGATAATTGATACTTCAAACTTGCATAAATAAATCTTAAGGAATATAACATAACTTGGCTTCTGAGAGCTTCAAAATGTAATGAATAAAATGCTAAAGTTGTTGATAAACAAGCAATTATTTTAATAATTAAATATGGTCATTTTAAATTAATTATTATGATCATTTAAAATTAATTATTTCAAATATGTTTATTTTAATGTATAATTCTATGGCTGGATGTAATAAGGAGTCAGAAAAAATACAAATAAAAATACAATTAATTTTGATGTTTTTAGCAAAATATAGTAAACATTTATTTAGGTTTTTAAAAAAAAATTAATAAATATTTTTATTTTTAGGTAAGATAACCATAATAATACAATTTATCTCTAGTCTGGATGATTTAGTTCTTGTCACCCTGTTGTCCTCCCGTCGGGAAAAAAGGCTGTCCTCACTCAGGTCTGCCGGAGCTGGAGGCCACGCCCCCTCCAGCTCCGGCTGAAAATCGGGAGATTTTCGGGAGAATATTTGTCCCGGGAGGTTTTCGGGAGAGGCGCTGAATTTCGGGAGTCTCCTGGAAAATTCGGGAGGGTTGGCAAGTATGTGTTACGCACGAGCACAAAACTTCACAAACGGCTAACAAAGACTTAGAAATTCATTGTTATTATTATTATTTAAAAAAAAATGCACGGGACGAAATGAAATGCTCCCCGGGACGATGGCTTTTAACCATTTTTTTTCTTCTTTTTATGATTTATTCATTTTACATTTTATATTAAATGTCTTGGTTTTTCCTCCCTCTGAAAATCCTATGAAATGTTTAACAAGCCATCCTATAATAATAAAACAGCTATTAATGTAACAATACAATAAAACAAATATATTTAATGATGGTTTTTTTTAATTATTTTAACAATAGGCTAATGAATATGACTTTATATAGATTCTACAAGAAACACAAAACTTAAAAAATAAATGATTTACAATTGCACACACAAGGTTTTGTGCAGCTTCACTCATTGTAAAGGAAGATAATGTGCTTCGTACACCTGCAGGACCGCAAGCAAGGTCACAGAGAAAATGCGGGCTGGAATTTGAGTGATGTGGGCATTTTCTATATGAACAAGTGGAATGGATTGGATACCGACGCACGAAAGGGGCTCTCTACCTTACGCTGCGAAGTGAGGGGAAACTGAGTGAATAATAACAGGTTATATGATTATTTATTTAAACTCATATTTGGGCCACTTTATAATGAATATGTCGGCATTTATTTGTAAAAAAAACCCAAAAAACACCAAATTATTTAGGGGGGCTTAAGAATATTTTAGGGGGACTTGAGCCCCCCTAAAATAGGCCTAACAACGCCAATGGGCCTGGGCAAATTATTTTGACTTAGGGGCCACATTTAGAGAGAAAAAATGTGCCTGGGGGCCGGTATATCTATTTTTCATCCATCGGGTCGCGGGGGAAGCAGCCTAAGCAGGGAAGCCCAGACTTCAATCAATCAATCATCCATCCATTTCCTACCGCTTATTCCCTTTGGGGTCGCTGGAGCCTATCTCAGCTACAATCGGGCGGAAGGCGGGGTACACCCTGGACAAGTCGCCACCTCATCGCAGGGCCAACACAGATAGACAAACAACATTCACACTCACATTCACACACTAGGGCCAATTTAGTGTTGCCAATCAACTTATCCCCAGGTGCATGTCTTTGTTAGTGGGAGGAAGCCGGAGTACCCGGAGGGAACCCACGCAGTCACGGGGAGAACATGCAAACTCCACACAGAAAGATCCCGAGCCCGGGATTGAACCCAAGACTACTCAGGACCTTCGTATTGTGAGGCAGATGCACTAACCCAGGGGTCGGCAACCCGCGGCTCCGGAGCCGCATGCGGCTCTTTGATCACTCTGATGCGGCTCAGCAGCTTACTTGCTGAACCCCCCAATTTTCCCGTGAGACTTACGGTTATGAGTGCCTCTCGCAGAAAACTCCCGGGATTAATATTCACCGATTTTCACCCTTATGGCTATAATAAGGGGTGCCATGATGGTACAACATTTGGCACTCTCTACAATGTTTTAACAGCGTACCAACCCAACACTTGTTATACAATATGCATCTTCTGCTTGCATATGTACGTGACAGCAAGGCATACTTGGTCAACAGCCACACAGGTTACACTGACGGTGGTCATATAAAACAACTTTAACACTCTTATCAATAATGCGCCACACTTTGAACCAAAACCAAACAAGAATGACAAACACCTACAAGGCTACATTATACACCCCTGCTACCACCAAACCCCGCCCCAACCCCAACCCTGCTCCCTCACACATCACCCCCCCCCCCCCCCCCCCCCCCCCCCCCCCCTGTGCGTCGGTTGAGGTGGGCGGGGTTTGGTGGGGGGGTTGTATAATGTATCCCGGAAGAGTTAGGGCTGCATGGGATTCTGGGTATTTGTCCTGTTGTGTTTATGTTGTGTTGTTAAAATTGTATGCAGTGTTATTTCATTTAAATTTTCAAACAATGTTTGCGGCTCCCAATATTTTCTATAATTTGTGAAACTGGTCAAAATGGCTCTTTGACTGGTAAAGGTTGCCGACCCCTGCACTAACCCCTCATCCACTGTGCTGCCCATCAATCAATCAATGTTTATTTATATAGCCCTAAATCACAAGTGTCTCAAAGGGCTGCACAAGCCACAACGACATCCTCGGTACAGAGCCCACATAAGGGCAAGGAAAAACTCACCCCAGTGGGACGTCGATGTGAATGACTATGAGAAACCTTGGAGAGGACTGCATATAAAGTTAAAAGTTAAAGTACCAATGATTGTCACACACACACACTAGGTGTGGCGAGATTATTCTCTGCATTTGACCCATCACCCTTGATCACCCCCTGGGAGGTGAGGGGAGCAGTGGGCAGCAGCGGTGGCCGCGCCCGGGAATCATTCTGGTGATTTAACCCCCAATTCCAACCCTTGATGCTGAGTGCCAAGCAGGGAGGTAATGGGTGCCATTTTTATAGTCTTTGGTATGACTCGGCCGGGATTTGAACTCACAACCTACCGATCTCAGGGCGGACACTCTAACCACTAGGCCACTGAGTGGGTAACAATGTGGGTAACCCCCCCTCCCCCCCCCTCTAGGGGAGACCGAATGCAATGGATGTCGAGTGGGTCTGACATAATATTGTGAGACTCCAGTCCATAGTGGATCCAACATAATAGTAAGAGTCCAGTCTATAGTGGGGCCAGTAGGAAACCATCCCGAGCGGAGACGGACGGGTCAGCAGCGCAGAGATGTTCCCAACCAATGCACAGGCGAGTGGTCCACCCCGGGTCCCGACTCTGGACAGCCAGCACTTCATCCATGGCCACCGGACCTGTGTGTCTCCCCCTCCACAAGGGAGAGGGGAGCAGAGGAGAAAGGAAAAGAAACGGCAGATCAACTGGTCTAAAAAGGGGGTCTATTTAAAGGCTAGAGTATACAAATGAGTTATAAGATTGGATTTAAATGCTTCTACTGAGGTAGCATCTCTAACTGTTACCGGGAGGACATTCCAGAGTACTGGAGCCCGAATAGAAAACGCTCTATAGCCCGCAGACTTTTTTTTGGGCTCTGGGAATCACTAATAAGCCGGAGTTCTTTGAACGCAGATTTCTTGCCGGGACATATTGGTACAATACAATCAGCAAGATAGGATGGAGCTAGACCGTGTAGTATTTTATACGTAAGTAGTAAAACCTTAAAGTCACATCTTAAGTGCACAGGAAGCCAGTGCAGGTGAGCCAGTATAGGTGTATATATATGTATATAAAGGTATATACAGTATAGGCGTAATATGATCAAACTTTCTTGTTCTTGTCAAAAGTCTAGCAGCCGCATTTTGTACCAACTGTAATCTTTTAACTTTCCTCTCCCCAGCCACTTCGTCCAGCTCCTCCCGGGGGATCCCGAGGCGTTCCCAGGCCAGCCGGGAGAGGTAGTCTTCCCAACGTGTCCTGGGTCTTCCCCGTGGCCCCCGTGGCCACCTGAACACCTCCCTAGGGAGGTGTTCAGGTGGCCACGGGGGCCTCCCTAGGGAGGTGTTCAGGTGGCATCCTGACCAGATGCCCGAACCACCTCATCTGGCTCCTCTCGATGTGGAGGAGCAGCGGCTTTACTTTGAGCTCCCCCCGAATGACAGAGCTTCTCACCCTATCTCTAAGGGAGAGCCCCGCCACCCGGCGGAGGAAACTCATTTCGGCCGCTTGTACCCGTGATCTTGTCCTTTCGGTCATAACCCAAAGCTCATGACCATAGGTGAGGATGGGAACGTAGATCGACCGGTAAATCGAGAACTTTGCCTTCCGGCTCAGCTCCTTCTTCACCACAACGGATCGATACAGCGTCCGCATTACTGAAGACGCCGCATCGATTCGCCTGTCGATCTCACGATCCACTCTTCCCTCACTCGTGAACAAGACTCCGAGGTACTTGAACTCCTCCACAAGTCATAGAAATAGCAATGTTATTAAAAAAGTATTGATTTTGAATTAAGAATCGTTATGAATCGATTCGTTACCCCCCCAAGGATCGAATCGAATCGTGGGGTGCCCAGAGATTCACAGCCCTTTGCAAGCAAGGTTGAAATGTCAATCCAATGTGTTTCCGCTTGTCCAAGCTCCTCTATACAATAGGAGCACTCTCGTGTTTTTTTAGGGAAATTTTCTGCAAAAATGTTTTGAACTGAACTCGGGGTGTCATCCTGTAAGCGACACAAATACGGGAATGCAAGCTAGATCCAGGGGAGTGTGGTAAACAAAACTGAACCGTTGATCTTGGTGGAAAATGGCTTTTAATAATGACCTTATAATTGACAAAAGCGGTTTCATGTTTACACATTGTGCACATGTCTATAATACTGTGGTTATAAATGCAGGATTACTTTTAAAAAGTTGGATGTATCAGTAGAAAAGCATTAGTGGTCGGTCTTACCCAGGGGAAAGTGTACCGCGGTCTTAAAGAATGGACAAAATCCTCGGTATTTAAGATAAGATCTCCACTTTGCTTCCATCAAGGGGCGAAACCAGCAACCGCGTGGAGCCCGGAGAGAAGAGGGGTCTCCATTTATTCCTCCAGATGACGTTACACACTCGGAACACCAGCAGGATGCACGCCAACACCAGAAGAGTGACTGAAGTGGAAGGGATCCGTGCAGATTATTCATCAAACAGGTAGAAACATACGATAATAGAACTTATTATTATATAATAACTAGGGATGTCCGATAATACCGGACTGCCGATATTATCGGCCGATAAATGCTTTAAAATGTAATATAGGAAATTATCGCTATCGGTTTCAAAGAGTAAAATGTATGACTTTTTAAAACGCCGCGGTGTACACGGACGTAGGGAGAAGTACAGAGCGGCAATAAACCTTAAAGGCAATGCAAGGCACTGAGGGTGGCCGTATAAACTACTTTAACACTGTTACAAATATGCGCCACACTGTGAACCCACACCAAACAAGAATGACAAGCACATTTCGGGAGAACATCCCCACTGTAACACAACAGAACAAATACCCAGAATCCCTTGCAGCACTAACTCTTCCGGGACGCTACAATATACACCCCCCGCTACCCGAATACCCCGCCCCCCCAACCTCCTCATGCTCTCTCAGGGAGAGCATGTCCCAAATTCCAAGCTGCTGTTTTGAGGTATGCTAAAAAAAAAAATAATGCACTTTGTGACTTGCCATGTTGGCATTTTTTTCCCCCATAACTTGAGTTGATTTATTTTGGAAAACCTTGTTACATTGTTTAATGCATCCAGCGGGGCATCACAACAAAATTAGTAGGGATGTCCGATAATGGCTTTTTGCCGATATCCGATATTGTCCAACTCTTTAATTACCGATACCGATATCGATATCAACCGATATATACAGTCGTGGAATTAACACATTATTATGCCTGATTTGGACAACCAGGTATGGTGAAGATAAGGGACTTTTAAAATAAATAATAATAAAATAAAATAAGATAAATAAATTAAAAACATTTTTTTTGAATAAAAAAGAAAGTAAAACAATATAAAAACAGTCACATAGAAACTAGTAATGAATGACAATGAGTAAAATGAAGTGTTAAAGGTTAGTACTATTAGTGGACCAGCAGCACGCACAATCATGTGTGCTTACGGACTGTATCCCTGCAGACTGTATTGATATATATTGATATATAATGTAGGAACCACAATATTAATAACAGAAAGAAACAATGGGGGAGGGAGGTTTTTTGGGTTGGTGCACTAATTGTAAGTGTATCTTGTGTTTTTTATGTTGATTTAATTAAAAAAAAACCACAAAAAAAACGATACTGATAATGAAAAAAACGATACCGATAATTTCCGATATTACATTTTAACACATTTATCGGCCGATATTATCGGACATCTCTAAAAATTAAGCACAATAATGTGTTAATTCCACGACTGTATATATCGGTATCGGTTGATATCGCAATCGGTAATTAAGAGTTGGACAATATCGGCAAAAAAGCCATTATCGGACATCTCTACTTATAACAATACGTTTGTTTGTATCCATGCTCAAATGTCAACTCTCTTTAACAGTAGAACTACCAGGGCTTTCTTATCCCCCCTGCAATTACCAGAAGGCAGCCAAAAGGCAGTTAAGTTGAACGTTTACCAGTCAATGACCGACAATTAGCCACCTTTCTTTTGTGAATGCAGCCATGACATGGGAATGCACTTGAATGTTGCTGTAGGACTGTCGGTAATATTAATATCTCTAATCTGATGAGAAATTCTTGTGTAGGACATATTTAAGTGCAAAAACGTCCATTGACTTTTTAGGTTAACATTTTTATTTGATAGTGTTTTTGTTTCTGTTAAATGCTCTGTAAAATGTAAACCTTTTTCTCAAAATATTCCTACAGTGAATAATTTTTATTTTTTTTCACTTTTTTATTTATTTTTTCTTAATTGTGTGAATGCTTTGAGTTTTCACACACATTTTTTTCTACACCAAAATTCATCTATTTATTAAACTTCTTCATCTCCTCCAGATTTTAGCGCGCTCTATCTTCCACATTTTCCATCCGACTCAAACCGTTCCAACTTCAAACTGTTCAGCCTATTCGGGAATCGCGGGCTTTCTCTTTACAAATTCAAAAATTTTTCCCAGATTTCCCAGAATTCCAGGTTTTCCGGGACATTTTTCCCATTCAAAAAGAATTGGCCATTTTTCAAACTTCCACCATTTCCACGTTTTTCCAATCGGTTCAAACCATTCCACCTTCAACACATTACACCATCCTGGAAATTCAAACTACCTTTTGTCCAACTTAAAAAAAGATCCAGGATTTTCCAGAATTCCTGGTTTTCAAAAGCCCGATTTCCACCCTTTTTCTTTATAGCTCCTTCCACAATTTTCATCCGACTCAAACCGTTCCAACTTCAAACTGTTCAGCCTATTCGGGAATCGCGGGCTTTCCCTTTACAAATTCAATTTTTTTTCCCAGATTTCCCAGAATTCCAGGTTTTCCGGGACATTTTTCCCATTCAAAAAGAATTGGCCATTTTTCAAACTTCTGCCAATTCACGTTTTTCAATCGATTCAAACCATTCTACCTTCAACACATTACACCATCCTGGAAATTCAAACTACCTTTTGTCCAAATTAAAAAAAAAATCCAGGATTTTCCAGAATTCCTGGGTTTCAAAAGCCCGATTTCCACCCTTTTTTTTTATAGCGACTACTCCTTCCACATTTTCCATCCGACTCAAACCGTTCCAACTTCAAACTGTTCAGCCTATTCGGGAATCGCGGGCTTTCCCTTTACAAATTAATTTTTTTTCCCCAGAATTCCAGTTTTCCGGGACATTTTTCCCATTCAAAAAGAATTGGCCATTTTTCAAACTTCCACCATTTCCTTGTTTCCAATCGATTCAAACCATTCCACCTTCAACACATTCCACCATCCTGGAAATTCAAACTACCTTTTGTCAAAGTTAAAAAAAAATCCAGGATTTTCCAGAATTCCCGGTTTTCAAAAGCCCGATTTCCACCCTTTTTCTTTATAGCGACTACTCCTTCCACATTTTCCATCCGACTCAAACCGTTCCAACTTCAAACTGTTCAGCCTATTCGGGAATTGCGGGCTTTCCCTTTACAAATTAAATTTTTTCCCCAGATTTCCCAGAATTCCAGGTTTACCGGGACATTTTTCCCCATTCAAAGAGAATTGGCCATTTTTCAAACTTCCACCATTTCCACATTTTTCAATCGATTCAAACCATTCTACCTTCAACACATTACACCATCCTGGAAATTCAAACTACCTTTTGTCCAAGTTTTAAAAAATTCCAGGATTTTCCAGAATTCCTGGTTTTCAAAAGCCCGATTTCCACCCTTTTTCTTTATAGCGACTACTCCTTCCACATTTTTCATCCGACTCAAACCGTTCCAACTTCAAACTGTTCAGCCTATTCGGGAATCGCGGGCTTTCTCTTTACAAATTCAAAAAAAATTCCCAGATTTCCCAGATTTCCAGGTTTTTCCGGGACATTTTTCCCATTCAAAAAGAATTGGCCATTTTTCAAACTTCCACCATTTCCACATTTTTCAATCGATTCAAACCATTCCACCTTCAACACATTACACCATCCTGGAAATTCAAACTACCTTTTGTCAAAGTTTTAAAAAAAATCCAGGTTTTTCCAGAATTCCCGGTTTTCAAAAGCCCGATTTCCACCCTTTTTCTTTATAGCGACTACTCCTTCCACATTTTTCATCCGACTCAAACCGTTCCAACTTCAAACTGTTCAGCCTATTCGGGAATCGCGGGCTTTCCCTTTACAAATTCAAAAAAATTTCCCAGAATTCCAGGTTTTCCGGGACAGTTTTCCCATTCAAAAAGAATTGGCCATTTTTCAAACTTCCACCATTTCCACGTTTTTCCCAATCAATTCAAACCATTCCACCTTCAACACATTACACCATCCTGGAAATTCAAACTACCTTTTGTCAAAGTTAAAAAAAAATCCAGGATTTTCCAGAATTCCCGGTTTTCAAAAGCCCGATTTCCACCCTTTTTCTTTATAGCGACTACTCCTTCCACATTTTTCATCCGACTCAAACCGTTCCAACTTCAAACTGTTCAGCCTATTCGGGAATCGCGGGCTTTCCCTTTACAAATTCAAAAAATTTCCCAGATTTCCCAGAATTCCAGGTTTTCCGGGACATTTTTCCTATTCAAAAAGAATTGGCCATTTTTCAAACTTCCACCATTTCCACGTTTTTCAATCGATTCAAACCATTCCACCTTCAACACATTACACCATCCTGGAAATTCAAACTACCTTTTGTCCAAGTTAAAAAAAAATCCAGGATTTTCCAGAATTCCTGGTTTTCAAAAGCCCGATTTCCACCCTTTTACTTTATAGAGACTACTCCTTTGACATTTTTTATCCGACTCAAACCGTTCCAACTTCAAACTGTTCAGCCTATTCGGGAATCGCGGGCTTTCCCTTTACAAATTAATTTTTTTTTCCCAGAATTCCAGTTTTCCGGGACATTTTTCCCATTCAAAAAGAATTGGCCATTTTTCAAACTTCCACCATTTCCTTGTTTCCAATCGATTCAAACCATTCCACCTTCAACACATTCCACCATCCTGGAAATTCAAACTACCTTTTGTCAAAGTTAAAAAAAAATCCAGGATTTTCCAGAATTCCCGGTTTTCAAAAGCCCGATTTCCACCCTTTTTCTTTATAGCGACTACTCCTTCCACATTTTCCATCCGACTCAAACCGTTCCAACTTCAAACTGTTCAGCCTATTCGGGAATTGCGGGCTTTCCCTTTACAAATTAAATTTTTTCCCCAGATTTCCCAGAATTCCAGGTTTACCGGGACATTTTTCCCCATTCAAAGAGAATTGGCCATTTTTCAAACTTCCACCATTTCCACATTTTTCAATCGATTCAAACCATTCTACCTTCAACACATTACACCATCCTGGAAATTCAAACTACCTTTTGTCCAAGTTTTAAAAAATTCCAGGATTTTCCAGAATTCCTGGTTTTCAAAAGCCCGATTTCCACCCTTTTTCTTTATAGCGACTACTCCTTCCACATTTTTCATCCGACTCAAACCGTTCCAACTTCAAACTGTTCAGCCTATTCGGGAATCGCGGGCTTTCTCTTTACAAATTCAAAAAAAATTCCCAGATTTCCCAGATTTCCAGGTTTTTCCGGGACATTTTTCCCATTCAAAAAGAATTGGCCATTTTTCAAACTTCCACCATTTCCACATTTTTCAATCGATTCAAACCATTCCACCTTCAACACATTACACCATCCTGGAAATTCAAACTACCTTTTGTCAAAGTTTAAAAAAAAATCCAGGTTTTTCCAGAATTCCCGGTTTTCAAAAGCCCGATTTCCACCCTTTTTCTTTATAGCGACTACTCCTTCCACATTTTTCATCCGACTCAAACCGTTCCAACTTCAAACTGTTCAGCCTATTCGGGAATCGCGGGCTTTCCCTTTACAAATTCAAAAATTTTTCCCAGAATTCCAGGTTTTCCGGGACAGTTTTCCCATTCAAAAAGAATTGGCCATTTTTCAAACTTCCACCATTTCCACGTTTTTCCCAATCAATTCAAACCATTCCACCTTCAACACATTACACCATCCTGGAAATTCAAACTACCTTTTGTCAAAGTTAAAAAAATATCCAGGATTTTCCAGAATTCCCGGTTTTCAAAAGCCCGATTTCCACCCTTTTTCTTTATAGCGACTACTCCTTCCACATTTTTCATCCGACTCAAACCGTTCCAACTTCAAACTGTTCAGCCTATTCGGGAATCGCGGGCTTTCCCTTTACAAATTCAAAAAATTTCCCAGATTTCCCAGAATTCCAGGTTTTCCGGGACATTTTTCCTATTCAAAAAGAATTGGCCATTTTTCAAACTTCCACCATTTCCACGTTTTTCAATCGATTCAAACCATTCCACCTTCAACACATTACACCATCCTGGAAATTCAAACTACCTTTTGTCCAAGTTAAAAAAAAATCCAGGATTTTCCAGAATTCCTGGTTTTCAAAAGCCCGATTTCCACCCTTTTTCTTTATAGAGACTACTCCTTTGACATTTTTTATCCGACTCAAACCGTTCCAACTTCAAACTGTTCAGCCTATTCGGGAATCGCGGACTTTCCCTTTACAAATTCCAAAAATTTCCCAGATTTCCAGGTTTTTCCAGGACATTTTTCCCATTCAAAAAGAATTGGCCATTTTTCAAACTTCCACCATTTCCACGTTTTCAATCGATTCAAACCATTCCACCTTCAACACATTACACCATCCTGGAAATTCAAACTACCTTTTGTCCAAGTTAATAAAATTCCAGGATTTTCCAGAATTCCTGGTTTTCAAAAGCCTGATGTCCACCCTTTTTCTTTACAGCGACTACTCCTTCCACATTTTTCATCCGACTCAAACCGTTCCAACTTCAAACTGTTCAGCCTATTCGGGAATCGCGGGCTTTCCCTTTACAAATTTAAAAATGTTTCCCAGAATTCCAGGTTTTCCGGGACATTTTTCCCATTCAAAAAGAATTGGCCATTTTTCAAACTTCCACCATTTCCTTGTTTCCAATCAATTCAAACCATTCCACCTTCAACACATTGCACCATCCTGGAAATTCAAACTACCTTTTGTCAAAGTTAAAAAAAAATTCCAGGATTTTCCAGAATTCCTGGTTTTCAAAAGCCTGATTTCCACCCTTTTTCTTTATAGCGACTACTCCTTCCACATTTTTCATCCGACTCAAACCGTTCCAACTTCAAACTGTTCAGCCTATTCGGGAATCGCGGGCTTTCCCTTTACAAATTAAAAAAATTCCCAGATTTCCCAGAATTCCAGGTTTTCCGGGACATTTTTCCCATTCAAAAAGAATTGGCCATTTTTCAAACTTCCACCATTTCCACGTTTTTCCAATCGATTCAAACCATTCTACCTTCAACACATTACACCATCCTGGAAATTCAAACTACCTTTTGTCCAAGTTAAAAAAAATTCCAGGATTTTCCAGAATTCCTGGTTTTCAAAAGCCTGATTTCCACCCTTTTTCTTTATAGCAACTACTCCTTCCACATTTTTCATCCGACTCAAACCGTTCCAACTTCAAACTGTTCAGCCTATTCGGGAATCGCGGGCTTTCCCTTTACAAATTCAAATTTTTTCCCCAGATTTCCCAGAATTCCAGGTTTACCGGGACATTTTTCCCATTCAAAAAGAATTGGCCATTTTTCAAACTTCCACCATTTCCACATTTTTCAATCGATTCAAACCATTCCACCTTCAACACATTACACCATCCTGGAAATTCAAACTACCTTTTGTCCAAGTAAAAAAAAAAATCCAGGATTTTCCAGAATTCCTGGTTTTCAAAAGCCCTATTTCCACCTTTTTTCTTTATAGCGACTACTCCTTCCACATTTTTCATCCGACTCAAACCGTTCCAACTTCAAACTGTTCAGCCTATTCGGGAATCGCGGGCTTTCCCTTTACAAATTCAAAAAAATTTCCCAGAATTCCAGGTTTTCCGGGACAGTTTTCCCATTCAAAAAGAATTGGCCATTTTTCAAACTTCCACCATTTCCACGTTTTTCCCAATCAATTCAAACCATTCCACCTTCAACACATTACACCATCCTGGAAATTCAAACTACCTTTTGTCAAAGTTTAAAAAAAATCCAGGATTTTCCAGAATTCCCGGTTTTCAAAAGCCCGATTTCCACCCTTTTTCTTTATAGCGACTACTCCTTCCACATTTTTCATCCGACTCAAACCGTTCCAACTTCAAACTGTTCAGCCTATTCGGGAATCGCGGACTTTCCCTTTACAAATTCCAAAAATTTCCCAGATTTCCAGGTTTTTCCAGGACATTTTTCCCATTCAAAAAGAATTGGCCATTTTTCAAACTTCCACCATTTCCACGTTTTCAATCGATTCAAACCATTCCACCTTCAACACATTACACCATCCTGGAAATTCAAACTACCTTTTGTCCAAGTTAATAAAATTCCAGGATTTTCCAGAATTCCTGGTTTTCAAAAGCCTGATGTCCACCCTTTTTCTTTACAGCGACTACTCCTTCCACATTTTTCATCCGACTCAAACCGTTCCAACTTCAAACTGTTCAGCCTATTCGGGAATCGCGGGCTTTCCCTTTACAAATTTAAAAATGTTTCCCAGAATTCCAGGTTTTCCGGGACATTTTTCCCATTCAAAAAGAATTGGCCATTTTTCAAACTTCCACCATTTCCTTGTTTCCAATCAATTCAAACCATTCCACCTTCAACACATTGCACCATCCTGGAAATTCAAACTACCTTTTGTCAAAGTTAAAAAAAAATTCCAGGATTTTCCAGAATTCCTGGTTTTCAAAAGCCCGATTTCCACCCTTTTTCTTTATAGCGACTACTCCTTCCACATTTTTCATCCGACTCAAACCGTTCCAACTTCAAACTGTTCAGCCTATTCGGGAATCGCGGGCTTTCCCTTTACAAATTCCAAAAATTTCCCAGATTTCCCAGAATTCCAGGTTTTTCCGGGACATTTTTCCCATTCAAAAAGAATTGGCCATTTTTCAAACTTCCACCATTTCCACGTTTTTCCCAATCGATTCAAACTCCACCTTCAACACATTACACCATCCTGGAAATTCAAACTACCTTTTGTCCAAGTTTTAAAAAATTCCAGGATTTTCAAGATTTCCTGGTTTTCAAAAGCCCGATTTCCACCCTTTTTCTTTATAGCGACTACTCCTTCCACATTTTTCATCAGACTCAAACCGTTCCAACTTCAAACTGTTCAGCCTATTCGGGAATCGCGGGCTTTCCCTTTACAAATTCAAAAAAAATTCCCAGAATTCCAGGTTTTCCGGGACATTTTTCCCATTCAAAAAGAATTGGCCATTTTTCAAACTTCCACCATTTCCACGTTTTTCCCAATCGATTCAAACCATTCCACCTTCAACACATTACACCATCCTGGAAATTCAAACAACCTTTTGTCCAAGTTAAAAAAAAATCCAGGATTTTCCAGAATTCCTGGTTTTCAAAAGCCCGATTTCCACCATTTTTCTTTATAGCGACTACTCCTTCCACATTTTTCATCCGACTCAAACCGTTCCAACTTCAAACTGTTCAGCCTATTCGGGAATCGCAGGCTTTCTCTTTACAAATTCCAAAAATTTCCCAGATTTCCAGGTTTTTCCGGGACATTTTTCCCATTCAAAAAGAATTGGCCATTTTTCAAACTTCTGCCATTTCCACGTTTTTCAATTGATTCAAACCATTCCACCTTCAACACATTCCACCCTCCTGGAAATTCAAACTACCTTTTGTCCAAGTTAAAAACAATTCCAGGATTTTCCAGAATTCCTGGTTTTCAAAAGCCCGATTTCCACCCTTTTTCTTTATAGCGACTACTCCTTCCACATTTTTCATCCGACTCAAACCGTTCCAACTTCAAACTGTTCAGCCTATTCGGGAATCGCGGGCTTTCCCTTTACAAATTTCAAAAATTTCACAAATTTCCCAGAATTCCAGGTTTTTCCGGGACATTTTTCCCATTCAAAAAGAATTGGCCATTTTTCAAACTTCCACCATTTCCACGTTTCTCAATCGATTCAAACCATTCCACCTTCAACACATTACACCATCCTGGAAATTCAAACTACCTTTTGTCCAAGTTAAAAAAAAATCCAGGATTTTCCAGAATTCCTGGTTTTCAAAAGCCCGATTTCCACCCTTTTTCATTATAGCGACTACTCCTTCTACATTTTTCATCCGACTCAAACCGTTCCAACTTCAAACTGTTCAGCCTATTCGGGAGTCGCGGGCTTTCCCTTTACAAATTCAAAACATTTCCCAAATTTCCCAGAATTCCAGGTTTTTCCTATTCAAAAATAATTGGCCATTTTTCAAACTTCCACCATTTCCACGTTTTTCCAATCGATTCAAACCATTCCACCTTCAACACATTACACCATCCTGGAAATTCAAACTACCTTTGGTCCAAGTTCAAAAAAATTCCAGGATTTTCCAGAATTCCTGGTTTTCCAAAGCCCTATTTCCACCCTTTTTCTTCATGCTGACTACTCCTTCCACATTTTTCATCCGACTCAAACCGTTCCAACTTCAAACTGTTCAGCCTATTCGGGAATCGCGGGCTTTCCCTTTACAAATTTCAAAAATTTCACAAATTTCCCAGAATTCCAGGTTTTTCCGGGACATTTTTCCTATTCAAAAAGAATTGGCCATTACCATCCTGGAAATTCAAACTACCTTTTGTCCAAGTTCAAAAAAATTCCAGGATTTTCCAGAATTCCTGGTTTTCCAAAGCCCTATTTCCACCCTTTTTCTTTATAGCGACTACTCCTTCCACATTTTTCATCCGACTCAAACCGTTCCAACTTCAAACTGTTCTGCCTATTCGGGAATCGCGGGCTTTCCCTTTACAAATTCAAAAAATGTCCCAAATTTCCCAGAATTCCAGGTTTTTCCTATTCAAAAAGAATTGGCCATTTTTCAAACTTCCACCATTTCCACGTTTTTCCAATCGATTCAAACCATTCCACCTTCAACACATTACAACATCCTGGAAATTCAAACTACCTTTTGTCCAAGTTCAAAAAAATTCCAGGATTTTCCAGAATTCCTGGTTTTCAAAAGCCCGATTTCCACCCTTTTTCTTTATAGCGACTACTCCTTCCACATTTTTCATCCAATTCAAACCGTTCCAACTTCAAACTGTTCAGCCTATTCGGGAATCGCGGGCTTTCCCTTTACAAATTCAAAAAATTACCAAGATTTCCCAGAATTCCAGGTTTTCCGGGACATTTTTCCCATTCAAAAAGAATTGGCCATTTTTCAAACTTCCACCATTTCCACGTTTTCAATCGATTCAAACCATTCCACCTTCAACACATTACACCATCCTGGAAATTCAAACTACCTTTTGTCCAAGTTCAAAAAAATTCCAGGATTTTCCAGAATTCCTGGTTTTTAAAAGCCCGATGTCCACCCTTTTTCTTTATAGCGACTACTCCTTCCACATTTTTCATTCGACTCAAACCGTTCCAACTTCAAACTGTTCAGCCTATTCGGGAATCGCGGGCTTTCCCTTTACAAATTCAAAAAATTACCCAGATTTCCCAGAATTCCAGGTTTTCCGGGACATTTTTCCCATTCAAAAAGAATTGGCCATTTTTCAAACTTCCACCATTTCCACGTTTTCAATCGATTCAAACCATTCCACCTTCAACACATTACACCATCCTGGAAATTCAAACTACCTTTTGTCCAAGTTCAAAAAAATTCCAGGATTTCCCAGAATTCCTGGTTTTCAAGAGCCCTATTTCCACCCTTTTTCTTTATAGCGACTACTCCTTCCACATTTTTCATCCGACTCAAACCGTTCCAACTTCAAACTGTTCAGCCTATTCGGGAATCGCGGGCTTTCCCTTTACAAATTCAAAAAAAATTCCCAGATTTCCCAGAATTCCAGGTTTTCCGGGACATTTTTCCCATTCAAAAAGAATTGGCCATTTTTCAAACTTCCACCATTTCCACGTTTTCAATCGATTCAAACCATTCCACCTTCAACACATTACACCATCCTGGAAATTCAAACTACCTTTTGTCCAAGTTCAAAAAAATTCCAGGATTTCCCAGAATTCCTGGTTTTCAAAAGCCCGATTTCCACCCTTTTTCTTTATAGCGACTACTCCTTCCACATTTTTCATCCGACTCAAACCGTTCCAACTTCAAACTGTTCAGCCTATTCGGGAATCGCGGGCTTTCCCTTTACAAATTCAAAAAATTACCAAGATTTCCCAGAATTCCAGGTTTTCCGGGACATTTTTCCCATTCAAAAAGAATTGGCCATTTTTCAAACTTCCACCATTTCCACGTTTTCAATCGATTCAAACCATTCCACCTTCAACACATTACACCATCCTGGAA
Organism: Nerophis lumbriciformis; assembly: GCF_033978685.3. Taxonomy (NCBI): domain Eukaryota; kingdom Metazoa; phylum Chordata; class Actinopteri; order Syngnathiformes; family Syngnathidae; genus Nerophis; species Nerophis lumbriciformis. The sequence goes on from NC_084580.2 coordinate 20,932,750, forward strand.
ATTCAAACTACCTTTTGTCCAAGTTCAAAAAAATTCCAGGATTTCCCAGAATTCCTGGTTTTCAAAAGCCCGATTTCCACCCTTTTTCTTTATAGCGACTACTCCTTCCACATTTTTCATCCGACTCAAACCGTTCCAACTTCAAACTGTTCAGCCTATTCGGGAATCGCGGGCTTTCCCTTTACAAATTCAAAAAATTACCAAGATTTCCCAGAATTCCAGGTTTTCCGGGACATTTTTCAAACTTCCACCATTTCCACATTTTTCAATCGATTCAAACCTTTCCACCTTCAACACAATACACCATCCTGGAAATTCAAACTACCTTTTGTTGAAGTTAAAAAAAAATCCAGGATTTTCCAGAATTCCTGGTTTTCAAAAGCCCGATTTCCACCCTTTTTCTTTATAGCGACTACTCCTTCTACATTTTTCATCCGACTCAAACCGTTCCAACTTCAAACTGTTCAGCCTATTCGGGAGTCGCGGGCTTTCCCTTTACAAATTCAAAAAATTTCCCAAATTTCCCAGAATTCCAGGTTTTTCCTATTCAAAAAGAATTGGCCATTTTTCAAACTTCCACCATTTCCACGTTTTTCAATCGATTCAAACCTTTCCACCTTCAACACAATACACCATCCTGGAAATTCAAACTACCTTTTGTCGAAGTTAAAAAAAATTCCAGGATTTTCCAGAATTCCTGGTTTTCAAAAGCCCGATTTCCACCCTTTTTCTTTATAGCAACTACCGGTACTCCTTTGACATTTTTCAACGCATTTTAACCGTTCTATCGTCAAAACATTCCTCTTAATTAGGACAAAATTTAAGTTGTTTTTTGAACTGGAAAAATTCCCGGTTTTCCCGAAATTCCGTAATACCATTTCTCAATTCGACATGTTACTACTTCAACATTTCTCGACCGATTTGAAAAATTCCAACTCATTCAAGTTTTTTTACCATTTAAAAAAAAAAAAATCCCTGCTTTTCCCGAAATTCCCAAATTTTGGGGAAATTCCCATTGAAATCAATGGGACATTCTTCAAAGTTCAAGAACTCCCACATTTTTCATCTGATTCAAACTGTTCCAACTTCAAAATATTCAGCCTGTTTGGGAATTGTGTGCTCTACTTCAACAATTTAAAAAAAAAAAAAAATACAGGCTTTTAGTTCATCTTCAAGATTCCCACGCAATTTCTTCAGGAATTGCCTCATCTAGTAGACTTTAATCTTGAAAAATTGCATAATTTTACAAGATCAACGATAATGTGAAAGTTGGACTCCTACCTTGTTTATTTCCGTGACGACCATCTTAAAGATTTGTAGTCAATCAGAAATATTAAGCAGCTAAAATGCGCCAAACATGGATAAGTATGAAGTGTTTTGCATTTTTCCCATCATGCATTGCAATGGTGTGATTTTGAATTACGTGTTGTGCTTGGACATTTTTTTTTATAACATCCACAAAGTTCAGTGAGCAAGTTGTGTTATTTGTGACCATGTTTTTGTTGTTTTTGATTGGGTCATTAACCTGAATTACTGACGCTGTCCACAAGATGGCGACAAATTTGCAGCAATTGTACAATCGGATATGTCGTGCACCCGAATTAGATAAAGCACAAGTGAACTCACCCATGAAAATGGTGTTGGGAGTGGGGTCAGCCGAGACAAAATGCTTCCAGACGTTTCCAAGCAGCGCCACAATCACGACGGGGTACACGGTCAGAATGTTGCGCACCCAGCGATCCAGGATCCAGTTTTCAAGGATGAACCTAGACAGACATTACTGTGAGCATTCCTTATTTCACTCGGACGATTTACACAGCTGATAAACATTATTATTGTTAGCATGATATACAAACCCCGTTTCCATATGAGTTGGGAAATTGTGTTAGATGTAAATATAAACGGAATACAATGATTTGCAAATCCTTTTCAACCCATATTCAGTTGAATATGCTACAAAGACAACATATTTGATGTTCAAACTCATAAACTTTATTTTTTTTCTGCAAATAATAATTAACTTAGAATTTCACCACTGTGTTACATGGCCTTTCCTTTTAACAACACTCAGTAAACGTTTGGGAACTGAGGAGACACATTTTTTAAGCTTCTCAGGTGGAATTCTTTCCCATTCTTGCTTGATGTACAGCTTAAGTTGTTCAACAGTCCGGGGGTCTCCGTTGTGCTATTTTAGGCTTCATAATGCGCCACACATTTTCAATGGGAGACAGGTCTGGACTACAGGCAGGCCAGTCTAGTACCCGCACTCTTTTACTATGAAGCCATGTGGCTTGGAAGGAAAAAAACGTATATAAGTCGCACCGGAGTATAAGTCGCACCCCCGGCCAAACTATGAAAAAAACTGCGACTTAAAGCCCGAAAAATACGGTACACAGTATTTATTTCTTTTAAGTGTTTTGAACTGGAAGTAGAAGTGCGATATTGTCTTCTAGTCATCTATAGCGTTTCTACTCGTACGGATTCTTCGTTCGTCACTCCGAGCAACGTTTGCAAGTTTTACAATATAACTACAACAATTCTTACTGACTAAAATGTCCCATGTGTGATGTCTGTAGGAGTGTTTTCATGCATACCGGATTTTTCGGAGTATAAGTCGCACCGGCCCAAAATGCATAATAAAGAAGGAAAAAAACGTATATAAGTCGCACCCCCGGCCAAACTATGAAAAAAACTGCGACTTATAGTCCGAAAAATACGGTATACAGTATTTCTTTCTGTTAAGTGTTTTGAACTGGAAGTAGAAGTGCGATGCCGTCTTCTAGTCATCTATAGCGTTTCTACTCGTACGGATTCTTCATTCGTCACTCCGAGCAACGTTTGCAAGTTTTACAATATAACTACAACAATTCTTACTGACTAAAATGTCCCATGTGTGATGTCTGTAGGAGTGTTTTCATGCATACCGTATTTTTCGGAGTATAAGTCGCACCGGCCCAAAATGCATAATAAAGAAGGAAAAAAACATATATAAGTCGCACTGGAGTATAAGTCGCACCCCCGGCCAAACTATGAAAAAAACTGCGACTTATAGTCGGAAAAATACGGTATACAGTATTTATTTCTTTTAAGTGTTTTGAACTGGAAGTAGAAGTGCGATGCCGTCTTCTAGTCATCTATAGCGTTTCTACTCGTACGGATTCTTCGTTCGTCACTCCGAGCAACGTTTGCAAGTTTTACAATATAACTACAACAATTCTTACTGACTAAAATGTCCCATGTGTGATGTCTGTAGGAGTGTTTTCATGCATACCGGATTCTTCGGAGTATAAATCGCTCCAGAGTATAAGTCGCACCGGCTGAAAATGCATAATGAAGAAGGAAAAAAACATATATAAGTCGCACTGGAGTATAAGTCGCACCCCCGGCCAAACTATGAAAAAAACTGCGACTTATAGTCCGAAAAATACGGTATACAGTATTTCTTTCTGTTAAGTGTTTTGAACTGGAAGTAGAAGTGCGATGCCGTCTTCTAGTCATCTATAGCGTTTCTACTCGTACGGATTCTTCATTCGTCACTCCGAGCAACGTTTGCAAGTTTTACAATATAACTACAACAATTCTTACTGACTAAAATGTCCCATGTGTGATGTCTGTAGGAGTGTTTTCATGCATACCGTATTTTTCGGAGTATAAGTCGCTCCGAAGTATAAGTCGCACCGGCCGAAAATGCATAATAAAGAAGGGAAAAAACATATATAAGTCGCACTGGAGTATAAGTCGCACCCCCGGCCAAACTATGAAAAAAACTGCGACTTATAGTCCGAAAAATACGGTATACAGTATTTATTTCTTTTAAGTGTTTTGAACTGGAAGTAGAAGTGCGATGCCGTCTTCTAGTCATCTATAGCGTTTCTACTCGTACGGATTCTTCATTCGTCAGTCCGAGCAACGTTTGCAAGTTTTACAATATAACTACAACAATTCTTACTGACTAAAATGTCCCATGTGTGATGTCTGTAGGAGTGTTTTCATGCATACCGTATTTTTCGGAGTATAAGTCGCACCGGCCCAAAATGCATAATAAAGAAGGAAAAAAACGTATATAAGTCGCACTGGAGTATAAGTCGCACCCCCGGCCAAACTATGAAAAAAACTGCGACTTATAGTCCGAAAAATACGGTATACAGTATTTATTTCTTTTAAGTGTTTTGAACTGGAAGTAGAAGTGCGATATTGTCTTCTAGTCATCTATAGCGTTTTTACTCGTACGGATTCTTCATTCGTCACTCCGAGCAACGTTTGCAAGTTTTACAATATAACTACAACAATTCTTACTGACTAAAATGTCCCACGTGTGATGTCTGTAGGAGTGTTTTCATGCATACCGTATTTTTCGGAGTATAAGTCGCTCCGGAGTATAAGTCGCACCGGCCCAAAATGCATGATAAAGAAGGGAAAAAACATATATAAGTCACACTGGAGTATAAGTCGCACCCCCGGCCAAACTATGAAAAAAACTGCGACTTATAGTCCGAAAAATACGGTATACAGTATTTCTTTCTTTTAAGTGTTTTGAACTGGAAGTAGAAGTGCGATGCCGTCTTCTAGTCATCTATAGCGTTTCTACTCGTACGGATTCTTCATTCGTCACTCCGAGCAACGTTTGCAAGTTTTACAATATAACTACAACAATTCTTACTGACTAAAATGTCCCATGTGTGATGTCTGTAGGAGTGTTTTCATGCATACCGGATTTTTCGGAGTATAAGTCGCTCCGGAGTATAAGTCGCACCGGCCCAAAATGCATAATAAAGAAGGGAAAAAACATATATAAGTTGCACTGGAGTATAAGTCGCACCCCCGGCCAAACTATGAAAAAAACTGCGACTTATAGTCCGAAGTGTTTTGAACTGGAAGTAGAAGTGCGATATTGTCTTCTAGTCATCTATAGCGTTTCTACTCGTACGGATTCTTCATTCGTCACTCCGAGCAACGTTTGCAAGTTTTACAATATAACTACAACAATTCTTACTGACTAAAATGTCCAATGTGTGATGTCTGTAGGAGTGTTTTCATGCATACCGGATTCGTCGGAGTATAAGTCGCTCCGGAGTATAAGTCGCACCGGCCCAAAATGCATAATAAAGAAGGGAAAAAATGTATATAAGTCGCACCCCCGGCCAAACTATGAAAAAAACTGCGACTTATAGTCCGAAAAATACGGTATACAGTATTTCTTTCTTTTAAGTGTTTTGAACTGGAAGTAGAAGTGCGATATTGTCTTCTAGTCATCTATAGTATTTCTACATGTACAGATTCTTCCTTCGTCACTCCGAGCAACGTTTGCAAGTTTTACAATATAACTACAACAATTCTTACTGACTAAAATGTCCAATGTGTGATGTCTGTAGGAGTGTTTTCATGCATACCGGATTCGTCGGAGTATAAGTCGCTCCGGAGTATAAGTCGCACCGGCCCAAAATGCATAATAAAGAAGGGAAAAAATGTATATAAGTCGCACCCCCGGCCAAACTATGAAAAAAACTGCGACTTATAGTCCGAAAAATACGGTATACAGTATTTCTTTCTGTTAAGTGTTTTGAACTGGAAGTAGAAGTGCGATATTGTCTTCTAGTCATCTATAGCGTTTCTACTCGTACGGATTCTTCATTCGTCACTCAGAGCAACGTTTGTAAGTTTTACAATATAACTACAACAATTCTTACTGACTAAAATGTCCCATGTGTGATGTCTGTAGGAGTGTTTTCATGCATACCGTATTTTTCGGAGTATAAGTCGCACCGGCCCAAAATGCATTATAAAGAAGGAAAAAAACGTATATAAGTCGCACTGGAGTATAAGTCGCACCCCCGGCCAAACTATGAAAAAAACAGCGACTTATAGTCCAAAAAATACGGTATACAGTATTTATTTCTTTTAAGTGTTTTGAACTGGAAGTAGAAGTGCGATATTGTCTTCTAGTCATCTATAGCGTTTCTACTCGTACGGATTCTTCATTCGTCACTCCGAGCAACGTTTGCAAGTTTTACAATATAACTACAACAATTCTTACTGACTAAAATGTCCCATGTGTGATGTCTGTAGGAGTGTTTTCATGCATACCGTATTTTTCGGAGTATAAGTCGCTCCGGAGTATAAGTCGCACCGGCCCAAAATGCATGATAAAGAAGGGAAAAAACATATATAAGTCACACTGGAGTATAAGTCGCACCCCCGGCCAAACTATGAAAAAAACTGCGACTTATAGTCCGAAAAATACGGTCTCCAGTATTTCTTTCTGTTAAGTGTTTTGAACTGGAAGTAGAAGTGCGATGCCGTCTTCTAGTCATCTATAGCGTTTCTACTCGTACGGATTCTTCATTTGTCACTCCGAGCAACGTTTGCAAGTTTTACAATATAACTACAACAATTCTTACTGACTAAAATGTCCCATGTGTGATGTCTGTAGGAGTGTTTTCATGCATACCGGATTTTTCGGAGTATAAGTCGCACCGGCCCAAAATGCATAATAAAGAAGGAAAAAAACGTATATAAGTCGCACCCCCGGCCAAACTATGAAAAAAACTGCCACTTATAGTCCGAAAAATACGGTATACAGTATTTATTTCTTTTAAGTGTTTTGAACTGGAAGTAGAAGTGCGATATTGTCTTCTAGTCATCTATAGCGTTTCTACTTGTACAGGATTCTTCATTCGTCACTCCGAGCAACGTTTGCAAGTTTTACAATATAACTACAACAATTCTTACTGACTAAAATGTCCCATGTGTGATGTCTGTAGGAGTGTTTTCATGCATACCGTATTTTTCGGAGTATAAGTCGCTCCGGAATATAAGTTGCAACGGCCGAAAATGCATAATAAAGAAGGAAAAAAAAACATATATAAGTCGCACTGGAGCATAAGTCGCACCCCCGGCCAAACTATGAAAAAAACTGCGACTTATAGTCCGAAAAATACGGTCTCCAGTATTTCTTTCTGTTAAGTGTTTTGAACTGGAAGTAGAAGTGCGATGCCGTCTTCTAGTCATCTATAGCGTTTCTACTCGTACGGATTCTTCATTTGTCACTCCGAGCAACGTTTGCAAGTTTTACAATATAACTACAACAATTCTTACTGACTAAAATGTCCCATGTGTGATGTCTGTAGGAGTGTTTTCATGCATACCGTATTTTTCGGAGTATAAGTCGCACCGGCCCAAAATGCATAATAAAGAAGGAAAAAAACGTATATAAGTCGCACCCCCGGCCAAACTATGAAAAAAACTGCCACTTATAGTCCGAAAAATACGGTATACAGTATTTATTTCTTTTAAGTGTTTTGAACTGGAAGTAGAAGTGCGATATTGTCTTCTAGTCATCTATAGCGTTTCTACTTGTACAGGATTCTTCATTCGTCACTCCGAGCAACGTTTGCAAGTTTTACAATATAACTACAACAATTCTTACTGACTAAAATGTCCCATGTGTGATGTCTGTAGGAGTGTTTTCATGCATACCGTATTTTTCGGAGTATAAGTCGCTCCGGAATATAAGTTGCAACGGCCGAAAATGCATAATAAAGAAGGAAAAAAAAACATATATAAGTCGCACTGGAGCATAAGTCGCACCCCCGGCCAAACTATGAAAAAAACTGCGACTTATAGTCCGAAAAATACGGTATACAGTATTTATTTCTTTTAAGTGTTTTGAACTGGAAGTAGAAGTGCGATGCCGTCTTCTAGTCATCTATAGCGTTTCTACTCGTACGGATTCTTCATTCGTCAGTCCGAGCAACGTTTGCAAGTTTTACAATATAACTACAACAATTCTTACTGACTAAAATGTCCCATGTGTGATGTCTGTAGGAGTGTTTTCATGCATACCGTATTTTTCGGAGTATAAGTCGCACCGGCCCAAAATGCATAATAAAGAAGGAAAAAAACGTATATAAGTCGCACTGGAGTATAAGTCGCACCCCCGGCCAAACTATGAAAAAAACTGCGACTTATAGTCCGAAAAATACGGTATACAGTATTTATTTCTTTTAAGTGTTTTGAACTGGAAGTAGAAGTGCGATATTGTCTTCTAGTCATCTATAGCGTTTTTACTCGTACGGATTCTTCATTCGTCACTCCGAGCAACGTTTGCAAGTTTTACAATATAACTACAACAATTCTTACTGACTAAAATGTCCCACGTGTGATGTCTGTAGGAGTGTTTTCATGCATACCGTATTTTTCGGAGTATAAGTCGCTCCGGAGTATAAGTCGCACCGGCCCAAAATGCATGATAAAGAAGGGAAAAAACATATATAAGTCACACTGGAGTATAAGTCGCACCCCCGGCCAAACTATGAAAAAAACTGCGACTTATAGTCCGAAAAATACGGTATACAGTATTTCTTTCTTTTAAGTGTTTTGAACTGGAAGTAGAAGTGCGATGCCGTCTTCTAGTCATCTATAGCGTTTCTACTCGTACGGATTCTTCATTCGTCACTCCGAGCAACGTTTGCAAGTTTTACAATATAACTACAACAATTCTTACTGACTAAAATGTCCCATGTGTGATGTCTGTAGGAGTGTTTTCATGCATACCGGATTTTTCGGAGTATAAGTCGCTCCGGAGTATAAGTCGCACCGGCCCAAAATGCATAATAAAGAAGGGAAAAAACATATATAAGTTGCACTGGAGTATAAGTCGCACCCCCGGCCAAACTATGAAAAAAACTGCGACTTATAGTCCGAAGTGTTTTGAACTGGAAGTAGAAGTGCGATATTGTCTTCTAGTCATCTATAGCGTTTCTACTCGTACGGATTCTTCATTCGTCACTCCGAGCAACGTTTGCAAGTTTTACAATATAACTACAACAATTCTTACTGACTAAAATGTCCAATGTGTGATGTCTGTAGGAGTGTTTTCATGCATACCGGATTCGTCGGAGTATAAGTCGCTCCGGAGTATAAGTCGCACCGGCCCAAAATGCATAATAAAGAAGGGAAAAAATGTATATAAGTCGCACCCCCGGCCAAACTATGAAAAAAACTGCGACTTATAGTCCGAAAAATACGGTATACAGTATTTCTTTCTTTTAAGTGTTTTGAACTGGAAGTAGAAGTGCGATATTGTCTTCTAGTCATCTATAGTATTTCTACATGTACAGATTCTTCCTTCGTCACTCCGAGCAACGTTTGCAAGTTTTACAATATAACTACAACAATTCTTACTGACTAAAATGTCCAATGTGTGATGTCTGTAGGAGTGTTTTCATGCATACCGGATTCGTCGGAGTATAAGTCGCTCCGGAGTATAAGTCGCACCGGCCCAAAATGCATAATAAAGAAGGGAAAAAATGTATATAAGTCGCACCCCCGGCCAAACTATGAAAAAAACTGCGACTTATAGTCCGAAAAATACGGTATACAGTATTTCTTTCTGTTAAGTGTTTTGAACTGGAAGTAGAAGTGCGATATTGTCTTCTAGTCATCTATAGCGTTTCTACTCGTACGGATTCTTCATTCGTCACTCAGAGCAACGTTTGTAAGTTTTACAATATAACTACAACAATTCTTACTGACTAAAATGTCCCATGTGTGATGTCTGTAGGAGTGTTTTCATGCATACCGTATTTTTCGGAGTATAAGTCGCACCGGCCCAAAATGCATTATAAAGAAGGAAAAAAACGTATATAAGTCGCACTGGAGTATAAGTCGCACCCCCGGCCAAACTATGAAAAAAACAGCGACTTATAGTCCAAAAAATACGGTATACAGTATTTATTTCTTTTAAGTGTTTTGAACTGGAAGTAGAAGTGCGATATTGTCTTCTAGTCATCTATAGCGTTTCTACTCGTACGGATTCTTCATTCGTCACTCCGAGCAACGTTTGCAAGTTTTACAATATAACTACAACAATTCTTACTGACTAAAATGTCCCACGTGTGATGTCTGTAGGAGTGTTTTCATGCATACCGGATTTTTCGGAGTATAAGTCGCTCCGGAGTATAAGTCGCACCGGCCCAAAATGCATGATAAAGAAGCGAAAAAACATATATAAGTCACACTGGAGTATAAGTCGCACCCCCGGCCAAACTATGAAAAAAACTGCGACTTATAGTCCGAAAAATACGGTCTCCAGTATTTCTTTCTGTTAAGTGTTTTGAACTGGAAGTAGAAGTGCGATGCCGTCTTCTAGTCATCTATAGCGTTTCTACTCGTACGGATTCTTCATTTGTCACTCCGAGCAACGTTTGCAAGTTTTACAATATAACTACAACAATTCTTACTGACTAAAATGTCCCATGTGTGATGTCTGTAGGAGTGTTTTCATGCATACCGTATTTTTCGGAGTATAAGTCGCACCGGCCCAAAATGCATAATAAAGAAGGAAAAAAACGTATATAAGTCGCACCCCCGGCCAAACTATGAAAAAAACTGCCACTTATAGTCCGAAAAATACGGTATACAGTATTTATTTCTTTTAAGTGTTTTGAACTGGAAGTAGAAGTGCGATATTGTCTTCTAGTCATCTATAGCGTTTCTACTTGTACAGGATTCTTCATTCGTCACTCCGAGCAACGTTTGCAAGTTTTACAATATAACTACAACAATTCTTACTGACTAAAATGTCCCATGTGTGATGTCTGTAGGAGTGTTTTCATGCATACCGTATTTTTCGGAGTATAAGTCGCTCCGGAATATAAGTTGCAACGGCCGAAAATGCATAATAAAGAAGGAAAAAAAAACATATATAAGTCGCACTGGAGCATAAGTCGCACCCCCGGCCAAACTATGAAAAAAACTGCGACTTATAGTCCGAAAAATACGGTATACAGTATTTATTTCTTTTAAGTGTTTTGAACTGGAAGTAGAAGTGCGATGCCGTCTTCTAGTCATCTATAGCGTTTCTACTCGTATGGATTCTTCGTTCGTCACTCCGAGCAACGTTTGCAAGTTTTACAATATAACTACAACAATTCTTACTGACTAAAATGTCCCATGTGTGATGTCTGTAGGAGTGTTTTCATGCATACCGTATTTTTCGGAGTATAAGTCGTACCGGCCGAAAATGCATAATAAAGAAGGGAAAAAACATATATAAGTCGCACTGGAGTATAAGTCGCACCCCCGGCCAAACTATGAAAAAAACTGCGACTTATAGTCCGAAAAATACGGTACACAGTATTTATTTCTTTTAAGTGTTTTGAACTGGAAGTAGAAGTGCAATGCCGTCTTCTAGTCATCTATAGCGTTTCTACTCGTACGGATTCTTCGTTCGTCACTCCGAGCAACGTTTGCAAGTTTTACAATATAACTACAACAATTCTTACTGACTAAAATGTCCCATGTGTGATGTCTGTAGGAGTGTTTTCATGCATACCGGATTTTCCGGAGTATAAGTCGCTCCGGAATATAAGTTGCAACGGCCGAAAATGCATAATAAAGAAGGGAAAAAAAACATATATAAGTCGCACTGGAGCATAAGTCGCACCCCCGGCCAAACTATGAAAAAAACTGCGACTTATAGTCCGAAAAATACGGTACACAGTATTTATTTCTTTTAAGTGTTTTGAACTGGAAGTAGAAGTGCGATATTGTCTTCTAGTCATCTATAGCGTTTCTACTCGTACGGATTCTTCATTTGTCACTCCGAGCAACGTTTGCAAGTTTTACAATATAACTACAACAATTCTTACTGACTAAAATGTCCCATGTGTGATGTCTGTAGGAGTGTTTTCATGCATACCGTATTTTTCAGAGTATAAGTCGCACCGGCCCAAAATGCATTATAAAGAAGGAAAAAAACGTATATAAGTCGCACTGGAGTATAAGTCGCACCCCCGGCCAAACTATGAAAAAAACTGCGACTTATAGTCGAAAAATACGGTATACAGTATTTATTTCTTTTAAGTGTTTTGAACTGGAAGTAGAAGTGCGATGCCGTCTTCTAGTCATCTATAGCGTTTCTACTCGTACGGATTCTTCGTTCGTCACTCCGAAGCAACGTTTGCAAGTTTTACAATATAACTACAACAATTCTTACTGACTAAAATGTCCCATGTGTGATGTCTGTAGGAGTGTTTTCATGCATACCGGATTTTCCGGAGTATAAGTCGCTCCGGAGTATAAGTCGCACCGGCCCAAAATGCATAATAAATAAGGGAAAAATACGTATATAAGTCGCACTGGAGTATAAGTCGCACCCCCGGCCAAACTATGAAAAAAACTGCGACTTATAGTCCGAAAAATACGGTATACAGTATTTATTTCTTTTAAGTGTTTTGAACTGGAAGTAGAAGTGCGATGCCGTCTTCTAGTCATCTATAGCGTTTCTACTCGTACGGATTCTTCATTCGTCACTCCGAGCAACGTTTGCAAGTTTTACAATATAACTACAACAATTCTTACTGACTAAAATGTCCCATGTGTGATGTCTGTAGGAGTGTTTTCATGCATACCGGATTTTTCGGAGTATAAGTCGCTCCGGAGTATAAGTCGCACCGGCCCAAAATGTATAATAAAGAAGGAAAAAAAAAACATATATAAGTCACACTGGAGTATAAGTCGCACCCCCGGCCAAACTATGAAAAAAACTGCGACTTATAGTCCGAAAAATACGGTATACAGTATTTCTTTCTGTTAAGTGTTTTGAACTGGAAGTAGAAGTGCGATGCCGTCTTCTAGTCATCTATAATGTTTGTACTCGTACGGATTCTTCATTCGTCACTCCGAGCAACGTTTGCAAGTTTTACAATATAACTACAACAATTCTTACTGACTAAAATGTCCCATGTGTGATGTCTGTAGGAGTGTTTTCATGCATACCGTATTTTTCGGAGTATAAGTCGCACCGGCCCAAAACGCATAATAAAGAAGGAAAAAAACGTATATAAGTCGCATTGGAGTATAAGTCGCACCCCCGGCCAAACTATGAAAAAAACTGCGACTTATAGTCCGAAAAATACGGTATACAGTATTTATTTCTGTTAAGTGTTTTGAACTGGAAGTAGAAGTGCGATATTGTCTTCTAGTCATCTATAGCGTTTCTACTCGTACGGATTCTTCATTCGTCACTCCGAGCAACGTTTGCAAGTTTTACAATATAACTACAACAATTCTTACTGACTAAAATGTCCCATGTGTGATGTCTGTAGGAGTGTTTTCATGCACATTTGTACGTGCTGTCGTAATGCAGTGAAGCTAGCGTCGTTAGCATTAGCTAATATGCTAACACGTTTACGAGTGTCTGTGTTAGTATTATTAACTTACGACATTCTTTTTGTGTTTTTTCAGTTTTTGCAAATTCCTCATTAAATTCACCAAAACGTCATCGAGTCTGTTTAGCTGATTGGAGGGCTAGCTTGCCCAGCTAGTGGGTCCATGACGATGACTTCGGTTTTGTTTGATCATCCGTTTTACTGCCGTGTTACAGACACTGTTTGGGAACGATTAAGGTATGTAAATAAACATTTACACAATATTTCGGTGTAAACAACACATTTCATAACGTATACCGTATTTTTCGGAGTATAAGTCGCTCCGGAGTATAAGTCGCACCGGCCCAAAATGCATAATAAAGAAGGAAAAAAAACATATATAAGTCGCACTGGAGTATAAGTCGCACCCCCGGCCAAACTATGAAAAAAACTGCGACTTATAGTCCGAAAAATACGGTATACAGTATTTATTTCTGTTAAGTGTTTTGAACTGGAAGTAGAAGTGCGATGCCGTCTTCTCGTCATCTATAGCGTTTCTACTCGTACGGATTCTTCGTTCGTCACTCCGAGCAACGTTTGCAAGTTTTACAATATAACTACAACAATTCTTACTGACTAAAATGTCCCATGTGTGATGTCTGTAGGAGTGTTTTCATGCATACCGTATTTTTCGGAGTATAAGTCGCTCCGAAGTATAAGTCGCACCGGCCCAAAATGCATAATAAAGAAGGAAAAAAACGTATATAAGTCGCACTGGAGTATAAGTCGCACCCCCGGCCAAACTATGAAAAAAACTGCGACTTATAGTCCGGAAAATACAGTATACAGTATTTCTTTCTGTTAAGTGTTTTGAACTGGAAGTAGAAGTGCGATGCCGTCTTCTAGTCATCTATAGCGTTTCTACTCGTACGGAGTCTTCGTTCGTCACTCCGAGCAACGTTTGCAAGTTTTACAATATAACTACAACAATTCTTACTGACTAAAATGTCCCATGTGTGATGTCTGTAGGAGTGTTTTCATGCATACCGGATTTTCCGGAGTATAAGTCGCTCCGGAGTATAAGTCGCACCGGCCCAAAATGCATAATAAAGAAGGAAAAAAACGTATATAAGTCGCACTGGAGTATAAGTCGCACCCCCGGCCAAACTATGAAAAAAACTGCGACTTATAGTCCGAAAAATACGGTATACAGTATTTATTTCTTTTAAGTGTTTTGAACTGGAAGTAGAAGTGCGATATTGTCTTCTAGTCATCTATAGCGTTTCTACTCGTACGGATTCTTCGTTCGTCACTCCGAGCAACGTTTGCAAGTTTTACAATATAACTACAACAATTCTTACTGACTAAAATGTCCCATGTGTGATGTCTGTAGGAGTGTTTTCATGCATACCGGATTTTTCGGAGTATAAGTCGCTCCGGAGTATAAGTCGCACCGGCCCAAAATGCATAATAAAGAAGGGAAAAAACATATATAAGTCACACTGGAGTATAAGTCGCACCCCCGGCCAAACTATGAAAAAAACTGCGACTTATAGTCCGAAAAATACGGTATACAGTATTTCTTTCTGTTAAGTGTTTTGAACTGGAAGTAGAAGTGCGATATTGTCTTCTAGTCATCTATAGCGTTTCTACTCGTACGGATTCTTCATTCGTCATTCCGAGCGACGTTTGCAAGTTTTACAATATAACTACAACAATTCTTACTGACTTAAAATGTCCCATGTGTGATGTCTGTAGGAGTGTTTTCATGCATACCGTATTTTTCGGAGTATAAGTCGCACCGGAGTATAAGTCGCACCGGCCCAAAATGCATAATAAAGAAGGAAAAAAACATATATAAGTCGCACTGGAGTATAAGTCGCACCCCCGGCCAAACTATGAAAAAAACTGCGACTTACAGTCCGAAAAATACGATATACAGTATTTCTTTCTTTTAAGTGTTTTGAACTGGAAGTAGAAGTGCGATATTGTCTTCTAGTCATCTATAGCGTTTCTACTCGTACGGATTCTTCATTCGTCACTCCGAGCGACGTTTGCAAGTTTTACAATATAACTACATCAATTCTTACTGACTAAAATGTCCCATGTGTGATGTCTGTAGGAGTGTTTTCATGCATATCGTATTTTTCGGAGTATAAGTCGCTCCGGAGTATAAGTCGCACCGGCCGAAAATGCATAATAAAGAAGGAAAAAAGACATATATAAGTCGCACTGGAGTATAAGTCGCACCCCGGCCAAACTATGAAAAGAACTGCGACTTATAGTCCGAAAAATACGGTATACAGTATTTCTTTCTGTTAAGTGTTTTGAACTGGAAGTAGAAGTGCGATGCCGTCTTCTAGTCATCTATAGCGTTTCTACTCGTACGGATTCTTCATTTGTCACTCCGAGCAATGTTTGCAAGTTTTACAATATAACTACAACAATTCTTACTGACTAAAATGTCCCATGTGTGATGTCGGTAGGAGTGTTTTCATGCATACCGTATTCGTCGGAGTATAAGTCGCTCCGGAGTATAAGTCGCACCGGCCCAAAACGCATAATAAATAAGGGAAAAATACGTATATAAGTCGCACTGGAGTATAAGTCGCACCCCCGGCCAAACTATGAAAAAAACTGCGACTTATAGTCCGAAAAATACGGTATACAGTATTTATTTCTTTTAAGTGTTTTGAACTGGAAGTAGAAGTGCGATGCCGTCTTCTAGTCATCTATAGCGTTTCTACTCGTACGGATTCTTCGTTCGTCACTCCGAGCAACGTTTGCAAGTTTTACAATATAACTACAACAATTCTTACTGACTAAAATGTCCCATGTGTGATGTCTGTAGGAGTGTTTTCATGCATACCGGATTCTTCGGAGTATAAGTCGCTCCGGAGTATAAGTCGCACCGGCCCAAAACGCATAATAAAGAAGGAAAAAAACGTATATAAGTCGCATTGGAGTATAAGTCGCACCCCCGGCCAAACTATGAAAAAAACTGCAACTTATAGTCCGAAAAATACGGTATACAGTATTTATTTCTTTTAAGTGTTTTGAACTGGAAGTAGAAGTGCGATGCCGTCTTCTAGTCATCTATAGCGTTTCTACTCGTACGGATTCTTCACTCGTCACTCCGAGCAACGTTTGCAAGTTTTACAATATAACTACAACAATTCTTACTGACTAAAATGTCCCATGTGTGATGTCTGTAGGAGTGCTTTCATGCATACCGGATTTTTCGGAGTATAAGTCGCTCCGGAATATAAGTTGCAACGGCCGAAAATGCATAATAAAGAAGGAAAAAAAAAACGTATATAAATAGCACTGGAGTATAAGTCGCACCCCCGGCCAAACTATGAAAAAAACTGCGACTTATAGTCCGAAAAATACGGTATACATTATTTATTTCTTTTAAGTGTTTTGAACTGGAAGTAGAAGTGCGATATTGTCTTCTAGTCATCTATAGCGTTTCTACTCGTACGGATTCTTCATTCGTCACTCTGAGCAACGTTTGCAAGTTTTACAATATAACTACAACAATTCTTACTGACTAAAATGTCCCATGTGTGATGTCTGTAGGAGTGTTTTCATGCATACCGTATTTTTCGGAGTATAAGTCGCTCCCGAGTATAAGGCGCACCGGCCGAAAATGCATAATAAAGAAGGAAAAAAACGTATATAAGTCGCATTGGAGTATAAGTCGCACCCCCGGCCAAACTATGAAAAAAACTGCGACTTATAGTCCGAAAAATACGGTATACAGTATTTATTTCTTTTAAGTGTTTTGAACTGGAAGTAGAAGTGCGATGCCGTCTTCTAGTCATCTATAGCGTTTCTACTCGTACGGATTCTTCGTTCGTCACTCCGAGCAACGTTTGCAAGTTTTACAATATAACTACAACAATTCTTACTGACTAAAATGTCCCATGTGTGATGTCTGTAGGAGTGTTTTCATGCATATCGTATTTTTCGGAGTATAAGTCGCACCGGCCCAAAATGCATAATAAAGAAGGAAAAAAAACATATATAAGTCGCACTGGAGTATAAGTCGCACCCCCGGCCAAACTATGAAAAAAACTGTGACTTATAGTCCGAAAAATACGGTATACAGTATTTATTTCTTTTAAGTGTTTTGAACTGGAAGTAGAAGTGCGATGCCGTCTTCTAGTCATCTATAGCGTTTCTACTCGTACGGATTCTTCATTCGTCACTCCGAGCAACGTTTGCAAGTTTTACAATATAACTACAACAATTCTTACTGACTAAAATGTCCCATGTGTGATGTCTGTAGGAGTGTTTTCATGCATACCGTATTTTTCGGAGTATAAGTCGCTCCGGAGTATAAGTCGCACCGGCCGAAAATGCATAATAAAGAAGGAAAAAAGACACATATAAGTCGCACTGGAGTATAAGTCGCACCCCCGGCCAAACTATGAAAAGAACTGCGACTTATTGTCCGAAAAATACGGTATACAGTATTTATTTCTGTTAAGTGTTTTGAACTGGAAGTAGAAGTGCGATATTGTCTTCTAGTCATCTATAGCGTTTCTACTCGTACGGATTCTTCACTCGTCACTCCGAGCAACGTTTGCAAGTTTTACAATATAACTACAACAATTCTTACTGACTAAAATGTCCCATGTGTGATGTCTGTAGGAGTGTTTTCATGCATACCGTATTTTTCGGAGTATAAGTCGCACCGGCCCAAAATGCATTATAAAGAAGGAAAAAAACATATATAAGTCGCACTGGAGTATAAGTCGCACCCCCGGCCAAACTATGAAAAAAACTGCGACTTATAGTCCAAAAAATACGGTATACAGTATTTATTTCTGTTAAGTGTTTTGAACTGGAAGTAGAAGTGCGATATTGTCTTCTAGTCATCTATAGCGTTTCTACTCGTACGGATTCTTCACTCGTCACTCCGAGCAACGTTTGCAAGTTTTACAATATAACTACAACAATTCTTACTGACTAAAATGTCGCATGTGTGATGTCCGTAGGAGTGTTTTCATGCATACCGTATTTTTCGGAGTATAAGTCGCTCCTGAGTATAAGTCGCACCGGCCCAAAATACATAATAAAGAAGGAAAAAAACATATATAAGTCGCACTGGAGTATAAGTCGCACCCCCGGCCAAACTATGAAAAAAACTGCGACTTATAGTCTGAAAAATACGGTATACAGTATTTCTTTCTGTTAAGTGTTTTGAACTGGAAGTAGAAGTGCGATATTGTCTTCTAGTCATCTATAGCGTTTCTACTCGTACGGATTCTTCACTCGTCACTCCGAGCAACGTTTGCAAGTTTTACAATATAACTACAACAATTCTTACTGACTAAAATGTCGCATGTGTGATGTCTGTAGGAGTGTTTTCATGCATACCGTATTTTTCGGAGTATAAGTCGCTCCTGAGTATAAGTCGCACCGGCCGAAAATGCATAATAAAGAAGGAAAAAAGACATATAAGTCGCACTGGAGTATAAGTCGCACCCCCGGCCAAACTATGAAAAAAACTGCGACTTATAGTCCGAAAAATACGGTATACAGTATTTATTTCTTTTAAGTGTTTTGAACTGGAAGTAGAAGTGCGATGCCGTCTTCTAGTCATCTATAACGTTTCTACTCGTACGGATTCTTCATTCGTCACTCCGAGCAACGTTTGCAAGTTTTACAATATAACTACAACAATTCTTACTGACTAAAATGTCCCATGTGTGATGTCTGTAGGAGTGTTTTCATGCATACCGGATTTTTCGGAGTATAAGTCGCACCGGCCCAAAATGCATAATAAAGAAGGAAAAAAACGTATATAAGCCGCACCCCCGGCCAAACTATGAAAAAAACTGCAACTTATAGTCCGAAAAATACGGTATACAGTATTTATTTCTTTTAAGTGTTTTGAACTGGAAGTAGAAGTGCGATGCCGTCTTCTAGTCATCTATAGTGTTTCTACTCGTACGGATTCTTCATTCGTCACTCCGAGCAACGTTTGCAAGTTTTACAATATAACTACAACAATTCTTACTGACTAAAATGTCCCATGTGTGATGTCTGTAGGAGTGCTTTCATGCATACCGTATTTTTCGGAGTATAAGTCGCTCCGGAATATAAGTTGCAACGGCCGAAAATGCATAATAAAGAAGGAAAAAAAAAACGTATATAAATCGCACTGGAGTATAAGTCGCACCCCCGGCCAAACTATGAAAAAAACTGCGACTTATAGTCCGAAAAATACGGTATACAGTATTTCTTTCTTTTAAGTGTTTTGAACTGGAAGTAGAAGTGCGATGCCGTCTTCTAGTCATCTATAGCGTTTCTACTCGTACGGATTCTTCATTCGTCACTCCGAGCAACGTTTGCAAGTTTTACAATATAACTACAACAATTCTTACTGACTAAAATGTCCCATGTGTGATGTCTGTAGGAGTGTTTTCATGCATACCGTATTTTTCGGAGTATAAGTCGCACCGGCCCAAAATGCATAATAAAGAAGGAAAAAAAACGTATATAAGTCGCACTGGAGTATAAGTCGCACCCCCGGCCAAACTATGAAAAAAACTGCGACTTATAGTCGAAAAATACGGTATACAGTATTTATTTCTTTTAAGTGTTTTGAACTGGAAGTAGAAGTGCGATGCCGTCTTCTAGTCATCTATAGCGTTTCTACTCGTACGGATTCTTCATTCGTCACTCCGAGCAACGTTTGCAAGTTTTACAATATAACTACAACAATTCTTACTGACTAAAATGTCCCATGTGTGATGTCTGTAGGAGTGTTTTCATGCATACCGTATTTTTCGGAGTATAAGTCGCACCGGCCCAAAATGCATAATAAAGAAGGAAAAAAAACGTATATAAGTCGCACTGGAGTATAAGTCGCACCCCCGGCCAAACTATGAAAAAAACTGCGACTTATAGTCGAAAAATACGGTATACAGTATTTATTTCTTTTAAGTGTTTTGAACTGGAAGTAGAAGTGCGATGCCGTCTTCTAGTCATCTATAGCGTTTCTACTCGTACGGATTCTTCATTCGTCACTCCGAGCAACGTTTGCAAGTTTTACAATATAACTACAACAATTCTTACTGACTAAAATGTCCCATGTGTGATGTCTGTAGGAGTGTTTTCATGCATACCGTATTTTTCGGAGTATAAGTCGCACCGGCCCAAAATGCATAATAAAGAAGGAAAAAAAACATATATAAGTCGCACTGGAGTATAAGTCGCACCCCCGGCCAAACTATGAAAAAAACTGCGACTTATAGTCGAAAAATACGGTATACAGTATTTATTTCTTTTAAGTGTTTTGAACTGGAAGTAGAAGTGCGATGCCGTCTTCTAGTCATCTATAGCGTTTCTACTCGTACGGATTCTTCGTTCGTCACTCCGAGCAACGTTTGCAAGTTTTACAATATAACTACAACAATTCTTACTGACTAAAATGTCCCATGTGTGATGTCTGTAGGAGTGTTTTCATGCATACCGTATTTTTCGGAGTATAAGTCGCACCGGCCCAAAACGCATAATAAAGAAGGAAAAAAACGTATATAAGTCGCACTGGAGTATAAGTCGCACCCCCGGCCAAACTATGAAAAAAACTGCGACTTATAGTCCGAAAAATACGGTATACAGTATTTATTTCTTTTAAGTGTTTTGAACTGGAAGTAGAAGTGCGATGCCGTCTTCTAGTCATCTATAGCGTTTCTACTCGTACGGATTCTTCATTCGTCACTCCGAGCAATGTTTGCAAGTTTTACAATATAACTACAACAATTCTTGCTGACTAAAATGTCCCATGTGTGATGTCTGTAGGAGTGTTTTCATGCATACCGGATTTTTCGGAGTATAAGTCGCACCGGCCCAAAATGCATTATAAAGAAGGAAAAAAACGCATATAAGTCGCACCCCCGGCCAAACTATGAAAAAAACTGCGACTTATAGTCCGAAAAATACGGTATACAGTATTTATTTCTTTTAAGTGTTTTGAACTGGAAGTAGAAGTGCGATGCCGTCTTCTAGTCATCTATAGCGTTTCTACTCGTACGGATTCTTCATTCGTCACTCCGAGCAACGTTTGTAAGTTTTACAATATAACTACAACAATTCTTACTGACTAAAATGTCGCATGTGTGATGTCTGTAGGAGTGTTTTCATGCATACCGGATTTTTCGGAGTATAAGTCGCACCGGCCCAAAATGCATAATAAAGAAGGAAAAAAAACATATATAAGTCGCACTGGAGTATAAGTCGCACCCCCGGCCAAACTATGAAAAAAACTGCGACTTATAGTCCGAAAAATACGGTATATCTGCGGCTTATAGCCCGGTGCGGCTAATATATGGAAACATGTTTTTTTCTTCTAAGATTTAGTGGGTGCGGCTTATAGTCCGGAAAATACAGTATTACTACTTAAAGAAGATTCTTCACCACACAATACCAAGTCTTGGACCTCTTTGGTCCGCTTACCATAAAACCAGCTCAGCAAACAGGATGCAGAGAGACACTGTTGCTGCCGTGCTCCTGACCACGCCCCACAGTTGAAGAACCAGAGTGAAGTTGATCAAAGAAGCGATGGCCGTCCAGGTGGTGTAGAGAGCCAAACCATTCTGGACCTTCCAAGTTTTCATTGATGGGCACAAAATGTTGTTATTGAAGGAAGATCAATCATTTCCCCAAACAGGAAAAAACACACACAGGAAGGAAAAGTGGTCTAAGTTTTTACTGACATGAACGTTCCAGAATTCATATGGTTAGGTTTTGATAAGTCACCTACTGGACTGAAAAAGCATTGTTTGGTTTATTTATGATTATTTATTTATTTATAAACAAAATGTAATTATTCTCCTTTATTTCTATTTTTGAGTTTAGATACCTATATTTGTATATTCCATCACGTCGATGTATATTTGTTCCTTGTAAAAAAAACAATAAATATCAAGTTTAATTAATTTAAAAAAAAACTGTCAGACCTATAAACCCCGTTTCCATATGAGTTGGGAAATTGTGTTAGATGTAAATATAAACGGAATACAATGATTTGCACATCCCTTTCAACCCATATTCAGTTGAATGCACTACAAAGACAACATATTTGATGTTCAAACTCATAAACTTGATTTTTTTTTTTGCAAATAATAATTAACTTAGAATTTAATGGCAGCAACACGTTGCAAACAAGTTGGCACAGGGGCATGTTCACCACTGTGTTACATGGCCTTTCCTTTTAACAACACTCAGTAAACGTTTGGGAACTGAGGAGACACATTTTTGAAGCTTCTCAGGTGGAATTCTTTCCCATTCTTGCTTGATGTACAGCTTAAGTTGTTCAACAGTCCGGGGGTCTCCGTTGTGCTATTTTAGGCTTCATAATGCGCCACACATTTTCAATGGGAGACAGGTCTGGACTACAGGCAGGCCAGTCTAGTGCCCGCACTCTTTTACTATGAAGCCACGTTGATGTAACACGTGGCTTGGCATTGTCTTGATGAAATAAGCAGGGGCGTCCATGGTAACGTTGCTTGGATGGCAACATATGTTGCTCCAAAACCTGTATGTACCTTTCAGCATTAATGGCGCCTTCACAGATGTGTAAGTTACCCATGTCTTGGGCACTAATACACCCTCATACCATCACAGATGCTGGCTTTTCAACTTTGCGCCTATAACAATCCGGATGCTTCTTTTCCTCTTTGGTCCGGAGGACACGACGTCCACAGTTTCCAAAAACAATTTGAAATGTGGACTCATCAGACCACAGAACACTTTTCCACTTTGCATCAGTCCATCTTAGATGAGCTCAGGCCCAGCGAAGCCGACGGCGTTTCTGGGTGTTGTTGATAAACGGTTTTCGCCTTGCATAGGAGAGTTTTAACTTGCACTTACGGATGTAGCGACCAACTGTAGTTACTGACAGTGTGTTTCTGAAGATTTCCTGAGCCCATGTGGTGATATCCTTTACACACTGATGTCGCTTGTTGATGCAGTACAGCCTGAGGGATCGAAGGTCACGGGCTCAGCTGCTTACGTGCAGTGATTTCTCCAGATTCTCTGAACCCTTTGATGATATTACGGAGCGTAGATGGTGAAATCCCTAAATTCCTTGCAATAGCTGGTTGAGAAAGGTTTTTCTTAAACTGTTCAACAATTTGCTCACGCATTTGTTGACAAAGTGGTGACCCTCGCCCCGTCCTTGTTTGTGAATGACTGGGCATTTCATGGAATCTACTTTTATACCCAATCATGGCACCCACCTGTTCCCAATTTGCCTGCACACCTGTGGGATGTTCCAAATAAGTGTTTGATGAGCATTCCTCAACTTTATCAGTATTTATTGCCACCTTTCCCAACTTCTTTGTCACGTGTTGCTGGCATCAAATTCTAAAGTTAATGATTATTTGCAACAACAAAAAAATGTTTATGAGTTTGAACATGAAATATGTTGTCTTTGTAGCATATTCAACTGAATATGGCTTGAAAATGATTTGCAAATCATTGTATTCCGTTTATATTTACATCTAACACAATTTCCCAACTCATATGGAAACGGGGTTTGTACATGAATTCATCATGGACTGAGATCGTTTTGTATCTTATAGCTTTGTCTTTTGATGACTACGTCTGTTTTATTCCCATGCCATCGATATAGAGATATAGTCGTGGAAGTCGGAAATGCGTTGGAACTTTGCCTGGACTTCCAGAAAGAGGGAATTGACTGATATCTTGTATTAGTTCCATTTCCGTATCGTTCCACCAACCAGAGGTCTCTTTTTCAGCGAGTTTCTGTTAATTGCCTTTGAGCCCACCCCAGTCTTGTGTAAGTCTACAATCTTGTCTCTCGGGTCCTTTCCCAGCTCCGTCTTGGAAGCAGTTCTTTTGACAGCATCTTCCACAAGGACGGGGACTAATTTGTGGGATTAACAGACACGTACCAGGTGTAATTAATGTACAGTTAAACCCTTTTAAAGCTATTATTTGAAGTTAGCAAACACTGTAAAATGTTCATATATTTGTGAGGAGGTGAATGAGGGCCATCAAGTACGACCGTCTCAGAAGACAATAATGCACTGGTCGCTATGGCAACAGCTTCATTACCGAGGTTGACCTACCAGGATTCTGAGACAGGACAGATCTTTAGGGTAGTAGGTCTTCAGCCACAGCCCATAATAGTCCGTGGCAAAGCAACAGACGCTCAAGGCGCTGCAACTGGACACCAATACCAGGATCAAGACGACCAGTGCAGCCAGCATCAACCTAAAAGAGATGGAACATAAATCAAACTGGGAGCCGAGTTTATAACAGTTGTTACAACAACAATGTGGTCATTTTATATACACACACACACGTGTGTGTATATAATATATATATAAATATATATATATATACACACACACAAACACACACACAACTATACTTACACATACACATACAACTATATACTGTATATTCATACACATACATTCATATATATATATATATATATATATATATATATATATATATATATATATATATATATATACACACACATATATATGTACACACATTATATATATACACACATTACATATATATACATATATATATATACTATATACACACACATTATACAGTATATATATATATGCACACACACATATATATATATATATATATATATATATACACATTATATATATATACATATATATATACACACATATATATATATATACATACACACACACACACACACACACACACATATATATATATATACACACATACATATACGCATACACACACACACAACTATACATTTTCATACACATACACATATATATATACACATACATATATACACACATACAGTATATATATATATATTTATATACATACACATAAATATACATACATACATACATATATATATACATACATATATACATACATATATACACGCACGCACATACATACATACATATATACAGTATATACAAACCCCGTTTCCATATGAGTTGGGAAATTGTGTTAGATGTAAATATAAACGGAATACAATGATTTGCAAATCCTTTTCAACCCATATTCAGTTGAATATTTTACAAAGACAACATATTTGATGTTCAAACTCATAAACTTTATTTATTTTTTTGCAAATAATAATTAACTTAGAATTTCATGGCTGCAACACGTGCCAAAGTAGTTGGGAAAGGGCATATTCACCACTGTGTTACATCACCTTTTCTTTTAACAACACTCAATAAACGATTGGGAACTGAGGAAACTAATTGTTGAAGCTTTGAAAGTGGAATTCTTTCCCATTCTTGTTTTATGTAGAACTTCAGTCGTTCAATAGTCCGGGGGTCTCCGCTGTCGTATTTTACGCTTCATAATGCGCCGCACATTTTCGATGAGAGACAGGTCTGGACTGCAGGCGGAGCCAGGAAAGTACCGCACTCTTTTTTTACGAAGCCACGCTGTTGTAACACATGCTGAATGTGGCTTGGCATTGTCTTGCTGAAATAAGCAGGGGCGTCCATGAAAAAGACGGCGCTTAGATGGCAGCATATGTCCAAAACCTGTATGTACCTTTCAGCATCAATGGTGCCTTCACAGATGTGTAAGTTACCCATGTCTTGGGCACTAATACACCCCCATACCATCACAGATGCTGGCTTTTCAACTTTGCGCCGATAACAATCCGGATGGTTCTTTTCCTCTTTGGCCCGGAGGACACGACGTCCACAGTTTCCAAAAACAATTTGAAATGTGGACTCGTCAGACCACAGAACACTTTTCCACTTTGCATCAGTCCATCTTAGATGAGCTCAGGCCCAGCGAAGCCGACGGCGTTTCTGGGTGTTGTTGATAAACGGTTTTCGCCTTGCATAGGAGAGTTTTAACTTGCACTTACAGATGTAGCGACCAACTGTAGTTACTGACAGTGGGTTTCTGAAGTGTTCCTGAGCCCATGTGGTGATATCCTTTACACACTGATGTCGCTTGTTGATGCAGTGCAGCCTGAGGGATCGAAGGTCACGGGCTTAGCTGCTTACGTGCAGTGATTTCTCCAGATTCTCTGAACCCTTTGATGATATTACGGAGTGTAGATGGTGAAATCCCTAAATTCCTTGGTTGAGAAAGGTTTTTCTTAAACTGTTCAACAATTTGCTCACGCATTTGTTGACAAAGTGGTGACCCTCGCCCCATCCTTGTTTGTGAATGACTGAGCATTTCATGGAATCTACTTTTATACCCAATCATGGCACCCACCTGTTCCCAATTAGCCTGCACACCTGTGAGATGTTCCAAATAAGTCTTTGATGAGCATTCCTCAACTTTATCAGTATTTATTGCCACCTTTCCCAACTTCTTTGTCACGTGTTGCTGGCATCAAATTCTAAAGTTAATGATTATTTGCAAAAAAATATCAAATATGTTGTCCTTGTAGCATATTCAACTGTTGAAAATGATTTGCAAATCATTGTATTCTGTTTATATTTACATCTAACACAATTTCCCAACTCATATGGAAACGGGGGTTTGTAAAAAGGGTCCACATACTCCCGGTCCCACAGGAGCAGCCAGATCATGTTCAGCAGCATGTTGGCGGCCCAGCAGCCGTAGAAGGTGTAAGGCAACAGACTTTGAGCCCAGGATCTGTGGAAAGAGACAAATATGTTCAGACGCACCTTGGGAATAAGTCCACTGTGCATCTTTGCTTACCCTCGGAACACAAACAAAGTCAGATAAATGACCATCAAGGAGAGCCAGGTGTAGATGACACCCCAGATGGAGAAGGTCCAGCTGGCGGGAGTGATGTCCGTCTCATAGCGGCCCGACACATTGCCTGTTGAGAAATGGAAGGGACCTGCAAGGTGGAAGCGTCGACAAGGGTTACCTTTCAGAATAAAGCAGGTTGGACACATTTTAGTAGTGTCAGGATGGTCCTTGTCAAGACTTTTGAAATCCCTGGGTCACAGAAGTCCACGGTGAAGATGATGAGGAATGCCATTATAGCCTGATTGATAATCACCCTTTCACAGTTTTCACGATTATTATGCATTCATCATTTCACAAAATACATTCTTATACTGTTTGACCGTTTTACTGGAATGTACAAACCCAGTTTCCATATGAGTTGGGAAATTGTGTTAGATGTAAATATAAACGGAATACAATGATTTGCAAATCCTTTTCAACCCATATTCAGTTGAATATGCTACAAAGACAACATATTTGATGTTCAAACTGATATGGGGGTGCATTAGTGCCCAAGGCATGGGTAACTTACACATCTGTGAAGGCACCATTAATGCTGAAAGGTACATACAGGTTTTGGAGCAACATATGTTGCCATCTAAGCGCCGTCTTTTTTCATGGACGCCCCTGCTTATTTCAGCAAGACAATACCAAGCCACATTCAGCACGTGTTACAACAGCATGCGGGTACTTTTCTGGCCCGCCTGCAGTCCAGACCTGTCTCCCATCGAAAATATGTGGCGCATTATGAAGCGTAAAATACGACCACGGACTGTTGAACGACTGAAGCTCTACATAACACAAGAATAGGAAAGAATTCCACTTTCAAAGCTTCAACAATTAGTTTCCTCAGTTCCCAATCGTTTATTGAGTGTTGTTAAAAGGAAAGGCCATGTAACACAGTGGTGAACATGCCCTTTCCCAACTACTTTGGCACGTGTTGCAGCCTTGAAATTCTAAGCTAATTATTATTTGCAAAAAAAAATGAAGTTTATGAGTTTGAACATCAAATATGTTGTCTTTGTAGTGCATTCAATTGAATATGGGTTGAAAAGGATTTGCAAATCATTGTATTCCGTTTATATTTACATCTAACACAATTTCCCAACTCATATGGAAACGGGGTTTGTAGTTAGTTACTCAAAACTAAGCAACAGTAGAGCGTAAAGTGCACATTTTGAACAATTCCGCAATGTTTCGAGTAACAAAGTGCAAAAGCACACTAGGGATGAGCAATTAGGCTTAAAAACGTTATGCAATAACTTGGCATATAAATGATAATAGAACTAGAGATGTCCAATAATGGCTTTTTTGCTGATATCCGATATTGTCCAACTCTTAATTACCGATTCCGATATCAACCGATACCGATATATACAGTCGTGGAATTAACACATTATTATGCCTAATTTTGTTGTGATGCCCCGCTGAATGCATTAAACAATGTAACAAGGTTTTCCAAAATAAATCAACTCAAGTTATGGAAAAAAATGCCAACATGGCACTGCCATATTTATTATTGAAGTCACAAAGTGCTTTTTTTTTTTTTAACATGCCTCAAAACAGCAGCTTGGAATTTGGGACATGCTCTCCCTGAGAGAGCATGAGGAGGTTGAGGTGGTTGGGGGGGTGTATATATATTGTAGCGTCCCGGAAGAGTTAGTGCTGCAAGGGATTCTGGGTATTTGTTCTGTTGTGTTTATGTTGCGTTACGGTGCGGATGTTCTCCCGAAATGTGTTTGTCATTCTTGTTTTGGTGTGGGTTCACAGTGTGGCGCATATTTGTAACAGTGTTAAAGTTGTTTATACGGCCACCCTCAGTGGGACCTGTATGGCTGTTGACCAAATATGCCTTGCATTCACTTGTGTGTGTGAAAAGCCGTAGATATTATGTGATTGGACCGGCACGCAAAAGGAAGTGCCTTTAAGGTTTATTGGCGCTCTGTACTTCTCCCTACGTCCGTGTACACAGCTGCGTTTTTAAAAAGTCATACATTTTACTTTTTGAAACCGATACCGATAATTTTGAAACCGATACCGATAATTTCCGATATTACATTTTAAAGCATTTATCGGCCGATAATATCGGCAGTCCGATATTATCGGACACATCTAAACAGAACCATTTTAAAACAGGTCCCTAATTTGATTGCTGACAATTCGCTTAAATTTACTTTCTGTTTCGGTAAACATGGTTCTACATTCATCTCGTTTTGCTAAAATGTACTAAGCACTTATTCTTCTGTTGATTAGACAAAGTTACGTTAAATTGGTTTTGTAAATATACAAAACCCAAAAGCAGTGAAGTTGGCACTTTGTGTAAATGGTAAATAACAACATAATATTAGCTCATTTGGAATTTGATGTCTGCAACATGTTTCAAAAAAAGCTGGCACAAGTGGCAAAAAAGACTGAGGAAGTTGAGGAATGCTCATCAAACACTTATTTGGAACATCCCACAGGTGAACAGGCTAATTGGGAACAGGTGGGTGCCATGATTGGGTATAAAAGCAGCTTCCATGAATTGCTCAGTCATTCACAAACAAGGATGGGGCGAGGGTCACCACAGTAGCAGACGAGTAGCGTGACGTCACAGGTTGTGGAGCTCCTCACATCCGCACATTGTTTACAATCATGGCCACCAGCAGCGAGAGCGATTCGGACCGAGAAAGCGACGATTTCCCCATTAATTTGAGCGAGGATGAAAGATTCGTGGATGAGGAAAGTGAGAGTGAAGGACTAGAGGGCAGTGGGAGCGATTCAGATAGGGAAGAAGATGCTGTGAGAGGCGGGTGGGACCTGATATTCAGCTGGGAATGACTAAAACAGTAAATAAACACAAGACATATATACTCTATTAGCCACAACACAACCAGGCTTATATTTAATATGCCACATATTAATCCCGCATAACAAACACCTCCCCCCTCCCGTCCATATAACCCGCCAATACAACTCAAACACCTGCACAACACACTCAATCCCACAGCCCAAAGTACCGTTCACCTCCCCAAAGTTCATACAGCACATATATTTCCCCAAAGTTACGTACGTGACATGCACATAGCGGCACGCACGTACGGGCAAGCGATCAAATGTTTGGAAGCGTACTCACGGTACCGTGTCTGCGCATCCAACTCAAAGTCCTCCTGGTAAGAGTCTCACAGGCCAATGGTAAAGCTTGACTGTCATCTTCCGGGAATGTAAACAACGAAACACCGGCCGTGTTTGTGTTGCTGCAGCCGCCCGCAATACACCGCTTCCCACCTACAGCTTTCTTCTTTGCTGCCTCCATTGTTCATTGAACAAATTGCAAAAGATTCACCAACACAGATGTCCAGAATACTGTGGAATTTTAGCGATGAAAACAGGCGACTTAATAGCTGGCCACCGTGCTGTCCCAAAATGCCCTCCACAATCCGTGACGTGACGTCATACCGGGACGTTTTCAGCAGGATATTTCGCGCAAAATTTAAAATTGCGCATGTGTTGCAATGTTAAGATTTCATCATTGATATATAAACTATCAGACTGTAGTAGTGGGTTTCAGTAGGCCTTTAACTGGCAAAATAGAGCATCACAAACCATGATTTTTAGGCTTGAACATACAAAAGTAGCTAAATGTTCTAGTCCGGTGGGAAGTTGTATGAACGGCTCACAACTAAACACACTATAAAGAGCCGTTCTAAAAGACTCGATTCGTTCGTGAACGTCACATCTCTGACAAGGCCAATGTAGAACAGACTTTACGACATACTTGCCAACCTTGAGACCTCCGATTTCGGGAGGTGGGGGGCGGGGGCGTGGTCGGGGGTGGGGCAGGGCGTGGTTGGGGGCGTGGTTAAGAGGGGAGGAGTATATTGACAGCTAGAATTCACCAAGTCAAGTATTTCATATATATATATATATATATATATATCTACATCCTGAAAATATGCAAATAAAACTGTGTTTAGATAATTGATACTTCAAACTTGCATAAATAAATATTAAGGAATATAACATAACTTGGCTTCTGAGAGCTTCAAAATGTAATGAATAAAATGCTAAAGTTGTTGATAAACAAGCAATTATTTTAATAATTAAATATGGTCATTTTAAATGAATTATTATGATCATTTAAAATTCATTATTTCAAATGTTTATTTTAATGTATAATTCTAATGCCTGGATGTATTAAGGAGTCAGAAAAAATACAAATAAAAATGCAATTAATTTTGATGTTTTCAGCTAAATATAGTAAAAATGTATTTAGTTTTTTTTTTTTGTAATTAATAAATATATTTATTTTTAGGTAAGATAAACATAATAATACAATTTATCTCTAGTCTGGATGATTTAGTTCTTGTCACCCGGTTGTCCTCCCGTAGTGAAAAAAGGATGTCCTCATTCAGGTCCGCCCCCTCCAGCTCCGGCTGAAAATCGGGAGATTTTCGGGAGAATATTTGTCCCGGGAGGTTTTCGGGAGAGTCTCCCGGAAAATTCGGGAGGGTTGGCAAGTATGCTTTACGAGGTCACACATATTTGTCCACGAACAGTTTGAAACCCTGGTCGATTCAAGGGTGGAATTGTTCACGCCCACGATGGAAAGGCGACCATTTCACGACAAAATCAGAGCTCATGTGATTTTGGACGATGCGTCCTTTAAAAAAAACTTTGGAATGCCACAGTGACGTCATCGGCGTCCCCCAGACAAAGTCGCACGCTTTCGAACTTGACAACGTGGACAAACGTCACGGACTGACACGAAGCAGCTGAATACATTTGACGTGGGAGTGGGAGTGGGGACGAGACATCAAAAAAAACATGTTTCTGCTCACCTCTGCCCGATCCCGCCAAGGCGTTCACCACCAAAACGGCCACGAAAAGCACCGCACACGCGATAATGACCACGATGCGTGGAATACTGCTGTCCCTCATCGTTCTTTATTTAAGTCTCTTCTTCTTCTTCTTGCTTTCTTTGTCCGCGAGCACGAGCACGAGCACGAGCAGCCTCCTCGCTTGCTGGCTGGAGCGCGCACGCACGTTTTTTTCCTCACGTGACGTGCGGACCCGCCCAAGTGACGTTGACGAGTCATGGAAAAAGTTGGGAGTTTTGTAAATGTCTACTTCTAACTACCAAAAAGCTGTGAAAACGATGACGTTGTGTGTTCCAAATGTAAGTTATTTACTGAAATTGAGTGAGCCTATGGCTTTGCACTTTGTTTGTTATATATATATATATGTATACATAATAATAATAATACATTTTATTTATAAGGCGCCTTTCTGGGCACTCAAGGACACCGTACAAAATCACAACAATAAAATCAAATTGGATTAAAAAACAACAACAACAACAACAAAGAGAAAAGAAAAGATGATTACAATTAATAAGCAGTCAGGAATATATATATATATATATATATATATATATATATATATATATATATATATATATATATATATATATATATATATATATATATATATATATATATATTGCATTCTATTTTAGTTACTTTGAATTGTCGCCGGGCTTAACGGTGGCAGAGGGGTTAGTGCATCTGCCTCACAATACGAAGGTCCTGAGTAGTCTTGGGTTCAATCCCGGGCTCGGGATCTTTCTGTGTGGAGTTTGCATGTTCTCCCCGTGACTGCGTGGGTTCCCTCCGGGTACTCCGGCTTCCTCCCACCTCCAAAGACATGCACCTGGGGATAAGTTGATTGGCAACACTAAATGGTCCCTAGTGTGTGAATGTGAGTGTGAATGTTGTCTGTCTATCTGTGTTGGCCCTGCGATGAGGTGGCGACTTGTCCAGGGTGTACCCCGCCTTCTGCCCGATTGTAGCTGAGATAGGCTCCAGCGCCCCCCGCGACCCCAAAGGGAATAAACGGTAGAAAATGGATGGATGGATGGATGGATATATATATATATATATATATATAGGTTGTTTTTTTTTATCCAATTTGATTTTATTGTTGTGATTTTGTACGGTGTCCTTGAGTGCCCAGAAAGGCGCCTTATAAATAAAATGTATTATTAATATATATATATATATATATATATATATATATATATATATATATATATATATATATATATATATATATATTGAGTGCCCAGAAAGGTGCCTTATAAATAAAATGTATTATTATTATTAATATATATATATATATATATATATATATATATATATATAAAACGTGTATATATATATATATATATATATATATATATATTAATTATATATATATATATATATATATATATATATATATATATATATATATATATATAATAATTAATATATATATATATATATATATATATAAAACGTATATATATATATATATATATATATTAATTATTATATATATATATATATATATATATATATATATATTAATAATAATACATTTTATTTATAAGGCGCCTCAAAACAGCAGCTTGGAATTTGGGACATGCTCTCCCTGAGAGAGCATGAGGAGGTTGAGGTGGGCGGCGTTGTGTGTGTGTGTGTGTGTGGGGGGGGGGGGGGGGGTTGGTTAGGGGGTAGCGGGGGGTGTATATTGTAGCGTCCCGGAAGAGTTAGTGCTGCAAGGGGTTCTGGGTATTTGTTCTGTTGTGTTTATGTTGTGTTACGGTGCGGATGTTCTCCCAAAATGTGTTTGTCATTCTTGTTTTGGTGTGGGTTCACAGTGTGGCGCATATTTGTAACAGTGTTTAACTTGTTTATACGGCCACCCTCAGTGTGACCTGTTTGGCTGTTGACCAAGTATGCATGCATTCACTTGTGTGTGTGAAAAGCCGTAGATATTATGTGACTGGGCCGGCACGCAAAGGCAGTGCCTTTAAGGTTTATTGGCGCTCTGTACTTCACCCTACGTCCGTGTGTACACAGCGACGTTTTAAAAAGTCATACATTTTACTTTTTGAAACCGATACCGATCATTTTGAAACCGATACCGATAATTTCCGATATTACATTTTAAAGCATTTATCGTCCGATAATATCGGCAGTCCGATATCATCGGACATCTCTAGTTTTATTGTATAATCGTTGCACAAAAAATGACAATCAGGGGCGTCCAAACCATTTTTATTTATTTTTTATTTAAAAACAACCAAAAAAACCCACCCAACAGATTTTGTAAATATTCAAAGATTATTAGTTGGAACATTTCAGCTTTTCCTCATTACATTCTGATTCATTGCTCTTTGTTCGAACATTTTTACTCCGTTTTACCGGATGTAATAATAAAAAATGCTAACATTACGATTGTGTAACCACCTCAGAAAACACTCGGCTCTCGCCATAATGACCGACATTAAAATACAGTAGCGCAGTAGGCCCAAGTATTCATTAAAAACAAGGCAGAGGTTTTATTCAACAAGTATATTTCCTATTTCTGGCCACTGTAACACAGTTTGACTACGTAAGAAAATAAAACACTGTACTTTAATCAAGTGAGTATTTGAGGTACTACTTAGATCGGGGGTGGGCAATTAATTTTTTTACCGGGGGCCGCATGAGCAACCCGAGCACTACTGGAGGGCCACATCGACAATATTTCAATTAAATTTTGCTCAATATTATTTTTGATGTACCGAAAGATAAATAATAATGATAACAGTAATAATAATAATAATAATAATAATAATTTTATTTAACCTAACTTAACTTCATACAAAAGCAGCTTGCTTTTGATGGTTTTATTTTTAACACTGTCTTACACTACACTTCCTGATGTATAATACAATACAAAAATGTCAATTCCCGCACAGGGTTAATTTCTGTCACTTTATCCTGCATCCTCTTTAAAAGTCCAACATTTTTCCCCGTCAGACTTGGACAACCATCTGTTGTCACACCTGCCAGCTTGTCCCATTTCAGTCCTAAACACGCATTCACCTCTGTGAACAAGTCATTACCTGTGGTTGTCCCTTTAATTGACTGCATGGCTGCCAGCTCCTCCGTGATTTGAAAGCCTGCAGTTATCCCACGTAAGAAGATGAGCAGCTGGGCGGTGTAACGGACATCGCAGCTCTCATCCAAAGCCAGCGAAAAACAAGTCAAAGTCGGCCGTTCTGTTCTTCAGCTGAAGCTCCAAGTTTCCAGCGATGGTCTCAACCCGCCTCGTTACAGTGCGTCGGGAGAGTGACACGTTCTCAAATGCGCCCCTCTTCTACGGGCATATCAGCGCAACAGATTCCAATAAGCACTCCTTAATAAACTCTCCGTCAGAAAACGCCTTACTTTTTCTGGTGATTTTGTGAGAAATGACGAAACTTGTCCTGACGGCTGCATCTCTGGGGGTGTTAAATTTGGCAAAAAGCCCTTGTTGGGTTTTTTTTAGGGTGAGCTGACATCTCGGGGGCTTGTCGCTGTGCACCTTCACTCACAAGTTACACACGGACATACGTCCATAAATAACACTTTTCAAAATAAAAGCAGCACAGTTGTATTGCACGTTGTATTGTATTGTTTTTTTTAAATGTATTTTGTAATTTGTGATTGGCCTCACGCGGGCCGGACAGGGACGCACAAAGGGCCGGATGTGGCCCGCGGGCCTCATAATGCCCAAGTCTGACTTAGATGGAGCCTGTGTACCACAGTTTGACCTATTGTCAAAAATTCTGCCTGCATGAAAATATTAATGTTCAGCTGCACATTTATCAGTGTTTATTATTGGAATTTTTCAAATTAATTCATGATTTAAGAGTATTTTTTTTAATTAACTAACTAAACGTTTTTATATTTGTATTCCATTTTATTTTTATTTCAAGAGCTTTTGATATTTTAGATCAGGGGTGTCTAAACTTTTTTTTTTTTACCACGGGCACCATACTGAAAAGTCAAAGCCGTTTTGATATTTTTTTATTTAAAAAAACAGTTATATATATATTTGTGTTGTAGGTGACTTAGTATGTTATTATTTATTAGTTTTACATAACCCAAAAACCAGTGAAGTTGGCACGTTGTGTAAATGGTAAATAAAAACAGAATACAATGATTTGCAAATCCTTTTCAACCTATATTCAATTGAATAGACTGCAAAGACAACATATTTAACGTTCCAACTTTTGCAAATAATCAACTTAGAATTTAATGGCAGTAACACATTGCAAAAAAGTGGCTTGGCATTGTCTTGCTGAAATAAGCAGGGGCGTCCATGATAACATTGCTTGGATGGCAACATATGTTGCTCCAAAACCTGTATGCACCTTTCAGCATTAATGGTGCCTTCACAGATGTGTAAGTTACCCATGTCTTGGGCACTAATACACCCCCATACCAACACACATGCTGGCTTTTGACCTTTGCGCCTATAACAATCCGGATGGTTCTTTCTCTCTTTGTTCCGGAGGACACGACGTCCACAGTTTCCAAAAACAATTTGAAATGTGGACTCGTCAGACCACAGAACACTTTTCCACTTTGCATCGGTCCATCTTAGATGAGCTCGGGTCCCAGCGAAGCCGGTGGCGTTTCTGGGTGTTGTTGATAAATGGCTTTTGCTTTGCATAGTAGAGTTTTAACTTGCACTTACAGATGTAGCGACAAACTGTAGTTACTGACAGTGGGTTTCTGAAGTGTTCCTGAGCCCATGTGGTGATATCCTTTACACAATGACGTCGCTTTTTGATGCAGTACTGCCTGAGGGATCGAAGGTCCGTAATATCTTCGCTTACGTGCAGTGATTTAACCAGATTCTCTGAACCTTTTGATGATATGATGGACTGTAGATGGTGAAATCCCTAAATTCCTTGCAATAGCTGGTTGAGAAATGTTGTTCCTAAACAATTTGCTCAGGCATTTGTTGACAAAGTGGTGACCCTCGCCCCATCCTTGTTTGTGAATGACTGAGCATTTCATGGAAGCTGCTTTTATACCCAATCATGGCACCCACCTGTTCCCAATTAGCCTGTTCACCTGTGGGATGTTCCCAAAACGTTTTTGATGAGCATTCCTCAACTTTCTGAGTTTTTTCAAAAACATGTTGCAGGCATCAGATTCCAAATGAGCTAATATTTGCAAAAAATAACAACGGTTACCAGTTCGAACGTTAAGTATCTTGTCTTTGCAGTCCATTCAATTGAATATAAGTTGAAAAGGATTTGCAAATCATTGTATTCTGTTTTTATTTACGAATTACACAACGTGCCAACTTCACTGTTTTTGGGTTTTGTGTATATATATATATATATATATATATATATATATATATATATATATATATATATATATATATATTTACATACATATATATATACAGTATATGCATACACATATAGTCTATCAACATATGTGTGTACATATATATTAATGTGTGTACATATTATATAATATAATGGATATATAATTAATAATTAATATAATTATATATTAAACGTATGTGAAAGTTCGACTCCGACCTTGTTTACTTCCGTGACGACCTCCTTCAAGTTTTGTAATCATTCAGAAATATCAAGCAGCTAAAATGTGCCAAACATGGATAAGTGTGGAGAGTGTTTTGCATTTTTCCCATCATGCCTTGTGATGTATTTAAATGGGAGTAACTTTGAATTTGTTACGTTTTTTTTTTTTTATATCTACAAAGTTCAGTGACCATGAGTGTTGATTTTTTGTGTTTGCTGCATTTTGTTGTTGTTTTTGCGCCATGACTAGGGTAGGTTGTTTGGATAGGGCCATATATAAAAATGCTGTGCTGTGTACACCTCAAAGTGCAATTCATGGTAAATAACCTGCATTACTCGCATTGTTCACAAGATGGTGGCAAACCTTGAGCAATTATATTGTCAGATATTTCAAACGTATTGTTTTGTTGTTGCGCTATGACTAGGGAAGGTTGTTTGGATTGGGTCATATATCAAAAAACACTTCAAGGTGCAATTCACGGTCAATAATCTTAATCACTCACATTGTTCACAAGATGGAGGCAAACTTTCAGCAATGATATTGTCAGGCTCATTGTGCCGGACTCTGAAAAGCAGGGAGTTCCGTGTTAGTATTGTCATAGTCCTTTTGTATGTCCAATGATCCATATTGGTTCTCAAGTACAGCCAGTACTCTGCCTTGGACTGAGTCCACTTGTTCTGCGGGGCAGTACTCATCTAAACTGGATCTAAAACACATAAGACAGGTTAACGAACATTAACATTTTTACCAGGAGTTGAGTCTGTGGTGTCAACTTTATGTTAGCAACTGTGAGCCCTGGGGGGAAAAATGATGGACTCAGCAGACTTGGAGGACTTATTCCATTGATGGAATAAGAGACAGAAAGTGAAGGTGTGCATGTATTGAAGATGTAATGACAGCCATCATTACCTGACTGTGCAGATGTTTTCTTCAGGCAGTCGTCTTCATAAATCTCATTGGAACCAAAACCAAACCTAAGTCCATTGGAACCTTGTTTTTTTTACTGTTTAGGTGTCAATGACCACTTTTGCTTGAAGTTTTCTGATGTTTTCCTTGGTGTACCATGTTTGTACCTGGTCCAGACTTTAGACACAGCTGACTGTGAACAATCAACATCTCTTGCAACATTGCGTGATCATTTACCTTCTTGAAGAAGTTTGATAATCCTCTCCTTTGTTTCAATCGACATCTCTCGTGTTGGAGCCATGATTCAGGTCAATCCACCTGCTGCAACAGCTCTTCACACTCCTTTTTAACCGCAGACTAAGTAAAAATGTAATCTGATGCAGGTGTTAGCTTTGGAAATGAACATTTACAGTGTGATTCTAGCATTTTTTTCCCTCAGAATTGAGTCATTCCATTATTTTCCCTGTGCTTGATCTGAAAAGGAAACTGTAAACTAACAATTTATATTCTTGTGTGTTTCTTAAAGTCAGAAAGTTGCCATTTAAAGGGGAACTACACTTTTTTTAAAGAATTTTGCCTATTGTTCACAATCATTATGAAAGACATCATAAATTGTGCCTCCCACCTGGATAGTAGAAGGATGAGGACGTACTTAAACAAGTTGGTAGACTTTGACGGTCAATTTATACCCGGAAATGTCGAAAACGACACGAAAAGACGCTTGGTTCCAACCCCACTTTTTATGAGGATTATGAGTCATTCTTCACCTTAACGGGAATATATGGACATCCAAACAGTCGGCATCCTAATGACAGCAGACTGTGTACAGTAAGTGATGTTTTATTAAGATTGTTGGCTAGTCCACTTACAGCAAACCCAATGGGAGGTCCTCTATTTTGCCCATAAAATCCAATAAATAACCATTCAAAAAGTGCCAACATTACTCTACTTACATGTGGTGTCATGAATATTGATTAGTGATATTGTTATTATAAGCGCTAACGCAGACAAACTATTTTTAGCGCCGCCGTGATCAGCTTGTGTACAATTTCGACATGATCGACTGGTAAAGTGTTTCCTCGCGTCCTTGCTCCCTGGAGGTTTATTCTAGATCATAAATCGTGCCTCTCACCTGGATAGTAGAAGGATGAGGACGTACTTAGACAAGTTGGTAGACTTTGACAGTCAATTTATACCCGGAAATGTCGAGAACGACACGAAAAGACGCTTGGTTCCACTCCACTTTTTATGAAGATTATAAGTGATTCTTTATCTAAACGGGAATATATGAACATCCTAGCAGTCGGTGTCCTAATGACAGCAGACCTTGTACAGTAAGTGATGTTTTATTATGATTGTTGGCTAGTCCACTTACATCAAACCCAATGGGAGGTCCTCTATTTTGCTCATAAAGTCCAATAAATAACCATTCAAAAAGCGCCAACATTACTCTACTTACATGTGGTGTCATGAATATTGATTAGTGATTTTGTTATTATAAGCGCTAACACAGACAAACAATTTTTAGCCGCGCTGTGATCAGCTTGTGTACAGTTTCGACATGATCGACTGGTAAAGTGTTTCCTCGCGTCCTTGCTCCCTGGAAGTTTATTGTAGATCATAAATCGTGCCTCTCACCTGGATAGTAGAAGGATGAGGACGTACCCAGACAAGTTGGTAGACTTTGACAGTCAATTTATACCCGAAAATGGTGAGAACGACACAAAAAGACGCTTGGTTCCACTCCACTTTTTATGAGGATTATGAGTCATTCTTCATCCAAACGGGAATAAATGAACATCCTAGCAGTCGGCATCCTAATGACAGCAGACCTTGTACAGTAAGTGATGTCTTATTATGACTGTTGGCTAGTCCACTTACAGCAAACCCAATGGGAGGTCCTCTATTTTGCTCATAAAGTCCAATAAATAACCATTCAAATAGCGCCAACAATACTCCATTTACATGTGGTGTCATGAATATTGATTAGTGATATTGTTATTATAAGCGCTAACGCAGACAAACTATTTTTAGCGCCGCCGTGATCAGCTTGTGTACAATTTCGACATGATCGACTGGTAAAGTGTTTCCTCGCGTCCTTGCTCCCTGGAAGTTTATTCTAGATCATAAATCGTGCCTCTCACCTGGATAGTAGAAGGATGAGGACGTACTTAGACAAGTTGGTAGACTTTGACGGTCAATTTATACCCGGAAATGTCGAGAACGACACAAAAAGACGCTTGGTTCCACTCCACTTTTTATGAGGATTATGAGTCATTCTTCATCCAAACGGGAATATATGAACATCCTAGCAGTCAGCGTCCTAATGACAGCAGACCTTGTACAGTAAGTGATGTTTTATTATGATTGTTGGCTAGTCCACTTACAGCAAACCCAATGGGAGGTCCTCTATTTTGCTCATAAAATCCAATAAATAACCATTCAAAAAGCGCCAACATTACTCTACTTACATGTGGTGTCATGAATATTGATTAGTGATATTGTTATTATAAGCGCTAGCGCAGACAAACTATTTTTAGCGCCGCCATGATCAGCTTGTGTACAATTTCGACATGATCGACTGGTAAAGTGTTTCCTCGCGTCCTTGCTCCCTGGAGGTTTATTCTAGATCATAAACCGTGCCTCTCACCTGGATAGTAGAAGGATGAGGACGTACTTAGACAAGTTGGTAGACTTTGACAGTCAATTTATACCCGGAAATGTCGAGAACGACACGAAAAGACGCTTGGTTCCACTCCACTTTTTATGAGGATTATGAGTCATTCTTCATCCAAACGGGAATATATGAACATCCTAGCAGTTGGCATCCTGATGACAGCAGACTGTGTACAGTAAGTGATGTTTTATTATGATTGTTGGCTAGTCCACTTACAGCAAACCCAATGGGAGGTCCTCTATTTTGCTCATAAAATCCAGTAAATAACCATTCAAAAAGCGCCAACATTACTCTACTTACATGTGGTGTCATGAATATTGATTAGTGATTTTGCTATTATAAGCGCTAACGCAGACAAACTATTTTTAGTTCCGCCGTGATCAACTGGTGTACAATTTCGACATGATCGACTGGTGAGGTGTTTCCTCGCGTCCTTGCTCCCTGGAGGTTTATTGTAGATCATAAATTGTGCCTCTCACCTGGATAGTAGAAGGATGAGGACGTACTTGGACAAGTTGGTGGACTTTGACAGTCAATTTATACCCGGAAATGTCGAGAACGACACGAAAAGACACTTGGTTCCACCCCCTTTTTCTTTTGATTATGAGTCATTCTTCATCTAAACAGGAATATATGAACATCCTAGCAGTCGGCATCCTAATGACAGCAGACCTTGTACAGTAAGTGATGTTTTATTATGATTGTTGGCTAGTCCATTTACAGTAAACCCAATGGGAGGTCCTCTATTTTGCCCATAAAATCCAATAAATAACCATTCAAATAGCGCCAACATTACTCCATTTACATGTGGTGTCATGAATATTGACAAGGATTAGTGATTTTGTTATTATAAGCGTGAACGCAGACTAACTATTTTTAGTGGTGCTGTGATCAGCTTGTGTACAGTTTCGACATGATCGACTGGTAAAGTGTTTCCTCACGTCCTTGCTCCCTGGAAGTTTATTCTAGATCATAAACCGTGCCTCTCACCTGGATAGTAGAAGGCTGAGGACATACTTAGACAAGTTGGTAGACTTTGACGGTCAATTTATTCCCGGAAATGTCGAGAACGACACGAAAAGACGCTTGGTTCCACCTCACTTTTTATCAGGATTATGAGTCATTCTTCATCTGAACGGGAATATATGGACATCCAAACAGTCGGCATCCTAATGACAGCAGACCTTGTACAGAAAGTGATGTTTTATTATGTTTGTTGGCTCTCATGAAGTCTGCAGTGAGTAATAATCGGTGATAAAGAAAGAAAAAAATACGAATGCTGTGATGCGTTTTTGAAATTGAATTAAAGTGATCAAAATACGTAAATATTAAATGTTATTATAAATGTTACTACATCACATATATACTTACATTGTGTATATAAGACCCTAATGAAGGTGTTTGGATGTTTTTTTCAGGGCTTTATAGGCAGAATTGAGCGACTCCTAGAGGCTACATTGTAAGTGGACTTTTGATCACATTTATTTTATAGTTAGAATGCCATCCGTCCATGGGAAGCCCAGACTTTCCTCTCCCCAGCCACTTCGTCCAGCTCAACCCGGGGGATCCCGAGGCGTTCCCAGGCTAGCCGGGAGACATAGTCTTCCCAACGTGTCCTGGGTCTTCCCCGTGGCCTCCTACCGGTCGGACGTGCCCGAAACACCTCCCTGGTGAGGCGTTCGGGTGGCATCCTGACCAGATGCCCGAACCACCTCATCTGGCTCCTCTCGATGTGGAGGAGGAGCGGATTTACTTTGAGCTCCTCCCGGATGACAGAGCTCCTCACCCTATCTCTAAGGGAGAGCCCCGCCACCCGGCGGAGGAAACTCATTTCGGCCGCTTGTACCCGTGATCTTGTCCTTTCGGTTATAACCCAAAGCTCATGACCATAGGTGAGGATGGGAACGTAGATCGACCGGTAAATTGAGAGCTTTGCCTTCCGGCTCAGCTCCTTCTTCACCACAACGGATCGATACAGCGTCCGCATTACTGAAGACGCCGCACCGATCCGCCTGTCGATCTCACGATCCACTCTTCCCTCACTCGTGAACAAGACCCAGAGGTACTTGAACTCCTCCACTTGGGGCAGGGTCTCCTCCCCAACCCGGAGATGGCACTCCACCCTTTTCCGGGCGAGAACCATGGACTCGGACTTGGTGCTGATTCTCATCCCAGTCGCTTCACACTCAGCTGCGAACCGATCCAGTGAGAGCTGAAGATCCTGGCCAGATGAAGCCATCAGGACCACATCATCTGCAAAAAGCAGAGACCCAATCCTGCAGCCACCAAACCAGATCCCCTCAACGCCTTGACTGCGCCTAGAAATTCTGTCCATAAAAGTTATGAACAGAATCGGTGACAAAGGGCAGCCTTGGCGGAGTCCAACCCTCACTGGAAACTTGTCCGGCTTCTGCCGGCAATGCGGACCAAGCTCTGACACTGATCATACCGGGAGCGGACCGCCACAATCAGACAGTCCGATACTCCATACTCTCTGAGCACTCCTCACAGGACTTTCCGAGGGACACGGTCGAATGCCTTCTCCAAGTCCACAAAGCACATGTAGACTACTTGGGAAAACTCCCATGCACCCTCAAGGACCCTGCCGAGAGTGGACCGCCACAATCAGACAGTCCGATACCTCATACTCTCTGAGCACTCTCCACAGGACTTCCCGAGGGACAAGGTCGAATGCCTTCTCCAAGTCCACAAAGCACATTTAGACTACTTGGGAAAACTCCCATGCACCCTCAAGGACCCTGCCGAGAGTATAGAGCTGGTCCACAGTTCCACGACCAGGACGAAAACCACACTGTTCCTCCTGAATCCGAGGTTCGACTATCCGGCGTAGCCTCCTCTCCAGTACACTGGAATAAATCTTACCGGGAATGCTGAGGAGGTCAGGATGCATTAAAAAAAAAATCCATTGTCATGTCTTTTTGCAGATGATGTGGTCCTGATGGCTTCATCTGGCCAGGATCTTCAGCTCTCGCTGGATCGGTTCGCAGCCGAGTGTGAAGCGACTGGGATGAGAATCAGCACCTCCAAGTCCGAGTCCATGGTTCTCGCCCGGAAAAGGGTGGCGTGCCATCTCCGGGTTGGGGAGGAGACCCTGCCCCAAGTGGAGGAGTTCAAGTACCTCGGAGTCTTGTTCACGAGTGAGGGAAGAGTGGATCGTGAGATCGACAGGCGGATCGGTGCGGCGTCTTCAGTAATGCGGACGCTGTATCGATCCGTTGTGGTGAAGAAGGAGCTGAGCCGGAAGGCAAAGCTCTCAATTTACCGGTCGATCTACGTTCCCATCCTCACCTATGGTCAC
This sequence comes from Nerophis lumbriciformis, assembly GCF_033978685.3. Lineage (NCBI taxonomy): Eukaryota > Metazoa > Chordata > Actinopteri > Syngnathiformes > Syngnathidae > Nerophis > Nerophis lumbriciformis. Next base: position 20,976,949 of record NC_084580.2, read on the forward strand.
GAGCTTTGGGTTATGACCGAAAGGACAAGATCACGGGTACAAGCGGCCCAAATGAGTTTCCTCCGCCGGGTGGCGGGGCTCTCCCTTAGAGATAGGGTGAGAAGCTCTGTCATCCGCGGGGAGCTCAAAGTAAAGCCGCTGCTCCTCCACATGGAGAGGAACCAGATGAGGTGGTTCGGGCATCTGGTCAGGATGCCACCCGATCGCCTCCCTCGGGAGGTGTTTAGGGCACGTCCGACCAGTAGGAGGCCACGGGGAAGACCCAGGACACGTTGGGAAGACTATGTCTCTCGGCTGGCCTGGGAACGCCTCGGGATCCCCCGGGAAGAGCTGGACGAAGTGGCTGGGGAGAGGGAAGTCTGGGCTTCCCTGCTTAGGCTGCTGCCCCCGCGACCCGACCTCGGATAAGCGGAAGAAGATGGATGGATGTCTTTCATAATGATTGTGAACGATCGGCAAAATTCCACCCAAAAAGTGCAGCTGCCCTTTCAAATGACTATAGTTTTTGTTCTTCAAAAAATGAAACAACTGAACTCCAAGTCTGCTGACCCCATCACTTTTCATCCAGGGCTTGTATTCTCCACTTGAAAGCCGGCTCTGACACGACGGTTTACCTGGACATGGTCACCAGAGTGGGTCTGGGCAGGTGCGACAGGAACAGTTGCACGGCCGACACGAGCCGGTCGATCTCGTCATCGGAGCTGATGTGATGAGGCAACTCGGACGAGTCGCAGGTTAAACCGGCCTGATGCACCTGAGTGTGAAAAGGGACCGATGAAGTACTGCTACTCAGGACCGAGGCGAGGGAGTGACCGGTGGAAGGCAGGGAGCTCAACTCGACTGTTCAGGGGCCACATTTCCAGAAAGCTAAAGACCGGGGACCCGACTTCTCCCTTCACTATTACTCTTATCTTGTAGACCTTTGATTTTGGTCTTTTTATTTTGTCAAAGTTACATTTACTGTAGTAACTTTTTGGATAAATTGCCTGTTATGACATACTACAGTTGTAGTACAAGTACTACTTAATGAGTGAGATCTTTTTCTCCCGTTTCCATATGAGTTGGGAAATTGTGTTAGATGTAAATATAAACGGAATACAATGATTTGCAAATCCTTTTCAACCCATATTCAATTAAATGCACTACAAAGACAACATATTTGATGTTCAAACTCATAAACTTAATAATAATTAACTTAGAATTTCATGGCTGCAACACGTGCCAAAGTAGTTGGGAAAGGGCATGTTCACCACTGTGTTACATCACCTTTCCTTTTAACAACACTCAATAAACGATTGGGAACTGAGGAAACTAATTGTTGAAGCTTTGAAAGTGGAATTCTTTCCCATTCTTGTTTTATGTAGAGCTTCAGTCGTTCAACAGTCCGGGGGTCTCCGCTGTCGTATTCTACGCTTCATAATGCGCCACACATTTTCGATGGGAGACAGGTCTGGACTGCAGGTGGGCCAGGAAAGTACCCGCACTCTTTTTTTACTAAGCCACGCTGTTGTAACACGTGCTGAATGTGGCTTGGCATTGTCTTGCTGAAATAAGCAGGGGCGTCCATGGCAGCATATGTTGTTCCAAAACCTGTACGTACCTTTCAGCATTAATGGTGCCTTCACAGATGTGTAAGTTACCCATGCCTTGGGCACTAATGCACCCCCATACCATCACACATGCTGGCTTTTCAACTTTGCGTCGGTACCAGTCTGGACGGTTCGCTTCCCCTTTGGTCCGGATGACACGATGTTGAATTTTTCCAAAAACAATTTGAAATGTGGACTCGTCAGACCACAGAACACTTTTCCACTTTGCATGAGTCCATCTTAGATGATCTCGGGCCCGGAGAAGCCGGCGGCGTTTCTGGGTGTTGTTGATAAATGGCTTTCGCTTTGCATAGTAGAGCTTTAACTTGCACTTACAGATGTAGCCACGAACTGTATTTAGTGACAGTGGTTTTCTGAAGTGTTCCTGAGCCCATGTGGTGATATCCTTTAGAGATTGATGTCGGTTTTTGATACAGTGCCGTCTGAGGGATCGAAGGTCATGGGCATTTAATGTTGGTTTCCGGCCGCTTACGTGGAGTGATTTCTCCAGATTCTCTGAACCTTTTGATGATATTATGGACCGTAGATGTTGAAATCCCTAAATTTCTTGCAATTGCACTTTGAGAAACGTTGTTCTTAAACTGTTTGACTATTTGCTCACGCAGTTGTGGACAAAGGGGTGTACCTCGCCCCATCCTTTCTTGTGAAAGACTGAGCATTTTTTGGGAAGCTGTTTTTTACCCAATCATGGCACCCACCTGTTCCCAATTAGCCTGCACACCTGTGGGATGTTCCAAATAAGTGTTTGATGAGCATTCCTCAACTTTATCAGTATTTATTGCCACCTTTCCCAACTTCTTTGTCACGTGTTGCTGGCATCAAATTCTAAAGTTAATGATTATTTGCAAAAAAAAAAAAAAATTATCAGTTTGAACATCAAATATGTTGTCTTTGTAGCATATTCAACTGAATATGGGTTGAAAAGGATTTGCAAATCATTGTATTCCGTTTATATTTACATCTAACACAATTTCTCAACTCATATGGAAACGGGGTTTGTATTATTATTGGCGACTTATGTGTGAAATGATTAACACATTAGCGTAAAATATCAAATAATATTATTGATCTCATTCACGTAAGAGACTAGACGTATAAGATTTCATGGGATTTAGCGATTAGGAGTGACAGATTGTTTGGTAAACGTATAGCATGTTCTATATGTTATAGTTATTTGAATGACTCTTACCATAATATGTTACGTTAACATACCAGTTGGTTATTTATGCCTCATATAACGTACACTTATTCAGCCTGTTGTTCACTATTCTTGATTTATTTTAAATTGCCTTTCAAATGTCTATTCTTGGTGTTGGCTTTTATCAAATACATTTCCCCCAAAAATGCGACTTATACTCCAGTGCGACTTATATATGTTTTTTTTTTCTTTATTATGCATTTTCGGCCGGTGCGACTTATACTCCGGTGCCACTTATACTCCGAAAAATACGGTATCCAGCCTGTTGTTCACTATTCTTTCTTTATTTTAAATTGCCTTTCAAATGTCTATTCTTGGTGTTGGCTTTTATCAAATACATTTCCCCAAAAAATGCGACTTATACTCCAGTGCGACTTATATATGTTTTTTCCCTTCTTTATTATGCATTTCCGGCAGGTGCGGCTCATACTCCGAAAAATACGGTATTCAGCCTGTTGTTCACTATTCTTTATTTATTTTAAATTGCCTTTCAAATGTCTATTCTTGGTGTTGGCTTTTATCAAATACATTTCCCCAAAAAATGCGACTTATACTCCAGTGTGACTTATATATGTTTTTTCCCTTCTTTATTATGCATTTCCGGCCGGTGCGACTTATACTCCGGTGCGACTTATACTCCGAAAAATACGGTATCCAGCCTGTTGTTCACTATTCTTTATTTATCTTAAATTGCCTTTCAAATGTCTATTCTTGCTGTTGGCTTTTATCAAATACATTTCCACAAAAAATGCGACTTATACTCCAGTGCGACTTATATAGTTTTTTTTTCTTCTTTATTATGCATTTTCGGCAGGTGCGACTTATACTCCGAAAAATACGGTATTCAGTCTGTTTTTTCACTATTCTTTATTTATTTTAAATTGCCTTTCAAATGTCTATTCTTGGTGTTGGCTTTTATCAAATACATTTCCCCAAAAAATGCGACTTATACTCCAGTGCGACTTATATATGTTTTTTTCCTTCTTTATTATGCATTTTCGGCCGGTGCGACTTATACTCCGAAAAATACGGTATGTATTATTTATACACATTGAAGTTTAAACGACATGAAATAATTGTACCGTCACACATTTTCTTAAAAAGAGAAAAGATAATGTTGTGTCACAGTTGACCGTTCTCACCATTTCGTAGTCCGGCTGAGGATTTCTCGACTTCAAACTGGAGACCAGGTGGGCAAAACAAGCCTTTCTGAAAAAGTAACACCGAGAATCTTTAGGCAAGAGCGACTTCTCGATGAATATTCATATTTAGAGGGTTTTCAAATGACATTTCAAACGGGCTAAAATCATACTTGCCAATCTTGAGACCTCCGATTTCGGGAGGTGGGGGGTGGGGGGCGTGGTTAAGAGGGGAGGAGTATATTTACAGCTAGAATTCACCAAGTCAAGTATTTCTTTATATATATATATATATATATATATATATATATATATATATATATATATATATATATATATATATATATATATATATATATATATATATATATATATATATATATATATATTAGAGATGCGCGGTTTGCGGGCACAACCGCGGAGTCCGCGGATGAAATTAAAAAAAGTTAGATTTTATCCGCGGGTCGGGTCGGGTCGGGCGGTTGAAAAAAAAATAAATTAGATTTTAAATAGATTCAGGCGGGTGGCAGTTAAACCAATTCGGAAATATATATACATAGTTAAATGTTGTTACCCACATACGAAAAACGAGCAGGCACCTGCAGCATATGCCACAACAGAAGAAAAAAAAGAAAAAGAGATGGACACTTTTACGGAGCGGAGAAGGGACGCCTCGCCGGGGTCCGAGACCGAGGCCCCTTCCCCCGAGAGGGCCCCACCGGGAGCCGTAGCTGAGGCGATCCGCGAGAAGGGCCCGACGCACGTCCAGGGTCGCCACCGCGCCCACCGCCGCGGCCGGCGTCACGCGCAGCAGGTAAGCAGCTTACCTGCCCGCCACCCCCGTGGCCGGGGGCTCGTAACAGGGGTCACTCCGCGCGCTCCGCCCGCGCAGCTTACCTGCCCGCCACCCCTGTTGCCGGGGGCGCGTAACAGGGGTCACTCCGCACGCAGTGCGCTCACGAAAGGGGTGGGGCTCACCCTGGTTGATATAGACAGCAGGACGGTGGCCATGGAAGTCGGAACCCGCTAAGGAGTGTGTAACAACCCACCTGCCGAATCAACTAGCCCTGAAAATGGATGGCGCTGGAGCGTCGGGCCCATACCCGGCCGTCGCCGGCAGCGAGACGCGCTTGGAGGTGCGCTCAGCGCGGCTCCCATATGATTGCGCACTGGTGTGCGTCTGGGTCATGACAGCGTGGCACGCGAATGTCTGTGCTGCATTGGATCAGTCTCCTTTCTTTAACAGGCAAAAGCTTTATAACCTCACTAATGCCTTGCATCGTCTATATTAGATATATAACAACGGGCGGGTGCGGGCGGATGCAGTTCTGATCAAATGTTAGATCGGGTGGATTGCGGATGGTTGACGACTTTCTGATGCGGTTGCGGATGAAATAATTGCCTATCCGCGCATCTCTAATATATATATATATATAAGAAATACTTGACTTTCAGTGAATTCTAGCTATATATATATATATATATATATATATATATATATATATAAATAAAAGAAATACTTGAATTTCAGTGTTCATTTATTTACACATATACACACACATAACACTCATCTACTCATTGTTGAGTTAAGGATTGAATTGTCCATCCTTGTTCTATTCTCTGTCACTATTTTTCTAACCATGCTGAACACCCTCTCTGATGATGCATTCTGCTTCGTCTCCTTGTTGTGTGCGCAGTTGTGCACTCTCTAAAAGCCCTAGATGTTATTGTCACATATGCATGTACAGTAGATGGCAGTATTGTCCTGTTTAAGAGTGTCACAACATTGCTGTTTACGGCAGACGAACTGCTTTACGGTAGACGAAAACGTGACTGCTGTTGTTGTGTGTTGTTGCCGCGCTGGGAGGACGTTAATGAAACTGCCTAACAATAAACCTGGAGGGGGCGTGACCTCGGGAGATTTTCGGGAGAAAATTTGTCCCGGTAGGTTTTCGGGAGAGGCGCTGAATTTCGGGAGTCTCCCGGAAAATCCGGGAGGGTTGGCAAGTATGACTAAAATAGGCTCGAGCAGTTTGATGGACATTATTGAAGGCTGAGGACAGAAGACAGGACGTGTTTCCGTGCTAGTCGAGTGGAGGGTTGTGCTATAAGTGCAGTAACGGGCGGACATTTTTAATCATATCAACCGCACATTTACCATGAATTCATTTAAGTGGACCCCGACTTAAACAAGTTGAAAAACTTATTCGGGTGTTACCATTTAGTGGTCAATTGTATGGAATATGTACTGAACTGTGCAATCTACTAATACAAGTTTCAATCAATCAATCAATCAAAAAGTCCTCAACATCCGATGTCAACGACACAACTTTATATAGTTCATATACACACTCTTTAGCGCCGCCCTGGTGGCCCCATGGAGCTTTTTTCAAAAATGTATCGAAATGGAAATAAAATGGGTTGAAAAATATATTTTTTGTTTTAATATGGTTTCTGTATTACAGGGGTCGGCAACCCAAAACATTGAAAGAGCCATATTGGACGAAAAATATTGGAAACAAATCTGTCTGGAGCCGCAAAAAATTAAAAGCCGTATATGAGTGTTATAATGAAGGCAACACATGACGTACTGTAAGTGTCTATAATAGCCTACTATCAGAATGACTATGTGTCGCAGGCTGAAGCAAATCTTCGTTGACGGAAATGTTGAAATGTAATATTTATTCGACACATTTTTACAACATTAGAAACCATTAGTAAATAAAGCCAGAAATCTTGGGGTTATTTGAAATTCTGATTTACATTTCGACAGTCACATCAAATCAGTAACAAAATCGGCCTACCGTCACCTCAAAAATGTAACAAGACTTAGAGGGCTCATGTCAGCTCAAGACTTAGAAAAACGTGTACATGCCTTTATTACCAGTAGGCTAGACTATAGTAATGGTCTCCTTGCAGGGCTTCCCCCAAAAAACTGTCAGGCAGCTACAGCTTGTTCAGAACGCTGCTGCTCGAGTTCTATTATGAAGCCTAAAATAGCACAACGGAGACCCCCGGACTGTTGAACAACTTAAGCTGTACATCAAGCAAGAATGGGAAAGAATTCCAACTGAGAAGCTTCAAAAATGTGTCTCCTCAGTTCCCAAACGTTTACTGAGTGTTGTTAAAAGGAAAGGCCATGTAACACGGTGGTGAACATGCCCTTTCCCAACTACTTTGGCACGTGTTGCAGCCATGAAATTCTAAGTTAATTATTATTTGCAAAAAAAAATAAAGTTTATGAGTTTGAACATCAAATATGTTGTCTTTGTAGCATATTCAACTGAATATGGGTTGAAAAGGATTTGCAAATCATTGTATTCCGTTTATATTTACATCTAACACAATTTCCCAACTCATATGGAAACAGGGTTTGTATATCAATATGAACCCCTTTTCAGTATTGCCCTGGTCGAAAAAGTTTGGACACCCCTGAACTAAAGTATCAAAAGTATCGATATTTTGATTTGAGAGGCGAAATTAGAGCATAAAGATCTGGTATCGGCGGTATCGATATTTCATAATAAATACATTGAAAATTTTAAAGTTAATACACGTGATCGGTATCGGTATCGGCCCATCTCAGACCTCGATGATTGGAATCTGCAGCATAAAACCCTGATCGGAACATCCCTAATGAAGTCAGTTAAAAAGAACTGAATAACTGACGTTTGATGTAATAAAATGGGTGACAAGAACTTCCTTCAAATGCAAACATGAAAAAAAAAAAACCCTCACCCAAGTTTGCTGACCCACTGAGCAACAATCTCTTCTGTGTCGTCTTCCAGGAGATCAGCGAAGGCTGCTTCCAAGTCCTCCAATTGACGTGTCCGCTGGTCCACACACTCGCCCAGCTCCTCCTGGACACAAAAGCGTGGACGTCAACATGTCAACAACTTCGACATTTTTCTAAACCCTTCTTTCAACAATGATAATCCAGTCTACAAAATGCAAGATTGGAAGGCTAAGCTATCCGAACAACAAAGTCACCGTCTCCGATTTGTGTTAGAGTAGTGGTTCTTAACCATTGCTGGGCCCCCCCCAAAAAATATCTGGTCCGTTTGGGCCGCAGAGCTACTCTGTTGTAGTACACTTTTCCACCACTTGTGGCAGTAATGACAATATCCAGATGAAGTCTGGAGCTGAAGTCAAGAAACGCAAAAATGATGACTAAAGGGATGAAAATATTTTTTTATTTGCGCTTTAATAACATATATATTATTATTACTTTAGTTGACTTATTTTAGCACTACAAAATTGAATGTCAATGTTTTTAATCAGTTATTTAGTTGGTTAGTACCGATTTTTTCCAATCACGGTTGTAGGTTGGATATAATTATTGAAATAAGATAGTGTTAATATTAGAGTGGGCTCCGGTCCCTGTGTAGTGGAAAAGTTGAGCCCCGAGCTCCTCCTGGACACACAAGCGTGGACGTCATCACGTCAACAACTTTGACATTTTTTAAACCCTTCTTGCAACAAGGATAGTCCAGTCTACAAAATGCAAGATTGGAAGGCTAAGCTATCCGAACAACAAAGTCATCATCTCCGATTTGTGTTAGAGTAGTGGTTCTTAACCATTGTTGGGCCCCCCCAAAAAAATATCTGGTCCGTTTGGACCGAAAAGGTACTCTGTTGTAGTACACTTTTCCACCACTTGTGGCAGTAATGACAATATCCAGAAGAAGTCTGGAGCTGAAGTCAAGAAACGCAAAAATGATGACTAAAGGGATGAAAATATATTTTTATTTGAGCTTTAATAACATATATATTATTATTACTTTAGTTGACTTATTTTAGCACTACATATTTGAATGTCAATGTTTTTAATCAGTTATTTAGTTGGTTAGTACCGATTTTTTCCAATCACGGTTGTAGGTTAGATATAATTATTGAAATAAGATAGTGTTAATATTAGAGTGGGCCCCAGCCCCTGTGTAGTGGAAAAGTTGAGCCCCGAGCTCCTCCTGGACACACAAGCGTGGACGTCATCACGTCAACAACTTCGACATTTTTCTAAACCCTTCTTGCAACAAGGATAGTCCAGTCTACAAAATGCGGGTCAACACACAGATTGGAAGGCTAAGCTATCCGAACAACAACGTCACCGTCTCCGATTTGTGTTAGAGTAGTGGTTCTTAACCATTGTTGGGCCCCCCCCAAAGAATATCTGGTCCGTTTGGGCCGCAGAGGTACTCTGTTGTAGTACACTTTTTCCACCACTTGTGGCAGTAATGACAATATCCAGAAGTCTGGAGCTGAAGTCAAGAAACGCAAAAATGATGACCAAAGGGATGAAAATATATTTTTATTTGTGCTTTAATAACATATATATTATTATTACTTTAGTTGACTTATTTTAGCACTACATAATTGAATATCAATGTTTTTAATCAGTTATTTAGTTGGTTAGTACCGATTTTTTCCAATCAGCCTGACCTAAGCCTAAGATTTATGTGTTAAATAAATCAAATCAATGGATCATTTGACACGGTTGTAAACTGTAAGTAGGTTAGATATAATTATTGAATACCATTAAAATCAGAAATAAGATGGTGTTAATATTAGAGTGGGCCCCGGCCCCTGTGTAGTGGAAAAGTTGAGCCCCGAGCTCCTCCTGGACACACAAGTGTGGACGTCATCAGGTCAACAACTTCGACATTTTTCTAAACCCTTCTTGCAACAAGGATAGTCCAGTCTACAAAATGCGGGTCAACACACAGATTGGAAGGCTAAGCTATCCGAACAACAACGTCATCGTCTCCGATTTGTGTTAGAGTAGTGGTTCTTAACCATTGTTGGGCCCCCCCAAAAAATATCTGGTCCGTTTGGACCGAAAAGGAACTCTGTTGTAGTACACTCTTCCACCACTTGTGGCAGTAATGACAATATCCAGAAGAAGTCTGGAGCTGAAGTCAAGAAACGCAAAAATGATGACTAAAGGGATGAAAATATTTTTTTATTTGCGCTTTAATAACATATATATTATTATTACTTTAGTTTACTTATTTTAGCACTACAAAATTGAATGTCAATGTTTTTAATCAGTTATTTAGTTGGTTAGTACCGATTTTTTCCAATCACGGTTGTAGGTTAGATATAATTATTGAAATAAGATAGTGTTAATATTAGAGTGGGCTCCGGTCCCTGTGTAGTGGAAAAGTTGAGCCCCGAGCTCCTCCTGGACACACAAGCGTGGACGTCATCACGTCAACAACTTCGACATTTTTCTAAACCCTTCTTGCAACAAGGATAGTCCAGTCTACAAAATGCGGGTCAACACACAGATTGGAAGGCTAAGCTATCCGAACAACAACGTCACCGTCTCCGATTTGTGTTAGAGTAGTGGTTCTTAACCATTGTTGGGCCCCCCCAAAAAATATCTGGTCCGTTTGGGCCGCAGAGGTACTCTGTTGTAGTACACTTTTCCACCACTTGTGGCAGTAATGACAATATCCAGAAGAAGCCTGGAGCTGAAGTCAAGAAACGCAAAAATGATGACCAAAGGGATGAAGATATACTTTTATTTGCGCTTTAAAACTTATATACTAATTTAGTTGACTTATTTTAGCACTACATAATTGAATGTCAAAGTTTCTTTAATCAGTTATTTAGTTGGTTAGTACCAATCAGCCTGACCTAAGCCTAAGAGTTATGTGCTAAATAAATCAAATCAATCAATCATTTGACAAGGTTGTAAACTGTAAGTAGGCGTGGGGGGAGATGTTGTCAGCGCTGCCTGCAGGAGCAAAGGTCACCGCCTCTGTCCATGGTGCTGAGGACTGAGCACCATCAGACAGGGGCGTGGCAGTGCTGACGGCGAGACACAGCTGGCAGGTGATTCGATTTCACAGGTGGTACGTGTTAATCTAATCACCTGTTGTCTTTAACAGTAAGCGGCCGGAAGCAGAGAGTGAGAGAGAGGATACGGACGTGACTGAAAGGTCACGTTCTGCTGGAGAAAACTTTTGTTGAAAACCTATGATCATTAAAATCTTGTTAAACCTGCACGCTTAGCTCCTGTGCCGTGTCTGACAGTGGGACTTCTCGGGAGCGACTTCCACAGTAGGTTAGATATAATTATTGAATACCATTAAAATCAAAAGTAAAAGGGTGTTAATATTAGAGTCTGTAGTGGAAAAGTTGGGCCCCGAGGTCAAAAAGGTTAAGAACCTTTAGGAAACAAAGCAAATTAAAGCTGCAAGCAGCGATGGACGGGACCGACTTTGACGGCACATAAAATCCAAACCGGAGCAGTAATTAAAACTCTTTGGTCAACTTTTAATCAGAAGGGTTCAATCTCTCTCCTGTGCTAGTTTGAAGCCGACACGACAAACGCACTCAGAGGAGATAATGTTTGAAAAAAGGTGACCGGTTTTTACAAAACGTTTGTTTTGAAGGGGGAATTGCAAACTTCCTGTTGATTTTTGCTGGGGGTTGTCAATATATGAAATGTAGGTCTAAGTGAGACCTACATAGAGGTTTGTGTTTCATGTCTCTAAGACATTCCTACTGGAAGTTACAGGCAGTTTTGTCTGAGTTTTCTTCCTAGGAGCAGTTGTGTCTGTGTTTTCTTCCTAGGGGGCGCTAGAGCGCAGTTTTGAGTTTTGGGGTTGGGTTTTTTTTTTATTAGATCGCAATTTTTGCCAGTCCTGATGGGTGTGTCCAGTTTGGTGAGTTTTGAAGCATGTTAAGGGGGTCAAATTACAGCTCAAAGAGACAAAAGTGACTGTTTTTACTAAACTTTTGTTTTGAAGGGGGAATTGCCAACTTCCTGTTGATTTTTGCCGAAGGATGTCAATGTATGAAATCTAGGTCTAAGTCAGACCTACATAGAGGTTTTTGTTTCATGTCTCTACGACATTCCTACCGGAAGTTACAAGCAGTTTTGTCTGTGTTTTTTCCTAGGGGGCGCTAGAGCGCAATTTTAAGTTTTGGGGTTGGTTTTTTTTTTTTTTTTATTAGATCGAAATTTTTGCCAGTCCTGATGTGTGTGTCCAGTTTGGTGAGTTTTGAAGCCTGTTAAGGGGATCAAATTACAGCTCAAAGAGACAAAAGTGACTGTTTTTACTAAACCTTTGTTTTGAAGGGGAAATTGCCAACTTCCTGTTGATTTTTGCTGAAGGATGTCAATGTATGAAATCTAGGTCTAAGTCAGACCTACATAGAGGTTTTTGTTTCATGTCTCTACGACATTCCTACCGGAAGTTATAAGCAGTTGTGTCTGTGTTTTTTCCTAGGGGGCGCTAGAGCGCAATTTTAAGTTTTGGGGTTGGGTTTTTTTTTATTTATTAGATCGAAATTTTTGCCATTCCTGATGTGTGTGTCCAGTTTGGTGAGTTTTGAAGCATGTTATTTTGAAAAGTGTTATTTATGGGCGTATGTCCGTGTTTAACCTGTGAGTGAAGGTGCACAGCGACAAGTGATGCCCGGTTATCCCCGAGACGCTAAAAAGAGAAAAGTCGATGACGAATGCCGAGTTTTCAACAAGACATGGACTGCCAAGTATTTTTTTTTTACAGAAATTAAAGGTAAAGCCGTGTGCTTAATTTGTGGTACACAGGTTGCCGTGTTTAAAGAATATAATGTGAATCGCCACTACACGACGAAGCCCGAGGAAAAATACCGGGAGGCTGATGCGTTGATGGTAAAACTGCAAAACCCAACAAGGACTTTTTGCCCAATTTCACACCCCCAGAGTTTCGTCATTTCTCACAAAATCGCCAGAAAAAAGTAAGGCGTTTTCTGACGCAGAGTTTATTAAGGAGTGCTTATTGGAATCCGTTGCGCTGATATGCCCGGCGAAGAGGTGCGCATTTGAGAACGTGTCACTCTCCCGACGCACTGAAAACTTGGAGCTTCAGCTGAAGAACAGAACGGCCGACTTTGGACTGTTTTTCGCTGGCTTTGGATGAGAGCTGCGATGTACATAACACCACCCAGCTGCTCATCTTCTTACGTGGGATAACTGCAGGCTTTCAAATCACGGGACAACCACAGGTAATGACTTGTTCACATAGGTAAATGCGTGTTTAGGACTGAAATGGGACGAGCTAGCAGGTGTGACAACAGATGGTTGTGTAAATCTGACGGGGGAAAATGTTGGACTTTTAAAGAGGATGCAGGATAAAGTGACAGAAATTGACATTTTTGCATTGTATTATACATCAGGAAGTGTTGTGTAAGACAGTGTTAAAAATAAAACCATCAAAGGCAATCTGCTTTTGTATAAAGTTAAGTTAGGTTGAAATTATTATTATTATTTATCTTACGATATATCAAAAATAATCTGAGCAAAGTTTAATTGAAATATCGTCGGTGCTTAGGTTGCTCATAATTAATTGCCCACCCCTGATCTAACGTATATATCTGCGGCTTATAAAGCTGAAACATTTTCCCCCCCTAAAATTCGTCTAAGTCCAAGTCTAAGTCTTCTCAAGCTTCACTTAGCATTTATTTCATGGTGTTGTTTAAATTTAGCCTAGCAGTTAGCTTAGCTATTAGCGTGCCTGCTAACTCGGCGTGTAACATGTTTAGCCTCGTCCTTCAGAGATAATACCAAGAAACGCAGTTTGTTTGCCGTAATGGAGGCGATTGGTAGTTTAGGAGTAGCTAGCCTACGCGGACTTCTCGAGTTATAAAAAGGATTACCTCGTTAGCGTCAGCACCAGGTCCTCTGAAGCTGTAGAGTTCCTGAAGGATGACGTATTCTTCCTACGTTGGGAGCGTCAGAGAGAAAGAATGTCAATTTAGTTTGTCGACCTTTCACAGGACATATAAGACGTCATGCAGGTTGTAGACACGTCGTGTATGGCAGTGCCGGCCCAAGCCTCCATGGGGCCCTAAGCAAAATTTGATTTTGGGGCCCTCTATTTCTGCCAATAATATATAAATAATATATAAACTCATTGCGGCTCTGGCAGTGTTGTTTACATTATCCTATTGTCAGCCTGGCATGTCTTTACAAATGACATGTCATTTATAAAGATATGGGGGTGGCCCAGTTAAGAACATAAATAATACCAATGAATGAACGAATGATGTCCAGAGTGCCACATATGGTTCCTAATCTTAAAATGTAGAAAACATTCAGCTACAAGAGTGGCCTGGGGTTGAACAGTCCAAGTGATAAAGCTTTGTATTTACAGTAAAAGTGTCATATTGTCTCATCAGTCTTGTACTTATTAGTCTTTAATTACTAGTTTACATTTTTAGTTAATTGATTATATTTAATGTTTACTTTGTACAAAGCAGAGGTGTGGACTCGAGTCACATGACTTGGACTCGAGTCAGACTCGAGTCATGAATTTGATGACTTTAGACTCGACTTGACAAAATGTAAAAAGACTTGCAACTCGACTTAGACTTTAACATCAATGACTTGTGACTTCACTTGGACTTGAGCCTTTTGAATTGACATGACTTGCTACTTTCCCCAAAACCCAAAGATGAAAAAGTTATTCGGGAGCGCTCCGTATTTTTCATTGTGTACTTGTCTATCAGCGTTGCGTGTGTCAGCTGGTGTGCTCTCAGTACAACAGCCAATCAAATTAGATCTACTTTGTTTTCATCACACAGCATTCATCCAATCAAATCGCAGGACAACCAACGAAGAAGACATGTCCAAACCACACGCCAGGGAACAAAAAATGATACCTAAAATAATTTTGTTTGGGTATAAAAATTACGAGGTGGTCAACACAAAACGGTTTGCAGTATGCAACACATGCGGTTCGAAAATTACTGATGGAGAGGCAACAACTTCCAACTTCGTCCGGCATTTGAAGTTGCACAAAGAACGGTAAGTTTTGAATGAAAGATAACGTTTATTGGCTAAGTAACGTGACTTTTATTTGCTGTGTAGTTAAATCAGTGAGGCTGTAAACTCACTGCTAACGTTATAACGTTATTGCAAACACGGGAATCTGTTGCAGTTCACTACCTTATTCATACTTTTTGTTCAGTGATTTTTTTAAGCAGGGTTACGTTAGTCAATATATCACACGTAACGTTAAACGGCGGTCAGCAGCACCGCGTATTTTAGCCACCTAAAAAAAGACAAAAATAGTAAAATAAAGGTCAGTTAAAATGTATACTATATTATGAATATGTGTACCGTTTTAGCTAGCTTTCTGACATACTGTTGGTTGTTTACCTCAGTGGTCCCCAACCACCGGGCCGCGGCCCGGTACTGGTCCGTGGATCGATTGGTATCGGGCCGCACAAGAAATATATATTTTTTAATTTTTTTAATTAAATCAACATAAAAAACACAAGATACACTTACAAGTAGTGCACCAACCCAAACAAACTCTCTCCCCCCTTTTGTTCTGGGCATTGAACATGAAGACTCTTCCTTCACTGTTCCGAGTGGCCATGAGAGTCTTGGCAGTGCCTGCCTCCAGTGCTCCAGTGGAGCGAGTTTTCAGCCATGGTGGCATCATACTACGCCCCCATCGTGCACAAATGACTGACAGACTCTTGGCTAATTTGGTCTTTTGCAAATGCAATGCAGCATAGGGCCCTGACATATAAAAAGTACAACTTTTTTGTTATGTTCACGTATATGTCATGTTTTTTCAATGTTAACACTTTTGTACAAATAAGTACATTTGCACTTTATTTTTCAATGTGTTTGTTCTGTAAAGGAATGAGTTAATGTTTAAAATGACTGGTTAATAGTGCTATTATAAAGTGCAATGTCAGCACAATTTTCTTTCC
Organism: Nerophis lumbriciformis; assembly: GCF_033978685.3. Taxonomy (NCBI): domain Eukaryota; kingdom Metazoa; phylum Chordata; class Actinopteri; order Syngnathiformes; family Syngnathidae; genus Nerophis; species Nerophis lumbriciformis. Next base: position 20,992,617 of record NC_084580.2, read on the forward strand.
TGCAATTTAAAATGCACTTCTTTTAATAAATAAATACAGCGTTTGAAAAGCATACACAATCTGTGTTAATATATTAGTCTGTGGTTAAAAGGACTTGAAAGGACTCGAAACTCAAAATGCAGGACTTAGGACTTGACTTGAGACTTTCCAGTCTTGACTTTGGACTTGACTCGGGGCTTGCCTGTCTTGACTCGGGACTTGACTCGGACTTGAGGGCAAAGACTTGAGACTTACTTGTGACTTGCAAAACAATGACTTGGTCCCACCTCTGGTACAAAGAGAGCGCAGTCTACTGAAGTTAAATTCATCAATAGTTTTCCCCTTTGAAAGACGCAAGGCAAATTCCTTCCATTTCACCATGTTGCTACAATGATCTTCACTGTTTTCATGCTGTTTCAGCAGTGCACCTATGTTGACCCAATCCCGCTGTCCCTCGGCTGCCAGTTTTAAGGACCTTTTGGAAAATAATTTGCAGCAAAAGCAATAGACTGCATCTTTACTTCTTGAATAAGTCAGCCAGCTACGCTTGACTTTTTCTCCATTGACTAGCTGCCTGTAGGTATAATGATAATGAAAACTTGGGCCATCATGCCGTTTGGGGAATGAAAAGTTCTCCTTAATAGACAGTGGTCCTCTGATCACCTGTCTGAATCTGAGAGGAAAGATATGGCGTCACATTAGTGCCAAAAATCCGAGCGCATAAAAACTGTTATCGCGCACTGATTCTCCACTTTGTGCGCGCGCGACACCCTTTTGCGCGCGCGTGGTGTCTTTTTGCGCGCGCGCGCCGTCTCGGTCTGTGCGCTCTCTGTGTACTCCTGGCATCTCTCCTCGCGCTGTCATGTTTCTTTTTGGCACTTTGGGGGCAGGTATGCTTAGACGGCCCCTCCTTTCTGATTGGCTCTGAGCATTTTTCATAAGACCAATGATTCTCCAGCGTAGCAACGTTGTAGCCATCTTACCTCGGACAGCTAGCCTCAATCATTACATTGATGTCAAAGCAAGTTGTGGTAATTTAATTAGTACATGTACCAATTAAATTACCATAACTTGCTCAATTTTCGACCAATTTACAAACGGTTTGCCTTGTTACAAATCTTATTACATGTAGATATGACATAGGATGCTGCACCTGTTGAAATCACCTCTTTCGCTATAAAAAAAAAGACTTAATTGTGCAACATAGTTGTGTAGGGTCAGTGTTAGTCAGTTCTCTGATTATTTTAAACTGTTTCAGAATACATTATTAAAAGGCTATTTTTAACATTTTAAAAACAAAATTCAAAGATTATTTCATTAATTTTATGGCTGAATCAAAAGAAATTCCATAAATTAGAAAACAAATGTTCAAGAAGAAGTGAAAACTTTGCGCCTATAACAATCTTGATACATATTGACGATGACCCGCCCTGCTATACTTCTGATTATCTCTGAGCATTTTTCGCCTGGCCAATCAGAAAGAAGCATTACCCGCCCCCAAAGTGCCAAAACGAAACATGCCAGCGCACAGACCGAGACGGCACGCGCGCAAAAAGGCTCCACGCGCGCGCAAAAGGGTGTGACGCCCGCGCACGAAGTGGAGAATCAGCGCGCGATAACAGTTTTTATGCGCTCGGATTTTTGGCACTAATGTGACGCCATAGCAGGCGGCAAACGTCACAGGTGCAGCAGAGGCAGCTTTACATTTAAAGAGAGGCAGGAAGAATCACTAAGCCTAGATCAGCAGCAGCACTCTGTTGACCTAAAATTGTGTTTTTATACAATAATATATCTTTGATCATTTAGAAATCATCAGTCAGACTCGTACATGCAAAAAATAAAAAATAAGAATTTTTTTGTTAATTGCTTTTGGGGGCCCCCTGGTGGCCGCGGGGCCCTAAGCAAGCGCTTAGTACGCTTATGCCTTGGGCCGGCTCTGGTGTATGGACGTCCACATGGACCACTCTGCGCTAAGAGAGCACGGCCTCTAACTGCTCGGACGGTGGTGTGTTTTTACTAAAAGTTTAGATTGGTGTCGGACATTTGTGACCCTTGTAGCTCCTGTTAGCATTTCAGCTAGCTGGCGATTAGGGAAATCACAGTTTGACAAAATGTATTTGACTGTCGCGAGTTTTACCGAGACCTTTCATGAAAACTGGTAATTGTTACGTTCCTCATGATGACTAATAACATAGAATGACTGGGCAAATATTTTGACTCGGGGGCCACATTGAGAGAAGAATTAATGTGTCTGGAGGGGCCAATGTGGATAAATTGTATGTACACACTTAGCTGTAAAAACCTGCCGTACAGTATGTGTGTTTGGGTCCCTTTTTTCCAGGAACACTAATACCAAAAGTCACAATGTCAGACCACCTAAAAAAACCAGAATGGAATTTTACAGTTTTTTACTGAATGGGACACCCAAAATGTACATGAAAATAAAGAAAGTGGGATTTACAACACTTTATAAAACACTGAATATTAACAAGATATGAACATCACTTCTCTTTTACGTGGGATTTATAATATTAACTATGAACAATAAAACACTGAATATTAACAACATATGAATGTCGCTCCTCTTTTACGTGGGATTTATAATATTAACTATGAACAATAAAACACTGAATATTAACAACATATGAATGTCGCTCCTCTTTTACGTGGGATTTATAATATTAACTATGAACAATAAAACACTGAATATTAACAACATATGAATGTCGCTCCTCTTTTACGTGGGATTTATAATATTAACTATGAACAATAAAACACTGAATATTAACAACATATGAATGTCGCTCCTCTTTTACGTGGGATTTATAATATTAACTATGAACAATAAAACACTGAATATTAACAACATATGAATGTCGCTCCTCTTTTACGTGGGATTTATAATATTAACTATGAACAATAATACTCTGATTAACAACATATGAACATCGCTCCTCTTTTTTGTGGGACTAACAATATTAACTATGAACAATAAAACACTGAATATTAACAACATATGAACATCACTCCTCTTTTACGTGGGATTTACAATATCAACTATGAACAATAAAACACTGAATATTAACAACATATGAACGTCGCTCCTCTTTTATGTAGGATTTACAATATTAACTATGAACAATAAATTTGATTAACAACATATGAACGTCGCTCCTCTTTTACGTGGGATTTACAACATTAACTATGAACAAAAAAAACTGAATATTAAGAACATATAAACATCACTCCTCTTTTATGTGGGATTTATAATATTAACTATGAACAATAAAACACTGAATATTAACAACATATGAACGTTGCTCTTCTTTTACGCGGGATTAACAATATTAACAATGAAACACTGAATATTAACAACATATGAACGTCGCTCCTCTTTTACGTAAGATTTACAATATTAACTATGAACAATAATACTCTGATTAACAACATATGAACATCGCTCCTCTTTTTTGTGGGACTAACAATATTAACTATGAACTATAAAACACTGAATATTAACAACATATGAACATCGTTCTTCTTTTACGTGGCATTTACAACATTAACTATGAACAACAAAACACTGAATATTAACAACATATGAACATGGCTCCTCTTTTATTTGGGATTTACAACATTAACTATTAACTATGAACAATAAAACACTGAATATTAAGAACATATGAACGTCGCTACTCTTTTATGTGGGAATTACAACATTAACTATGAACAATAAAACACTGAATATTAACAAGATATGAACGTCGCTCCTCTTTTCCGTGGGATTTACAACATTAACTATGAACAATAAAACACTGAATATTAACAACATATGAACGTCGCTCCTCTTTTACGTGGGATTAACAATATTAACAATAAGACGCTGAATATTAACAAACATATTAACGTCGCTCCTCTTTTACGTGGGATTTACAATATTAACTATGAACAATAAAACACTGAATATTAACAACATATGAACGTCGCTCCTCTTTTACGTGGGATTTACAATATTAACTGTGAACAATAAAACACTGAATATTAACAACATATGAACATCGCTCCTCTTTTATGTGGGATTAACAATATTAACAATAAAACACTGAATATAAACAAACATATGAACGTCGCTCCTCTTTTACGTGGGATTTACAACATTAACTATGAACAATAAAACACTGAATATTAACAAGATATAAACATCACTCCTCTTTTACATGGGATCAACAATATTAACTATGAACAATAAAACACTGAATATTAACAACATATGAACGTCGCTCCTCTTTTAAGTGGGAATTACAACTTTAACTATGAAAAATAAGACACTGAATATCAACAACATATGAACGTCGCTCCTCTTTTACGTGGGATTAACAATATTAACAATAAAACACTGAATATTAACAAACATATGAACGTCGCTCCTCTTTTATGGAGGATTTACAATATTAACTATGAACAGTAAAACTCTGATTAACAACATATGAACGTCGCTCCTCTTTTACGTGGGATTAACAATATCAACTATGAACAATAAAACACTGAATATTAACAACATATGAACGTCGCTCCTCTTTTACGTGGGATTAACAATATTAACAATAAAACACTGAATATTAACAAACATATGAACGTCGCTCCTCTTTTACGTGGGATTAACAATATTAACTATGAACAATAAAACACTGAATATTAACAACATATGAACGTCGCTCCTCTTTTACGTGGGGTTAACAATATTAACAATAAAACACTGAATATTAACAAACATATGAACGTCGCTCCTCTTTTATGTGGGATTTACAATATCAACTATGAACAATAAAACACTGAATATTAACAACATATGAACGTCGCTCCTCTTTTATGTAGGATTTACAATATTAACTATGAACAATAAAACACTGAATATTAACAACATATGAACGTCGCTCCTCTTTTAAATGGGATTTACAACATTAACTATGAACAATAAGACACTGAATATTAACAACATATGAACGTCGCTCCTCTTTTATGTGGGATTTACAATATTAACTATGAACAGTAAAACTCTGATTAACAACATATGAACGTCGCTCCTCTTTTACGTGGGATTAACAATATCAACTATGAACAATAAAACACTGAATATTAACAACATATGAACGTCGCTCCTCTTTTACGTGGGATTTATAATATTAACTATGAACAATAATACTCTGATTAACAACATATGAACATCGCTCCTCTTTTTTGTGGGACTAACAATATTAACTATGAACAATAAAACACTGAATATTAACAAGATATGAACATCACTTCTCTTTTACGTGGGATTTATAATATTAACTATGAACAATAAAACACTGAATATTAACAACATATGAATGTCGCTCCTCTTTTACGTGGGATTTATAATATTAACTATGAACAATAAAACACTGAATATTAACAACATATGAATGTCGCTCCTCTTTTACGTGGGATTTATAATATTAACTATGAACAATAAAACACTGAATATTAACAACATATGAATGTCGCTCCTCTTTTACGTGGGATTTATAATATTAACTATGAACAATAAAACACTGAATATTAACAACATATGAATGTCGCTCCTCTTTTACGTGGGATTTATAATATTAACTATGAACAATAAAACACTGAATATTAACAACATATGAATGTCGCTCCTCTTTTACGTGGGATTTATAATATTAACTATGAACAATAATACTCTGATTAACAACATATGAACATCGCTCCTCTTTTTTGTGGGACTAACAATATTAACTATGAACAATAAAACACTGAATATTAACAACATATGAACATCACTCCTCTTTTACGTGGGATTTACAATATCAACTATGAACAATAAAACACTGAATATTAACAACATATGAACGTCGCTCCTCTTTTATGTAGGATTTACAATATTAACTATGAACAATAAATTTGATTAACAACATATGAACGTCGCTCCTCTTTTACGTGGGATTTACAACATTAACTATGAACAAAAAAAACTGAATATTAAGAACATATAAACATCACTCCTCTTTTATGTGGGATTTATAATATTAACTATGAACAATAAAACACTGAATATTAACAACATATGAACGTTGCTCTTCTTTTACGCGGGATTAACAATATTAACAATGAAACACTGAATATTAACAACATATGAACGTCGCTCCTCTTTTACGTAAGATTTACAATATTAACTATGAACAATAATACTCTGATTAACAACATATGAACATCGCTCCTCTTTTTTGTGGGACTAACAATATTAACTATGAACTATAAAACACTGAATATTAACAACATATGAACATCGTTCTTCTTTTACGTGGCATTTACAACATTAACTATGAACAACAAAACACTGAATATTAACAACATATGAACATGGCTCCTCTTTTATTTGGGATTTACAACATTAACTATTAACTATGAACAATAAAACACTGAATATTAAGAACATATGAACGTCGCTACTCTTTTATGTGGGAATTACAACATTAACTATGAACAATAAAACACTGAATATTAACAAGATATGAACGTCGCTCCTCTTTTCCGTGGGATTTACAACATTAACTATGAACAATAAAACACTGAATATTAACAACATATGAACGTCGCTCCTCTTTTACGTGGGATTAACAATATTAACAATAAGACGCTGAATATTAACAAACATATTAACGTCGCTCCTCTTTTACGTGGGATTTACAATATTAACTATGAACAATAAAACACTGAATATTAACAACATATGAACGTCGCTCCTCTTTTACGTGGGATTTACAATATTAACTGTGAACAATAAAACACTGAATATTAACAACATATGAACATCGCTCCTCTTTTATGTGGGATTAACAATATTAACAATAAAACACTGAATATAAACAAACATATGAACGTCGCTCCTCTTTTACGTGGGATTTACAACATTAACTATGAACAATAAAACACTGAATATTAACAAGATATAAACATCACTCCTCTTTTACATGGGATCAACAATATTAACTATGAACAATAAAACACTGAATATTAACAACATATGAACGTCGCTCCTCTTTTAAGTGGGAATTACAACTTTAACTATGAAAAATAAGACACTGAATATCAACAACATATGAACGTCGCTCCTCTTTTACGTGGGATTAACAATATTAACAATAAAACACTGAATATTAACAAACATATGAACGTCGCTCCTCTTTTATGGAGGATTTACAATATTAACTATGAACAGTAAAACTCTGATTAACAACATATGAACGTCGCTCCTCTTTTACGTGGGATTAACAATATCAACTATGAACAATAAAACACTGAATATTAACAACATATGAACGTCGCTCCTCTTTTACGTGGGATTAACAATATTAACAATAAAACACTGAATATTAACAAACATATGAACGTCGCTCCTCTTTTACGTGGGATTAACAATATTAACTATGAACAATAAAACACTGAATATTAACAACATATGAACGTCGCTCCTCTTTTACGTGGGGTTAACAATATTAACAATAAAACACTGAATATTAACAAACATATGAACGTCGCTCCTCTTTTATGTGGGATTTACAATATCAACTATGAACAATAAAACACTGAATATTAACAACATATGAACGTCGCTCCTCTTTTATGTAGGATTTACAATATTAACTATGAACAATAAAACACTGAATATTAACAACATATGAACGTCGCTCCTCTTTTAAATGGGATTTACAACATTAACTATGAACAATAAGACACTGAATATTAACAACATATGAACGTCGCTCCTCTTTTATGTGGGATTTACAATATTAACTATGAACAGTAAAACTCTGATTAACAACATATGAACGTCGCTCCTCTTTTACGTGGGATTAACAATATCAACTATGAACAATAAAACACTGAATATTAACAACATATGAACGTCGCTCCTCTTTTACGTGGGATTAACAATATTAACAATAAAACACTGAATATTAACAAACATATGAACGTCGCTCCTCTTTTACGTGGGATTAACAATATTAACTATGAACAATAAAACACTGAATATTAACAACATATGAACGTCGCTCCTCTTTTACGTGGGGTTAACAATATTAACAATAAAACACTGAATATTAACAAACATATGAACGTCGCTCCTCTTTTATGTGGGATTTACAATATCAACTATGAACAATAAAACACTGAATATTAACAACATATGAACGTCGCTCCTCTTTTATGTAGGATTTACAATATTAACTATGAACAATAAAACACTGAATATTAACAACATATGAACGTCGCTCCTCTTTTAAATGGGATTTACAACATTAACTATGAACAATAAGACACTGAATATTAACAACATATGAACGTCGCTCCTCTTTTATGTGGGATTTACAATATTAACTATGAACAATAAAACACTGAATATTAACAACATATCGGTATGAACGTCGCTCCTCTTTTATGTAGGATTTACAATATTAACTATGAACAATAAAACTCTGATTAACGACATATGAACGTCGCTCCTCTTTTACGTGGGACTAACAATATTAACTATGAACAATAAAACACTGAATATTAACAACATACAGTATGAACGTCGCTCCTCTTTTAAGTGGGATTTACAACATTAACTATGAACAATAAAACAAAGAATATTAACAACATATGAACGTCGCTCCCCTTTTACGTGGGATTTACAATATTAACTATGAACAATAAAACACTGAATATTAACAACATATGAACGTCGCTCCTCTTTTACGTGGGATTAACAATATTAACAATAAAACACTGAATATTAACAAACATATGAACGTCGCTCCTCTTTTACGTGGGATTTACAATATTAACTATGAACAGTAAAACTCTGATTAACAACATATGAACGTCGCTCCTCTTTTACGTGGGATTTACAATATTAACTATGAACAATAAAACACTGAATATTAACAACGTATGAACATCACTCTTCTTTTACGTGGGATTTACAATATCAACTATGAACAATAAAACACTGAATATTAACAACATATGAACGTCACTCCTCTTTTATGTAAGATTTACAATATCAACTATGAACAATAAAACACTGAATATTAACAACATATGAACGTCGCTCCTCTTTTATGTAAGATTTACAATATCAACTATGAACAATAAAACACTGAATATTAACAACATATGAACGTCGCTCCTCTTTTACGTGGGATTAACAATATTAACAATAAAACACTGAATATTAACAACATATGAACGTCGCTCCTCTTTTACGTGGGATTAACAATATTAACTATGAACAATAAAACACTGAATATTAACATCACTCCTCTTTTACGTGGGATTTACAATATTAACTATGAACAATAAAACACTGAATATTAACAACATATGAACGTCACTCCTCTTTTACGTGGGATTTACAATATTAACTATGAACAATAAAACACTGAATATTAACAACATATGAACGTCACTCCTCTTTTACGTGGGATTTACAACATTAACTATGAACAATAAAACACTGAATATTAACAACATATGAACGTCGCTCCTCTTTTAAATGGGATTTACAACATTAACTATGAACAATAAGACACTGATATTAACAACATATGAACGTCGCTCTTTTATGTGGGATTTACAATATCAATTATGAACAATAAAACACTGAATATTAACAACATATAAACATCACTCCTCTTTTACATGGGATCAACAACATTAACTATGAACAATAAAACACTGAATATTAACAACATATGAACGTCGCTCCTCATTTACGTGGGATTTACAATATCAATTATGAACAATAAAACACTGAATATTAACAACATATAAACATCACTCCTCTTTTACATGGGATCAACAATATTAACTAT
>NC_084580.2:21007500-21047500 GCF_033978685.3 Nerophis lumbriciformis
GGGACAAATATTCTCCCGAAAATCTCCCGGTTTTCAGCCGAAGCTGGAGGCCACGCCCCCTCCAGGTCCATGCGGCCTTTTTTCACGACGGGAGGACAACAGGGTGACAAGAACTAAATCATCCAGACTAGAGATAAATTGTATTATTATGTTTATCTTACCTAAAAATAAATATATTTATTAATTAAAAAACAAAAAAACTAAATACATTTTTACTATATTTTGCTAAAAACATCAACATTAATTGTATTTTTATTTGTATTTTTTCTGACTCCTTATTACATCCAGCCATAGATAAACATATTTGAAATAATTAATGTTAAATGATCATAATAATTCCTTTAAAATGACCATATTTAATTATTAAAATAATTGCTTGTTTATCAACAGCATTTTATTCATTACATTTTGAAGCTCTCAGAAGCCAACTTATGTTATATTCCTTAATATTTATTTATGCAAGTTTGAAGTATCAATTATCTAAACACAGTTTTGTTTGCATATTTTCAGGATGTAGATATATATATATATATATATGTATATATATATATTCCTTTAGCATGTTTACTTGTGTGTGATATCATGTGCGAGACGAGCAGTCCTGCAGCATGTTTACTTGCGTGGGATATCATGTGCGATACAACCTGTCCCGCAGCATGTTTACTTGCATGCGATATAATGTGCAGTACAAACAGTCCTGCAGTGTGTTTACATGTGTGCGATATAATGTGCGATACGAGCAGTTCTGCAGCGTGTTTACTTGCGTGCGATATCATGTGCGATACAACCTGTCCCGCCGCGTGTTTACTCGCGTGCAGTATCATGTGTGATACAAGCAGTCCTGCAATGTATTTACTTGTGTGCGATATCATGTGGGTGCAACCTGTCCCGCAGCATGTTTACTCGCGTGCGATATCATGTGCAATATGAGCAGTCCTGCAGTGTGTTTACTTGTGTGCGGTATCATGTGCGATGCAAGCAGTCCTGCAGCGTGTTTACTTGCGTGCGGTATCATGTGCGATACGAGCAGTCCTGCAGCGTGTTTACTTGTGTTCAATATTATGTGCGATACAAGCAGCCCTGCAATGTGTTTACTTGTGTGCGATATCATGTGCGGTGCAACCTGTCCCGCAGCGTGTTTACTCGCGTGCGATATCATGTGCGATATGAGCAGTTCTGCAGCGTGTTTACTTGTGTGCGATATCATGTGCGATACAACCTGTCCCGCAGCGTGTTTACTCGCGTGCAGTATCATGTGCGATACAAGCAGTCCTGCAGCGTGTTTACTTGTGTGCAATATTATGTGCGATACAAGCAGCCCTGCAATGTGTTTACTTGTGTGCGATATTATGTGCGATGCAAGCTGTCCCGCAGCGTGTTTTCTCGCGTGCGATATCATGTGCGATACGAGCATTCCTGCAGCATGTTTACTTGTGTGTGAGACATCATGTGCGATGCAAGCAGTCCTGCAGTGTGTTTACTTGCGTGCGGTATCATGTGCGATACGAGCAGGACTGCAGCGTGTTTACTTGTGTGTGAGACATCATGTGCGATGCAAGCAGTCCTGCAGCATGCTTACTTGCGTGCGGTATCATGTACGATACGAGCAAGACTGCAGTGTGTTTACTTGTGTGCAATATTATGTGTGATACAAGCAGCCCTGCAGCGTGTTTACTTGCGTGCGGTATCATGTGCAATACGAGCATTCCTGCAGCATGTTTACTTGTGTGTGATATCATGTGCGATATAGGCAGTCCTGGAGCGTGTTTACTTGCGTGCGGTATCATGTGCGATACAAGCAGTCCTGCAGTGTGTTTACTTGTGTGCAATATTATGTGTGATACAAGCAGCCCTGCAATGTGTTTACTTGTGTGCAATATCATGTGCGATACAACCTGCTCGTGTTTACTCACGTGGGATAGCATGTGCGATACAAGCAGTCCTGCAGTGTGTTTACTTGTGTGCAATATCATGTGCGATACAAGCAGCCCTGCAATGTGTTCACTTGTGTGGAATATCATGTGCGATACAACCTGTCCCGCAGCGTGTTTACTTGCGTGTGATATCATGTGCGATACGACTATTCCTTTAGCATGTTTACTTGTGTGTGGTATCATGTGCGATACGAGCAGTTCTGCAGCGTGTTTACTTGTGTGCGATATCATGTGCGACATAAACAGTCCTGCGGTGTGTTTACTTGTGCAATGCGGGACAGTTGACATCTAAATGTCCTCCAAAAAGCACACACTTTCTTCTGTTTTGGTCAAGTCATTTAGGTCAACATGCTAGGCGATATAAGCTTCATATTGCGGTCCAATACATGACATCTGTCAATATAAACAAGTATCAAATAAATATAGTTGAATATTACTTACACATACAAAGTGTCCAAGGCAGAAGTGTATTAGAACGTATCCAGTAACGAATGTGTCCGCATCAGTCAACTCCTTGACGTACCACACTACATTTCTACATTCCACGCAACAAATGTTTCGTGTTTTTTCTGGGACGGGGGCCCTTTGAGAGTTTTGTGTACAGGGGCCCGGAAATTTGTTCTGTTGTCGGTTGGCATCCGATTTTCACGTAACTATCAGTCGTTAAAAAGCGGTTTCCTAAACTAAAACTACACTTGTCAACACAACCTGACCACTCAACTTTGGGGATATTATTATAAAATAAAAAAAATGTCCAAACACAACACATAATTCGAAATTACACCCAATGAATGATGGGAAAAATGCTAAACACTCTCCACACTTACCCATGTTTGGCACATTTTAGCGAACTTTATTATAAATGTCAATAAAATCCACATACCTGAACAACTTGTCCTTCTGGAATACGGTGTCAGCACACATGTTGACGGGGATCAACAGATCTGGGTGGGAGTCCAAATGGACGAGCTTAATGTCCTTCATGGGGAGATGTCTCGACGCAATGGCGCGGTAAATATGACAAACCACCTAGTGGAGACAAGAAAAGGTGCACTTCAAAAGGAATGGTAAATGTAAACGAGATGAGGAATTTCCTGAAGGAATAGCGTGTGAATGCTCCTGGAACTGAAATGCTGACAGAATGTAGAATGAATGTAAGAATAGTTTGAATGTTGGAATGGTTTGAATGTTATTAGATCGCAATTGTTGCCAGTCCTGATGTGTGTGTCCAGTTTGGTGAGTTTTGAAGCATGTTAAGGGGGTCAAATTACAGCTCAAAGAGGCAAAAGTGACTGTTTTTAGTAAACTTTTGTTTTGAAGGGGGAATTGCCAACTTCTAGTTGATTTTTGCTGGGGGTTGCCTATATAGGAAATGTAGGTCTAAGTGAGACCTACATAGAGGTTTTTGTTTCATGTCTCTAAGGCATTCCTACTGGAAGTTACAGGCATTTTTGTCTGAGTTTTCTTCCTAGGGGGCGCTAGAGCGCATTTTTGAGTTTTGGGGTTGGATTTTTTTTTTTTTATTAGATGGCAATTTTTGCCAGTCCTGATGTGTGTGTCCAGTTTGGTGAGTTTTGAAGCATGTTAAGGGGGTCAAATTACAGCTCAAAGAGGCAAAAGTGACTGTTTTTAGTAAACTTTTGTTTTGAAGGGGGAATTGACAACTTCCTGTTGACTTTTGCTGGGGGTTGTCAATATATGAAATGTAGGTCTAAGTGAGACCTACATAGAGATTCTTGTTTCATGTCTCTAAGACAGACATTCCTACTGAAAGTTACAGGCAGTTTTGTCTGAGTTTTCTTCCTAGGAGCAGTTGTGTCTGTGTTTTCTTCCTAGGGGGCGCTAGAGCGCAATTGTGAGTTTTGGGGTTGGTTTTTTTTTTAATTAGATCGCAATTTTTGCCAGTCCTGATGTGTGTGTCCAGTTTGGTGAGTTTTGAAGCATGTTAAGGGGGTCAAATTACAGCTCAAAGAGGCAAAAGGACTGTTTTTAGTAAACTTTTGTTTTGAAGGGGGAATTGCCAACTTCCTGTTGATTTTTGCTGGAGGTTGTCAATATATGAAATGTAGGTCTAAGGGAGACCTACATAGAGGTTTTTGTTTCATGTCTCTAAGACAGACATTCCTACTGTAAGTTACAGGCAGTTTTGTCTGAGTTTTCTTTTTAAGAGCAGCTGTGTCTGTGTTTTCTTCCTCGGGGGCGCTAGAGCGCAATTTTGAGTTTTGGGGTTGGGTTTTTTTTTTTATTAGATCGCAATTGTTGCCAGTCCTGATGTGTGTGTCCAGTTTGGTGAGTTTTGAAGCATGTTAAGGGGGTCAAATTACAGCTCAAAGAGGCAAAAAGTGACTGTTTTTAGTAAACTTTTGTTTTGAAGGGGGAATTGCCAACTTCCTGTTGATTTTTGCTGGGGGTTGTCAATATATGAAATGTAGGTCTAAGGGAGACCTACATAGAGGTTTTTGTTTCATGTCTCTAAGACAGACATTTCTACTGGAAGTTACAGGCAGTTGTGACTGTGTTTTCTTCCTAGGGGGCGCTAGAGCGCAATTTTGAGTTTTGGGGTTGGGTTTTTTTTTTTATTAGATCGCAATTTTTGCCAGTCCTGATGTGTGTGTCTAGTTTGGTGAGTTTTGAAGCATGTTAAGGGGGTCAAATTACAGCTCAAAGAGGCAAAAAGTGACTGTTTTTAGTAAACTTTTGTTTTGAAGGGGGAATTGCCAACTTCCTGTTGATTTTTGCTGGGGGTTGTCAATATATGAAATGTAGGTCTAAGTGAGACCTACATAGAGGTTTTGGTTTCATGTCTCTAAGACAGACATTTCTACTGGAAGTTACAGGCAGTTTTGTCTGAGTTTTCTTCCTAGGAACAGTTGTGCCTGTGTTTTCTTCCTCGGGGGCGCTAGAGCGCAATTTTGAGTTTTGGGGTTGGGTTTTTTTTTTATTAGATCGCAATTTTTGCCAGTCCTGATGTGTGTGTCTAGTTTGGTGAGTTTTGAAGCATGTTAAGGGGGTCAAATTACAGCTCAAAGAGGCAAAAGTGACTGTTTTTAGTAAACTTTTGTTTTGAAGGGGGAATTGCCAACTTCCTGTTGAATTTTGCTGAAGGATGTCAACGTATGAAATCTAGGTCTAAGTCAGACCTACATAGAGGTTTTAGCTTCCTACTGGAAGTTACAGGCAGTTGTGTCTGTGTTTTCTTCCTAGGGGGCGCTAGAGCGCAATTTTGAGTTTTGGGGTTGGATTTTTTTTTTTTATTAGATCGCAATTTTTGCCAGTCCTGATGTGTGTGTCCAGTTTGGTGAGTTTTGAAGCATGTTAAGGGGGTCAAATTACAGCTCAAAGAGGCAAAAGTGACTGTTTTTAGTAAACTTTTGTTTTGAAGGGGGAATTGCCAACTTCCTGTTGATTTTTGCTGGGGGTTGTCAGTATATGAAATGTAGGTCTAAGTGAGACCTACATAGAGGTATTTGTTTCATGTCTCTAAGGCATTCCTACTGGAAGTTACAGGCAGTTTTGTCTGAGTTTTCTTCCTAGGAGCAGTTGTGTCTGTGTTTTCTTCCTCGGGGGCGCTAGAGCGCAATTTTGAGTTTTGGGGTTGGGTTTTTTTTTTTATTAGATCGCAATTTTTGCCAGTCCTGATGTGTGTGTCTAGTTTGGTGAGTTTTGAAGCATGTTAAGGGGGTCAAATTACAGCTCAAAGAGGCAAAAGTGACTGTTTTTAGTAAACTTTTGTTTTGAAGGGGGAATTGCCAACTTCCTGTTGATTTTTGCTAAAGGATGTCACTGTATGAAATCTAGGTCTAAGTCAGACCTACATAGAGGTTTTTGTTTCATGTATCTACAAGCAGTTTTGTCTGTGTTTTTTCCTAGGGGGCGCTAGAGCGCAAGTTTAAGTTTTCGGGTTTGGTTTTTTTATTAGATGGCAATTTTCGCCAGTCCTGTCATGTGTGTGTCCAGTTTGGTGAGTTTTGAAGCATGTTAAGGGGGTCAAATTACAGCTCAAAGAGGCAAAAGTGACTGTTTTTAGTAAACTTTTGTTTTGAAGGGGGAATTGCCAACTTCCTGTTGATTTTTGCTGAAGGATGTCAATGTAGGTCTAAGTCAGACCTACATAGAGGTTTTTGTTTCATGTCTCTACGACATTCCTACCGGAAGTTACAAGCAGTTTTGTCTGTGTTTTTTCCTAGGGGGCGCTGGAGCGCAATTTTGAGTTTTGGGGTTTGGTTTTTTGATTAGATGGCAATGTTCGCCAGTCCTGATGTGTGTGTCAAATATGGTGAGTTTTGAAGCATGTTAAGGGGGTCAAATTACAGCTCAAAGAGGCAAAAGTGACTGTTTTTAGTAAACTTTTGTTTTGAAGGGGGAATTGCCAACTTCCTGTTGATTTTTGCTGAAGGATATCAATGTAGGTCTAAGTCAGACCTACATAGAGGTTTTTTTTTCATGTCTCTACGACATTCATACCGGAAGTTACAAGCAGTTTTGTCTGTGTTTTTTCCTAGGGGGCGCTAGAGCGCAATTTTGAGTTTTGGGGTTTGGTTTTTTGAATAGATGGCAATTTTTGCCAGTCCTGATGTGTGTGTCAAATATGGTGAGTTTTGAAGCATGTTAAGGGGGTCAAATTACAGCTCAAAGAGGCAAAAGTGACTGTTTTTAGTAAACTTTTGTTTTGAAGGGGGAATTGCCAACTTCCTGTTGATTTTTGCTGAAGGATGTCAATGTAGGTCTAAGTCAGACCTACATAGAGGTTTTTGTTTCATGTCTCTACGACATTCCTACCGGACGTTACAAGCAGTTTTGTCTGTGTTTTTTCCTAGGGGGCGCTGGAGCGCAATTTTGAGTTTTGGGGTTTGGTTTTTTGATTAGATGGCAATGTTCGCCAGTCCTGATGTATGTGTCAAATATGGTGAGTTTTGAAGCATGTTAAGGGGGTCAAATTACAGCTCACAGAGGCAAAAGTGACTGTTTTTAGTAAACTTTTGTTTTGAAGGGGGAATTGCCAACTTCCTGTTGATTTTTGCTGAAGGATGTCAATGTAGGTCTAAGTCAGACCTACATAGAGGTTTTTGTTTCATGTCTCTACGACATTCCTACCGGACGTTACAAGCAGTTTTGTCTGTGTTTTTTCCTAGGGGGCGCTGGAGCGCAATTTTGAGTTTTGGGGTTTGGTTTTTTGATTAGATGGCAATGTTCGCCAGTCCTGATGTATGTGTCAAATATGGTGAGTTTTGAAGCATGTTAAGGGGGTCAAATTACAGCTCACAGAGGCAAAAGTGACTGTTTTTAGTAAACTTTTGTTTTGAAGGGGGAATTGCCAACTTCCTGTTGATTTTTGCTGAAGGATGTCAATGTAGGTCTAAGTCAGACCTACATAGAGGTTTTTGTTTCATGTCTCTACGACATTCCTACCGGAAGTTACAAGCAGTTTTGTCTGTGTTTTTTCCTAGGGGGCGCTAGAGCGCAATTTTGAGTTTTGGGGTTTGGTTTTTTGATTAGATGGCAATTTTTGCCAGTCCTGATGTGTGTGTCAAATGTGGTGAGTTTTGAAGCATGTTAAGGGGGTCAAATTACAGCTCAAAGAGGCAAAAGTGACTGTTTTTAGTAAACTTTTGTTTTGAAGGAGGAATTGCCAACTTCCTGTTGATTTTTGCTGAAGGATGTCAATGTAGGTCTAAGTCAGACCTACATAGAGGTTTTTGTTTCATGTCTCTACGACATTCCTACCGGACGTTACAAGCAGTTTTGTCTGTGTTTTTTCCTAGGGGGCGCTGGAGCGCAATTTTGAGTTTTGGGGTTTGGTTTTTTGATTAGATGGCAATGTTCGCCAGTCCTGATGTATGTGTCAAATATGGTGAGTTTTGAAGCATGTTAAGGGGGTCAAATTACAGCTCACAGAGGCAAAAGTGACTGTTTTTAGTAAACTTTTGTTTTGAAGGGGGAATTGCCAACTTCCTGTTGATTTTTGCTGAAGGATGTCAATGTAGGTCTAAGTCAGACCTACATAGAGGTTTTTGTTTCATGTCTCTACGACATTCCTACCGGAAGTTACAAGCAGTTTTGTCTGTGTTTTTTCCTAGGGGGCGCTAGAGCGCAATTTTGAGTTTTGGGGTTTGGTTTTTTGATTAGATGGCAATTTTTGCCAGTCCTGATGTGTGTGTCAAATGTGGTGAGTTTTGAAGCATGTTAAGGGGGTCAAATTACAGCTCAAAGAGGCAAAAGTGACTGTTTTTAGTAAACTTTTGTTTTGAAGGAGGAATTGCCAACTTCCTGTTGATTTTTGCTGAAGGATGTCAATGTAGGTCTAAGTCAGACCTACATAGAGGTTTTTGTTTCATGTCTCTACGACATTCCTACCGGACGTTACAAGCAGTTTTGTCTGTGTTTTTTCCTAGGGGGCACTGGAGCGCAATTTTGAGTTTTGGGGTTTGGTTTTTTGATTAGATGGCAATTTTTGCCAGTCCTGATGTGTGTGTCAAATGTGGTGAGTTTTGAAGCATGTTAAGGGGGTCAAATTACAGCTCAAAGAGGCAAAAGTGACTGTTTTTAGTAAACTTTTGTTTTGAAGGAGGAATTGCCAACTTCCTGTTGATTTTTGCTGAAGGATGTCAATGTAGGTCTAAGTCAGACCTACATAGAGGTTTTTGTTTCATGTCTCTACGACATTCCTACCGGACGTTACAAGCAGTTTTGTCTGTGTTTTTTCCTAGGGGGCACTGGAGCGCAATTTTGAGTTTTGGGGTTTGGTTTTTTGATTAGATGGCAATGTTCGCCAGTCCTGATGTGTGTGTCAAATATGGTGAGTTTTGAAGCATGTTAAGGGGGTCAAATTACAGCTCAAAGAGGCAAAAGTGACTGTTTTAGTAAACTTTTGTTTTGAAGGGGGTAGAGATGCGCGGATAGGCAATTTATTTCATCCGCAACCGTGTCAGAAAGTCGTCAACCATCCACCATCCACCCGATGTAACGTTTGATCAGAACTGCACCCGCCCGCCATCCGCCCGATCTAATATAGATGATGCAAGGCATTAGTGAGCCTGCCAACTACTCCGGTTTTCCCGTAATTCGTATGGTTTTCATCAACCTATTCCGGGTTTTTCATTAATTTAAAAAAAAAAAAAGGGTGAAAACTACGCGAATTGCACCTTGTGCAGACAAGATTTTTCGATTGAACACGGAGGAATTAGGGATGTAAAAGACCACGTTGGGACAAAAAAACACAAGTCTAATGCCGTTGCTAGCGATACAAGTGGAAAACTTTCAACGTTTTTCGTCGCCCAAACAGATTCTTTGGATGTGATAAATGCCGAAGTTTTATTTACGGAGGCAATAATTGAGCATGGATTTCCAATCGCACTGGCTGATCACATGGGACAGTTAAATGTTTGTCATGCAACCTTTAAAAATCATTACGCGGTGATCGCGGTCCCAAAAATAAACTTTTCTTGCATGATAATGTCCAGAAAAATTCGCTTTATAATACTATAGAGTCCTTTTAACGAATGAGTTTGATGGTTTATCACAAACCTTAAATGAAAGAAGTCCTTTGTTCTCCTGCACCATGGCCTTGCTTCGTGTTTGGTGCGCAAGCTTTATAACCTCACTGAGGTTATAAAGCTTTTGCCTGTTAAAGAAAGGAGACTGATCCAATGCAGCACAGACTTTCGCATGCCACGCTGTCACGACCCAGACGCACACCAGTGCGCAATCATATGGGAGCCGCGCTGAGCGCACCTCCAAGCGCGTCTCGCTGCCGGCGACGGCCAGGTATGGGCCCGACGCTCCAGCGCCATCCATTTTCAGGGCTTGTTGATTCGGCAGGTGGGTTGTTACACACTCCTTAGCGGGTTCCAACTTCCATGGCCACCGTCCTGCTGTCTATATCAACCAGGGTGAGCCCCACCCCTTTCTTGAGCGCACTGCGCGCGGAGTGACCCCTGTTACGCGCCCCCGGCAACAGGGGTGGCGGGCAGGTAAGCTGCGCGGGCAGGTAAGCTGCGCGGGCGGAGCGCGCGTAGTGACCCCTGTTACGAGCCCCCGGCCATGGGGGTGGCGGGCAGGTAAGCTGCTTACCTGCTGCGCGTGACGCCGGCCGCGGCGAAGGCGGACGAGGCGGGGTGTCGGTGCGGTGGGCGCGGTGGTGACCCTGGACGTGCGTCGGGCCCTTCTCGCGGATCGCCTCAGCTACGGCTCCCGGTGGGGCCCTCTCGGGGGAAGGGGCCTCGGTCCCGGACCCCGGCGAGGCGTCCCTTCTCCGCTCCGTAAAAGTGTCCATCTCTTTTCTTTTTTTTTCTTCTGTTGTGGCATATGCTGCAGGTGCCTGCTCGTTTTTCGTATGTGGGTAACAACATTTAACTATGTATATATATTTACCAATTGGTTTAACTGCCACCCGCAAAAAAAATAAATAAATAAAAATAAAAATAAAATATATCTAATTAATCCACCCGACCCGACCCGCGAGCGGATAAAATCTTTTTTTTTTAAATTTCATCCGCCCGATCCGCGGATAATCCGCGGACTCCGCGGTTGTTTCCGCAAACCGCGCATCTCTAGAAGGGGGAATTGCCAACTTCCTGTTGATTTTTGCTGAAGTCAGACCTACATAGAGGTTTTTGTTTCATGTCTCTAAGACATTCCTACCGGAAGTTACAGGCAGTTTTGTTTGTGTTTTTTCCTAGGGGGCGCAATTTTGAGTTTTGAGGTTTAGTTTTTTGATTAAATGTCAATTTTCGCCAGTCCTGATGTGTGTGTCAAATATGGTGAGTTTTGAAGCATGTTAAGGGGGTCAAATTACAGCCCAAAGAGGCGGCGGAATAATAATAATAAAACGCACGAAATACAATAGGGTCCTCTGTTCCAAAGGGATATTGCGGTCCCTAAATATAATAATAACGAACTAGTTTTAAAACGAATCATTCCCATGGACCGGATGTGAGACATCGCACTATTATTGTGAAGCCGGAAGTGTGCTCTCGAGTGTCTTCCAACCGTCAAGGCACATCCTCTTGAATCAATAACACACTTCCGGCTTCACAATAAAAGCGCTACCCGCCACATCCGGTCCAGCTGCGCTAACAAAAGTGGAAAATGGCTAACACACACACACACGATACAATGCTCGGACGTAAGCTTCTCGGCAACGCACGTACTTTATATGCTTAACGGGACAAGTTTAGTGAAATAAAACGTTTAGTGAGATGTAATTGAAGAATCACACCACGAATGTCTCAAACAGCTAAAAAATAAATAAAAGTACTTACATTGTGGTGGTCCTCCACAATCCACACGGGTAAGTCTTTATAGAACCTCAATGGCGGCACACAAGTCATTTTACAACCTAAATTCGCACCAAAAATAAATCAAAAATGTCTATAATGGATATTTGTAAGCGTTAATCCGCGCGTTTTCTCAGTAAAGTAACAACACTGCAGGTAGTGCGAGTGTTTACTTCTTCTTCTTTGGTTTAGGACGCTGGAAACCCATCTTGGGGTGCACTACTGCCACCACCTGGACGAAGAAGAACTTGCAGGAGCAAAGCAAAGCAGTAAATTGTTTTGTGACGTTATATTTAATAATAATTTAGAATGTTTCTTGTTGTGAGATGTCTTTAATTAGTATCTCTTGACAGTACGTATGGTTTTGTGTTGTTCTTAATAGGTATTCTCGTTGTGTGTGTTTAGGACCACAATCGCATGTTCAAGGCCTTGCAAAGATTCTTTCATTTAATTAGACTTAGACTTCCTTTTTATTGTCATTCAAATTTTAACTTTACAGCACAGATAAGAACGAAATTTCGTTGCATTAGCTCATGGTGCAGGATAAAAAAGCAATAAGGTGCAGATATACCGCGATACTAATGCATCATATTCGGTACTATACCGCGTCTGAAAGGTACCGGTCCGCCAACCAGTCCAGAAGTGATCTCATCCTGTGAGAGGCCTCCATTTTACTAATGATTTCCAAAGTTGCAAAAATGTGTAGAATAAAAATTAAAATGCAACATTTCTGTCAACGAAGATTTGCGTCAGCCTTCGATAGTAGGCTAATATAGACACTTACATCATGTGTTTTCTTCCTAGGGGGCACTAGAGCGCAATTTTGAGTTTTGGGGTTGGATTTTTTTTTTTTATTAGATCGCAATTTTTGCCAGTCCTGATGTGTGTGTCCAGTTTGGTGAGTTTTGAAGCATGTTAAGGGGGTCAAATTACAGCTCAAAGAGGCAAAAGTGACTGTTTTTAGTAAACTTTTGTTTTGAAGGGGGAATTGGCAATTCCTGTTGATTTTTGCGGGGGTTGTCAATATATGAAATGTAGGTCTAAGTGAGACCTACATAGAGATTCTTGTTTCATGTCTCTAAGACAGACATTCCTACTGGAAGTTACAGGCAGTTTTGTCTGAGTTTTCTTCCTAGGGGCAGTTGTGTCTGTGTTTTCTTCCGAGGGGGGGCTAGAGCGCAATTTAGAGTTTTGGGGTTGGGTTTTTTTTTTTTTATTAGATCGCAATTGTTGCCAGTCCTGATGTGTGTGTCCAGTTTGGTGAGTTTTGAAGCATGTTAAGGGGTTCAAATTAGAGCTCAAAGAGGCAAAAGTGACTGTTTTTAGTAAACTTTTGTTTTGAAGGGGGAATTGCAAACTTCCTGTTGATTTTTGCGGGGGTAATATATGAAATGTAGGTCTAAGTGAGACCTACATAGAGGTTTTTGTTTCATGTCTCTAAGACATTCCGACTGGAAGTTACAGGCATTTTTGTCTGAGTTTTTCTTCCTAGCAGCAGTTGTGTCTGTGTTTTCTTCCTAGGGGGCACTAGAGCGCAATATTGAGTTTTGGGGTTGGTTTTTTTTTTATTATATTGCAATTTTTGCCAGTCCTGATGTGTGTGTCCAGTTTGGTGAGTTTTGAAGCATGTTAAGGGGTCAAATTACAGCTCAAAGAGGCAAAAGTGACTGTTTTTAGTAAACTTTTGTTTTGAAGGGGGAATTGCCAAATTCCTGTTGATTTTTGCGGGGGTTGTCAATATATGAAATGTAGGTCTAAGTGAGACCTACATAGAGATTCTTGTTTCATGTCTCTAAGACAGACATTCCTACTGGAAGTTACAGGCAGTTTTGTCTGAGTTTTCTTCCTAGGGGCAGTTGTGTCTGTGTTTTCTTCCTAGGGGGCGCTAGAGCGCAATTTAGAGTTTTGGGGTTGTTTTTTTTTTTTTTATTAGATCGCAATTGTTGCCAGTCCTGATGTGTGTGTCCAGTTTGGTGAGTTTTGAAGCATGTTAAGGGGGTCAAATTAGAGCTCAAAGAGGCAAAAGTGACTGTTTTTAGTAAACTTTTGTTTTGAAGGGGGAATTGACAACTTCTTGTTGATTTTTGCGGGGGTTGTCAATATATGAAATGTAGGTCTAAGTGAGACCTACATAGAGATTCTTGTTTCATGTCTCTAAGACAGACATTCCTACTGGAAGTTACAGGCAGTTTTGTCTGAGTTTTCTTCCTAGGGGGCGCTAGAGCGCAATTTAGAGTTTTTTTTTTTTTTTATTAGATCGCAATTGTTGCCAGTCCTGATGTGTGTGTCCAGTTTGGTGAGTTTTGAAGCATGTTAAGGGGGTCAAATTACAGGTCAAAGAGGCAAAAGTGACTGTTTTTAGTAAACTTTTGTTTTGAAGGGGGAATTGCAAACTTCCTGTTGATTTTTGCTGGGGGTTGTCAATATATGAAATGTAGGTCTAAGTGAGACCTACATAGAGGTTTTAAAAAAGCAATAAGGTGCAGATATAAATAAATAGATTACTGTACAGATAAATATATTGCACTTTTGCATATGCATCCACGTTTATGCATGTATGTTATATTGTCTTTACTACTATTACTAAATTATAAAATACGACGTCATAACAGTTGAGTTATATATAGAATTTTGCGTTTAAAGTTCAATAATAAAGTTGTTCGAATCAAATTAGGAATGTGTCACAAACACACACACACACACACACACACACACAAAAAGACAGAATGCCCAGAATGGAACGCTGCAACGCAGACGTCATTACGTCATCGAAGCTCACGTTTATACATTCACACGCAATATTTGGGAACCAAGATGAGGTGATGGAAGAACGGTAAAAAAAAACAAAAAAACATTAATCTATTTGTGTCTGCATCAGACCAAGTTATGTTTACATTTCACCTTTGCCTCTCATTGCACATAACGGTGGTGCGTTCAAGGAACCCTGGTTAGAGTTCCAAACAGAGTGTCACTCGTTTTTAAAAGACTGAGGGTGGCTTAAACCTTCAGTTCTATAGATGAAATAATAATTATCATAAGTATTTAGGACTATTATCATCCACTAATCCTTCAAAAACCAGCAAAACGTTACTTTACACTTCATAAAAATAATGTTATGGTCTTATTTCCTTTTATGTCTGGGACTAGGGATATAAATAAACACATGCTAACTTCTCCCTTGCAAATAAATGCCCTCATTTTGAGCAGTTTTCAATCACGCCACAAGATGGCAGCATTGGAACGTCATGAACGCGTCAGCTGTAAAACTTCCGTAAATTCGGAAAAGAAAAAAGCGTGTCTTTCCTTTTTACTATATGGATTTTTTTTATTCATTATAACATTTTTATTAAATGCAAATAATAACATTAACACAAATCAAATGGCGAAGAAACAAAACTCGCTAACCGTTTACGTAAACAACACAGTGCTGTCGTAAAGAGTCGTAAAAGGTATTACAAAAATAAAAGCAGTCAAAGTATTTGAATTATTTTCGAAAATAAGAGTACTTCAATTATTTGAGTAGTGAACGACGTGGATAAATAAGAAATATTCTAACGTTTCAAAGTGTAGTTGTTGATTATTTAAGGTTATCAGTAAATATTTTTGCGAACCGTTGTTAAAAAAAAATGCCTTTATTTTGTAAAAACTGCGGTCAAGTCCCGGAAGTTCCGCCAAATGATTAAACCGATAAGGCGGAAGTTAGGAAAAGGAACCCGGTGACAAATCGCCCACTTTTCGGGATTTACCGACTAAAACATTCAGAATGTTGAAAGAATTGGTGAAGGAGCGACTAATGGTGGCGGCCGATGAAATATTCGCGCTGTTTGAAAGAGCGATAGCGTCGTACGAGGAGGAACTTTGTCGGACAAGAGAGGAGAAGGAGCGATATCGACAACGTCTGGAAGCTGTGTTGCGCATTGAAGGTATGTTTACATGTCTACTACATCTTTAAAATACACAACAATGATAAGTGAAAATGTAAAAAGACGAAGAACATTTTTTTTTGTTTGTTTAAATATCTTTTCTAAACACGACACAAATCTTCCTAATTGCTAGGAATCCCACCGTTTATGTTTTATACATAAGCGTATTTGGCGAGCACCGTTTTGTCCTACTAATTTCAGCGATCCTTGAACTCACCGTAGTTTGTTTACATGTGTGTGCCGCTCCACTAATGGACACTAGAGTGTTTACTTTCAAAGGCAAAATTAAAGTATTGCTAGAAACATCATTTTATATGGGACTTTATTGTATTCTATGTATAGTACATGCTTCAAAAAAAGAAAAAAAGCACCAGAATTAGAGATATTACAAGTCAAAGTGATGAAGCTTATAAGGTGTTACGCTCATGACTTGGTGTAACTAAACATTACCCTATAAGATGAAGGCAATTGCATTTTATTGATATTTGAAATGTATTCAATGTTTATAAATGAATATTTAAATATACTAAATGTAAAAAAAGGGAATAAATATTCAAAATAATCTAGTTTGGTTACGCCATCATGAGCGCAACACAAGGTTGTAAAAGTTTCAACTACAATTCTAAATAAGATGTCAAAAGCAAATACACACAGCTTAAAGATTGATCAACACCTATTTATGATGATTTATCAAAATATAAAAGAACTATACCCGAACAGAACGCTCATGATGGTTACACCAAAAAGTAACGCTATGAATCGCGTTTTTTCCAAGTTTTGGGGGCATTTTTATGCTATTTCCAAGCATCTCCTATTTTATTATCGTTGATTTTAAATGGTCAAACTAATGCATATTACATATGCACGCCCTAGTAAACAAAACAAAAAAGTCATATTTATTTTGATTGTTGCATTTTGAAGTACATTTGTGCAGGTGGGTGCGAGTGTACCCATTACCAGAGCTCTACACATGTGCAACTTTCTCCGATGCTGCCACAGAAAGACGTGATTCATGCCACTCTTTCTTTGTCTCGTTTTGTCCACCAAATGTTTTATGCTGTGTGTTAGGGTTGTACGGTATGCCGGTATTAGTATAGTACCGCGATACTAATGCATCATATTCGGTACTATACCGCGTCTGAAAGGTACCGGTCCGCCAACCAGTCCAGAAGTTATCTCATCCTGTGAGAGGCCTCCATTTTACTAATGATTTCCAAAGTTGCAAAAATGTGTAGAATAAAAATTAAAATGCAACATTTCTGTCAACGAAGATTTGCGTCAGCCTTCGATAGTAGGCTAATATAGCTAATATAGACACTTACATCATGTGTTGCCTTCATTATAACACTTATATAAGACTTTTAAAGTCATTTTGATAGTAGGCTAATATAGCTAATATGGATGAACGATTTGTGGATGAGGAAAGTGAGAGTGAAGGACTAGAGGGCAGTGGGAGCGATTCAGATAGGGAAGATGCTGTGAGAGGCGGGTGGGACCTGATATTCAGCTGGGAATGACTAAAACAGTAAATAAACACAAGACATATATATACTCTATTAGCCACAACACAACCAGGCTTATATTTAATATGCCACAAATTAATCCCGCATAACAAACACCTCCTCCCTCCCGTCCATATAACCCGCCAATACAACTCAAACACCTGCACAACACACTCAATCCCACAGCCCAAAGTACCGTTCACCTCCCCAAAGTTCATACAGCACATATATTTCCCCAAAGTCCCCAAAGTTACGTACGTGACATGCACATAGCGGCACGCACGTACGGGCAAGCGATCAAATGTTTGGAAGCCGCAGCTGCATGCGTACTCACGGTACCGCGTCTGCGTATCCAACTCAAAGTCCTCCTGGTAAGAGTCTCTGTTGTCCCAGTTCTCCACAGGCCAATGGTAAAGCTTGATTGTCATCTTCCGGGAATGTAAACAATGAAACACCGGCTGTGTTTGTGTTGCTGAAGTCGGCCGCAATACACCGCTTCCCACCTACAGCTTTCTTCTTTGCTGTCTCCATTGTTCATTGAACAAATTGCAAAAGATTCACTAACACGGATGTCCAGAATACTGTGGAATTTTGCGATGAAAACAGACGACTTAATAGCTGGCCACCATGCTGTCCCAAAATGTCCTCCACAATCCGTGACGTCACGCGCAGACGTCATCATACCGAGACGTTTTCAGCAGGATATTTCGCGCGAAATTTAAAATTGCTTTAGTATTGGCATGTGTTGCAATGTTAAGATTTCATCATTGATATATAAACTATCAGACTGCGTGGTCGGTAGTAGTGGCTTTCAGTAGGCCTTTAATGTAGTCATGCACCTTTTAAGTTGAGTCTGTTTGAGTCAGGCAGTTTACCGGGCAGCTATGTTTACTTCCCGGGGTCCTTGAGTCAGTGTGTTGAACAGTGTGCATGTGAGCGTGTGCTTAGCTGCTGCTGCTAAAAAGTTACATACAAAGAAGAAGTTGAAACGTAAAACGGTGTCATTATTGCCTAGCCCAGGGGTCGGCAACCTTTACCAGTCAAAGAGCCATTTTGACCAGTTTCGCAAATTATAGAAAACAATGGGAGCCGCAAAATATTATTGAAATTTTAAACGAAATAACACTGCATACACATTTTTTTTTTTGCTTTGTGCTATGTATAAACTAGGGGTCTCAGACACGCTGCCCACACCTTTATGTGGAATTTGAAAGCTGGTGCGGCACGCGGGTTTTAAATGAATGGCGCGTGCCGTGATGGTACAGCATATAGCGCCCACTACAACCAGCGTGCCTGATCAGCCACACATTGTATGGTGTCTCTGCTTACTCACGTAAGTGACAGCAAGGCATACTTGGTCAACAACCACACAGGTTACACTGACGGTGGCGGTATAAAAAAAAACCTATAACACTCTGACTAATAATGCACCACACTGTGAACCCACACCAAACAAGAATGACAAACACATTTCGGGAAAACATCTGCACCGTAACATAACATAAACACAACAGGACAAATACCCAGAATCCCATGCAGCCCTAACTCTTCCGGGATACATTATACACCCCCCGCTACCAAACCTGAATGGGATTCTGGGTGTTTGTTCTGTTGTGTTTATGTTGTGTTAAGGTGCAGATGTTCTCCCGAAATGTGTTTGCCATTCTTGTTTGGTTTTGGTTCAAAGTGTGGCGCATTATTAGTAAGAGTCTTAAAGTTGTTTTATATGGTCACCGTCAGTGTAACCTGTGTGGCTGTTGACCAAGTATGCTTTGCTGTCACGGTTTGCAAGCAGAAGATGTATATTGTATAACAAGTGTTGGGCTGGCACGCTGTTAATGCAGATTGTAGAGGGCGCCAAATGTTGTTCCATCATGGCACGCCCTTATTATAGCTGTAAGGGTGAAAATCGGTGAATATTAATCCCGGGAGTTTTCTGCGAGAGGCACCGAAATCCGGAAGTCTCACGGGAAAATTGAGGGGTTCAGCAAGTAAGCTGCTGAGCCGCATCAGAGTGATCAAAGAGCCGCATGCGGCTCCGGAGCCGCGGGTTGCCGACCCCTGACCTAGCCGGAGTACGCTCACGGGTGAAGAGTCCCAGCACAACAACAACATCAGTTTATCCATATGGTTCTTTATAGAGATGTCCGATAATATCGGCCTGCCTGCCGATATTATCGGCCGATAAATGCGTTAAAATGTTGTATCGGAAATTATCGGTATCGTTTTTTTTTTTTAATTAAATCAACATAAAAAACACAAGATACACTTACAATTAGTGCACTAACTCAAAAAAGCTCCACTCATTCACACAAAATGGTTGTTTCTTTCTGTTATTAATATTGTGGTTCCTACATTATATATCAATATATATCAATACAGTCTGCAAGGGATACAGTCCGTAAGCACACATGATTGTGCGTGCTGCTGGTCCACTAATAGTACTAACCTTTAACAGTTCATTTGACTCATTTTCATTACCGTATTTTCCGCACCATAAGGCGCCCTGGGTTATAAGCCGCGCCTTCAATGAACGGCATATTTCAAAACTTTGTCCACCCATAAGCCGCCCCGTGTTGTAAGCCGCATCTAACTGCGCTAAAGGAATGTCAAAAAAACAGTCATGGAGTCGTATATCAACATGGACGGAGCTGCTGAAAAAAGCCACCCGGCCTCTTCGCATAAACTTAAACTTCCCTTAACCACTCGCTCATCTTTTCTTCATCCATCCATCCCTTCGAGTTAGCTTTTATGATGACGCCGGCTGGAAAGGTCTCTTTTGGCAAGGTCTTCCTTTTGAATATCACCATGGGTGGAAGTTTCTGGCCATTAGCATGGCAAGCTAGAACCACAGTGAAGGATGACTTCTCATTCCCTGTGGTGCGAATATTCACCGTACGTGCTCCCGTTGTATCCACAGTGCGGTTCACAGGAATATCAGTTGCTGTGAAATAGTAATCCGTGTGCGGATGGAGAGATTGCGTCTTTTCATGAACCGGATCCCTGTCACTTGGTAGGAGCCATTTTGTGGTCTTTACAGATATAAACACACAAAGGAAATGAAACGTACGGTATATCCGCGCCCTTTTTCTTCTTCTACGCGGGCGGGTGGTTGCTTACAGTAGAAGAAGAAGCGCTTCCTGTTCTATGGGGGCGGGTGCTTACCTTGGCGGTTGCTTGCGTAGAAGAAGAAGCGCTTCCTGTTCTACCGGGAAAAAAGATGGCGGCTGTTTACCGAAGTTGCGAGACCGAAACTTTATGAAAATGAATCTTAATATTTATCCATATATAAAGCGCACCGGGTTATAAGGCGCACTGTCAGCTTTTGAGTACATTTGTGGTTTTTAGGTGCGCCTTATAGTGCGGAAAATACGGTAATTACTAGTTACTATGTAACTGTTTTTATATTGTTTTACTTTCTTTTTTATTCAAGAAAATGTTTTTAATTTATTTATCTTATTTTATTTATTTATTTATTTTAAAAAAGGACCTTATCTTCACCATACCTGGTTGTCCAAATGAAGCATAATAATGTGTTAATTCCACGACTGTATATATCGGTTGATATCGGAATCGGTAAATAAGAGTTGGGCAATATCGGCAAAAAAGCCATTATCGGACATCTCTATATCAAAGGAGTATGAGTAACATATCACAGGTGCCTTTAAAGTATTTGTGTCGTTTGCCTCCCGCAGATGTCCAGCAGCTTATTGGTCATCGAGAAGAAAGTTCCCCTCAACGGCAGGGGGGGAACTTTACTTCAAAGGAGGAGGATCCACAGCCCCCCCGCATTAAAGAGGAAACTGAGGAGCTGTGGATAACTCAAGCCAGACCAGAAGAGGCCGATCTCGCCAAGATGCCCCTGACTGGTGTCTCTGAGAAGACAGAAGACAAACCACAAGTGGGCAACCTCCTACCTCAACCGTCACACCCTCCCGAGGATGAAGACACCCAAGAACCTTTGAGCAGCAACATGGATTATTCTTACTGCTACCAAAGGGAGACGGCAAAAAAAAGTTTGACCTGCGCAGTTTGCGATAAGAGCTTTCCTTACAACAAGGATATGACCCGACACATGAGAACGCACACGGGGGAAAAACCGTTCAGCTGTTCACTTTGCGGCAAAGGATTCTCGGAGAAGTCCCACATGTCGATACACATGAGAACGCACACCGGGGAGAGACCGTTCAGGTGCTCCGTCTGCGCCAAGACGTTCGCCCAGAGGTCCACTCTGGTGCGGCACATGAGGACGCACACGGGCGAAAAACCCTTCGGCTGCTCCGTTTGCGACCGGAGATTCTCCTGGAAGACCAACATGCTGTCACACATGAGGACGCACACGGGAGAGAAACTTTTGTACAGCTGCACGGACGGTGGTCAAAAAAAGTCTTAAAAGGCAAAGTCAGAGAAAAACGTTTTGATGCTAAATTTGTCTCGATAATGACTTTTTTTTTTTTTTTTGGAAGAACTCTGATTCGTCTCACGCAGTCACTGGTTTGTGCCAGTTAGACTAAAACTGACATATTTTGTACTATGCTGCATTTATTTCTGCATTTTTAATACAAACCCCGTTTCCATATGAGTTGGGAAATTGTGTTAGATGTAAATATAAACGGAATACAATGATTTGCAAATCCTTTTCAACCCATATTCAGTTGAATATGCTACAAAGACAACATATTTGATGTTCAAACTGATATTACTTTATTTTTTTTTTGCAAATAATAATTACCTTAGAATTTCATGGCTGCAACACGTGACAAAGTAGTTGAGAAAGGGCATGTTCACCACTGTGTTACATCATCTTTTCTTTTAACAACACTCAATAAACGATTGGGAACTGAGGAGACACATTTTTGAAGCTTCTCAGGTGGAATTCTTTCCCATTCTTGCTTGATGTACAGCTTAAGTTGTTCAACAGTCCGGGGGTCTCCCTTGTGCTATTTTAGGCTTCATAATGCGCCACACATTTTAAATGGGAGACAGGTCTGGACTACAGGCAGGCCAGTCTAGTACCCGCAGTCTTTTACTATGAAGCCACGTTGATGTAACACGTGGCTTGGCATTGTCTTGCTGAAATAAGCAGGGGCGTCCATGGTAACGTTGCTTGGATAGCAACATATGTGGCTCCAAATCCTGTATGTACCTTTCAGCATTAATGGCGCCTTCACAGGTGTGTAAGTTACCCATGTCTTGGGCACTAATACACCCCCATACCATCACACATGCTGGCTTTTCAACTTTGCGCCTATAACAATCCGGATGGTTCTTTTCCTCTTTGGTCCGGAGGACACGACGTCCACAGTTTCCAAAAACAATTTGAAATGTGTACTCGTCAGACCACAGAACACTTTTCCACTTTGTATCAGTCCATCTTAGATGAGCTCAGGCCCAGCGAAGCCGACGGCGTTTCTGGGTGTTGTTGATAAACGGTTTTCGCCTTGCATAGGAGAGTTTTAACTTGCACTTACAGATGTAGCGACCAACTGTAGTTACTGACAGTGGGTTTCTGAAGTGTTCCTGAGCCCATGTGGTGATATCCTTTACACACTGATGTCGCTTGTTGTTGCAGTACAGCCTGAGGGATCGAAGGTCACGGGCTTAGCTGCTTACGTGCAGTGATTTCTCCAGATTCTCTGAACCCTTTGATGATATTACGGAGCGTAGATGGTGAAATCCCTAAATTCCTTGCAATAGCTGGTTGAGAAAGGTTTTTCTTAAACTGTTCAACAATTTGCTCATGCATTTGTGGACAAAGTGGTGACCCTCGCCCCATCCTTGTTTGTGAATGACTGAGCATTTCATGGAATCTACTTTTATACCCAATCATGGCACCCACCTGTTCCCAATTTCCCTGCTCACCTGTGGGATGTTCCAAATAAGTGTTTGATGAGCATTCCTCAACTTTATCAGTATTTATTGCCACCTTTCCCAACTTCTTTGTCACGTGTTGCTGGCATCAAATTCTAAAGTTAATGATTATTTGCAACAACAAAAAAATGTTTATGAGTTTGAACATCAAATATGTTGTCTTTGTAGCATATTCAACTGAATATGGGTTGAAAAGGATTTGCAAATCATTGTATTCCGTTTATATATTTACATCTAACACAATTTCCCAACTCATATGGAAACGGGGTTTGTACAACACCTACTACAAACCCCAAAAGCAGTGAAATTGGCACGTTGTGTAAATGGTAAATAAAAACAGAATACAATGATTTGCAAATCATTTTCAACTTATATTCAATTGAATAGACTGCAAAGACAATATACTTAATGTTAGAACTGGAAAACTTTATTTTTTGCAAATATTAGCTCATTTGGAATTTGATGCCTGCAACATGTTTCAAAAAAAGCTGGCACAAGTGGCAAAAAAGACTGATAAAGTTGAGGAATGCTCATCAAACACTTATTTGGAACATCCCACAGGTGAACAGGCTAATTGGGAACAGGTGGGTGCCATGATTGGGTATAAAAGTAGATTCCATGAAATGCTCAGTCATTCACAAACAAGGATGGGGCGAGGGTCAACAGTTTGTGAACAAATGCATGAGCAAATTGTCGAACAGTTTAAGAACAACATTTCTCAACAAGCTATTGATTTCACCATCTACGGTACGTAATATCATCAAAAGATTCAGAGAATCTGGAGAAATCACTGCACGTAAGCGATGATATTACGGACCTTCGATCTCTCAGGCGGTTCTGCATCAAAAAGCGACATCAGTGTGTAAAGGATATCACCACATGGGCTCAGGAACACTTCAGAAAACCACTGTCAGTAACTACAGTTGGTCGCTACATCTGTAAGTGCAAGTTAAAACTCTACTATGCAAGGCCAAAACCGTTTATCAACAACACCCAGAAACGCCGTCGGCTTCGCTGGGCCTGAGCTCATCTAAGATGGACTGATACAAAGTGGAAAAGTGTTCTGAGGTCTGAAGAGTCCACATTTCAAATTGTTTTTGGAAACTGTGGACGTCGTGTCCTCCGGACCAAAGAGGAAAAGAACCATCCGGATTGTTATAGGCGCAAAGTTGAAAAGCCAGCATGTGTGATGGTATGGGGGTGTATTAGTGCCCAAGACATGGGTAACTTACACATCTGTGAAGGCGCCATTAGTGCTGAAAGGTACATACAGGTTTTGTTGCCATCCAAGCAATGTTACCATGGACGCCCCTGCTTATTTCAGCAAGACAATGCCAAGCCACGTGTTACATCAACGTGGCTTCATAGTAAAAGAGTGCGGGTACTAGACTGGCCTGCCTGTAGTCCAGACCTGTCTCCCATTGAAAATGTGTGGCGCATTATGAAGCCTAAAATACCACAATGGAGACCCCCGGACTGTTGAACAACTTAAGCTGTACATCAAGCAAGAATGGGAAAGAATTCCACCTGAGAAGCTTCAAAAATGTGTCTTCTCAGATCCCAAACGTTTACTGAGTGTTGTTAAAAGAAAAGGCCATGTAACACAGTGGTGAACATGCCCCTGTGCTGCATTTAAATTCTAAGTTAATGATTATTTACAACAACAAAAAAAGTTTCTCAGTTGGAACATGAAATATCTTGTCTTTGCAGTCCATTCAATTGAATATAAGTTGAAAAGGAATTGCAAATCATTGCATTCTGTTTTTATTTACGAATCACACAACGTGTCAACTTCACTGGTTTTGTATATCTTGAAGACGAAGCCGCCACCTTCAAAATAAAAGCTCAACAGGAAACGCCATTATCATTTAACACTTACAGAAGAAAAAGCGTTCTATTGCTCAGGTAGTAGTACAAGTTATTTTTATAAGAAAACTTTATTTAAAAAACAACAACAATCATCATTATTACTGTTTTTTTATATTATTAGTGGTAATGGACAAACATCGTGAAAATAGTTGCGTTGTAGTTTTATTTTCTATATTACCGTAATGCAACTAAACCAACAATTGCACCGACCACATTTTGAAGTTTAACAGCAACTTCTTCCTTAGCTCTCAGCTTTGAGCAGTTTTTTTTGTTTTTTATCGCCGCCACAAGATGGAGGCGGTGTGACGTCACGCCGCCGCTATAGTGCCGTAAAGCGCGCACCGAAGGCGTGAAGACGGAAGTCGGACAAGGCGGAGAAAAGACAAAAGCGCCCGTTTGATGGCGTTTGGTCCCGGAGCGGCAAACATCCAAAAATGGCGTTGAACAAAATGTCGTTTACCAAAGAGTTTGTCATGGAGCAAATGTCCATGGCTTCTGATGACATATCCGGGATGTTTGAGAAAACCATAGCGTCGTACGAAGAGGAGCTTTCTCGGACGAGGGAGGAGAACGCGCGACAACGACAACTTCTGGAAGCTAATTGCACGACTCAAGACGTGCTGCAACAAGGTACATTTATGCTCCAATTATTCCTTTTAAACACTTTGTCGTGGATTTACTTCGACATTATATTTATTTTTCACAATGACTTCGACAGTTGAGAATATTCACAAGTCACAATATTATCCAAAATGGCGGCCAAGCAGAGCTCTATTTCATTTTTTTTATTTATCTCCTTCATTAATGTGCATCTTTGATCAATACACAATTATACCTCAATTATATATTTACACACCAATGCCTGAGAAGGAGCAGGATGAAGAAAAATCGTATATTTTCCTGCCCCCTTCAACATAATACGTAGTCTTACTTAATGGATATCACGGGATGATACAAAACAAATACAAACCCCGTTTCCATATGAGTTGGGAAATTGTGTTAGATGTAAATATAAACGGAATACAATGATTTGCAAATCCTTTTCAACCCATATTCAGTTGAATGCACTACAAAGACAACATATTTTAAGTTCTAACTCATAAACTTTATTTTTTATTTGCAAATAATAATTAACTTAGAATTTCATGGCTGCAACACGTGCCAAAGTAGTTGGGAAAGGGCATGTTCACCACTGTGTTACATGGCCTTTCCTTTTAACAACACTCAGTAAACGTTTGGGAACTGAGGAGACACATTTTTGAAGCTTCTCAGGTGGAATTCTTTCCCATTCTTGCTTGATGTACAGCTTAAGTTGTTCAACGGTATTTTAGGCTTCATAATGCGCCACACATTTTCAATGGGAGACAGGTCTGGACTACAGGCAGGCCAGTCTAGTACCCACACTCTTTTACTATGAAGCCACGTTGATGTAACACGTGGCTTGGCATTGTCTTGCTGAAATAAGCAGGGGCGTCCATGGTAACGTTGCTTGGATGGCAACATATGTTGCTCCAAAACCTGTATGTACCTTTCAGCATTAATGGCGCCTTCACAGATGTGTAAGTTACCCATGTCTTGGGCACTAATACACCCCCATACCATCACACATGCTGGCTTTTCAACTTTGCGCCTATAACAATCCGGATGGTTCTTTTCCTCTTTGGTCCGGAGGACACGACGTCCACGGTTTCCAAAAACAATTTGAAATGTGGACTCGTCAGACCACAGAACACTTTTCCACTTTGTATCAGTCCATCGTAGATGAGCTCAGGCCCAGTGAAGCTGACGGCGTTTCTGGGTGTTGTTGATAAACGGTCTCCGCCTTGCATAGGAGAGTTTTAACTTGCACTTACAGATGTAGCGACCAACTGTAGTTACTGACAGTGGGTTTCTGAAGTGTTCCTGAGCCCATGTGGTGATATCCTTTACACACTGATGTCGCTTGTTGATGCAGTACAGCCTGAGGGATCGAAGGTCACGGGCTTAGCTGCTTACGTGCAGTGATTTCTCCAGATTCTCTGAACCCTTTGATGATATTACGGACCGTAGATGGTGAAATCCCTAAATTCCTTGCAATAGCTGGTTGAGAAAGGTTGTTCTTAAACTGTTCAACAATTTGCTCACACGTTTGTTGACAAAGTGGTGACCCTCGCCTCATCCTTGTTTGTGAATGACTGAGCATTTCATGGAATCTACTTTTATACCCAATCATGGCACCCACCTGTTCCCAATTTGCCTGCTCACCTGTGGGATGTTCCAAATAAGTGTTTGATGAGCATTCCTCAACTTTATCAGTATTTATTGCCACCTTTCCCAACTTCTTTGTCACGTGTTGCTGGCATCAAATTCTAAAGTTAATGATTATTTGCAAAAAAAATGTTTATCAGTTTGAACATCAAATATATATATATATCAAATATTTAACTGAATATGGGTTGAAAAGGATTTGCAAATCATTGTATTCCGTTTATATTTACATCTAACACAATTTCCCAACTCATATGGAAACGTGGTTTGTAGTTGGATATTTTCTTTTATCATCAAAACATCTTTTATTGGTTATTGTTTACAAACTCCGAAGACTTTAAGGACCGAAACCAAAGGCTTTAAATCAGAACCAATGATAGGAAATATTTTAATTATATTATTACGCTGTTTTGTCTGATTTATAATTGTGATCAAAATCTATTGCATCACCCAAAACTACCGTAATGTAAAGTATTAACCAAAGAATAAGTGATTAATACATTTTAACAGAGGTGTAGATATAACATGTTGCAACAGAAAGTAATCGAACAAGTTGATTAAAGGCCTACTGAAATGCGATTTTCTTATTTAAACGGGGATAGCAGGTCCATTCTATGTGTCATACTTGATCATTTCGCCATATTGCCATATTTTTGCTGAAAGGATTTAGTAGAGAACATCGACGATAAAGTTCGCAACTTTTGGTCGCTGATAAAAAAGCCTTGCCTGTACCGGAAGTAGCAGACGAGTAGCGTGACGTCACAGGTTGTGGAGCTCCTCACATCTGCACATTGTTTACAATCATGGCCACCAGCAGCGAGAGCGATTCGGACCGAGAAAGCCACGATTTCCCCATTAATTTGAGCGAGGATGAAAGATTCGTGGATGAGGAAAGTGAGAGTGAAGGACTAGAGGTCAGATAGGGAAGATGCTGTGAGAGGCGGGTGGGACCTGATATTCAGCTGGGAATGACTAAAACAGTAAATAAACACAAGACATATATATACTCTATTAGCCACAACACAACCAGACTTATATTTAATATGCCACAAATTAATCCCGCATAACAAACACCTCCCGTCTCCCGTCCATATAACCCGCCAATACAACTCAAACACCTGCACAACACACTCAATCCCACAGCCCAAAGTACCGTTCACCTCCCCAAAGTTCATACAGCACATATATTTCCCCAAAGTCCCCAAAGTTACGTACGTGACATGCACATAGCGGCACGCACGTACGGGCAAGCGATCAAATGTTTGGAAGCGTACTCACGGTACCGTGTCTGCGCATCCAACTCAAAGTCCTCCTGGTAAGAGTCTCTGTTGTCCCAGTTCTCCACAGGCCAATGGTAAAGCTTGACTGTCATCTTCCGGGAATGTAAACAATGAAACACCGGCCGTGTTTGTGTTGCTGCAGTCGGCCGCAATACACCGCTTCCCGCCTACAGCTTTCTTCTTTGCTGTCTCCATTGTTCATTGAACAAATTGCAAAAGATTCACCAACAAAGATGTCAAGAATACTGTGGAATTTTGCGATGAAAACAGACGACTTAATAGCTGGCCACCATGCTGTCCCAAAATGTCCTCCACAATCCGTGACGTCATCACACCGAGACGTTTTCAGCAGGATATTTCGCGCAAAATTTAAAATTGCACTTTAGTAAGCTAACCCGG
This sequence comes from Nerophis lumbriciformis, assembly GCF_033978685.3. Classification (NCBI taxonomy): domain Eukaryota; kingdom Metazoa; phylum Chordata; class Actinopteri; order Syngnathiformes; family Syngnathidae; genus Nerophis; species Nerophis lumbriciformis. Next base: position 21,035,801 of record NC_084580.2, read on the forward strand.
CCGTATTGGCATGTGTTGCAATGTTAAGATTTCATCATTGATATATAAACTATCAGACTGCGTGGTCGGTAGTAGTGGCTTTCAGTAAGCCTTTAATAATAGTTTGGAGAAAATAATACAACTAAGATGCACGTTACCATCAATTGGTAGAAACCTTACAGTATGGAGACTTTGTAGGGCGCAACTAGACTGGCAAACACTACTTCCAAGTGTTGAAGCTTATTCTTTGGACAGTTTAATTAGGAAACATATACATTATCTTATTTATTAATTTAGTTAGAATTTGTTTTGGCACTACGTAAATATATTTTTCATCAGTTTTCCAAGGTGTGTTGCAGTATATTTGATTACCGTATTTTCCGCACCATAAGCCGCCCTGGGTTATAAGCCGCGCCTTCAATGAACGGCATATTTCAAAACTTTGTCCACCTATAAGCCGCCCCGTGTTATAAGCCGCATCTAACTGCGCTAAAGGAATGTCAAAAAAACAGTCAGATAGGTCAGTCAAACTTTAATAATATATTAAAAACCAGCGTGATGTGGGCGCGCATGGAGTCGTATATCAACATGGACGGAGCTGCGTGAAAAAAGCCACCCGGCCTCTTCGCGTAAACTTACCTTAACCACTCGCTCATCTTTTCTTCATCCATCCATCCCTTCGAGTTAGCTTTTATGATGACGCCGGCTGGAAAGGTCTCTTTTGGCAAGGTCTTCCTTTTGAATATCACCATGGGTGGAAGTTTCTGGCCATTAGCATGGCAAGCTAGAACCACAGTGAAGGATGACTTCTCATTCCCTGTGGTGCGAATATTCACCGTACGTGCTCCCGTTGTATCCACAGTGCGGTTCACAGGAATATCAAAAGTCAGTGGAACCTCGTCCATGTTGATAATGTTCTCTGGCCGGATCTTTTTTTCAGCTATCTTGTTTTTACAATATGCACGGAAAGTAGCCAGCTTTTCTTGAAAGTCTTTAGGCAGTTGCTGTGAAATAGTAGTCCGTGTGCGGATGGAGAGATTGCGTCTTTTCATGAACCGGAAACCTGTCGCTTAGTAGGAGCCATTTTGTGGTCTTTACAGATGTAAACACACAAAGGAAATGAAACGTAATACCCGCGCGCTTCTTCTTCTACGGGGGCGGGTGGTTGCTTACCGTAGAAGAAGAAGCGCTTCCTCTTCTACGGGGGCGGGTGCTTACCTTGGCAGTTGCTTACCATAGAAGAAGAAGCGCTTCCTCTTCTACGGGGAAAAAAGATGGCGGCTGTTTACCGTAGTTGCGAGACCGAAACTTTATGAAAATAAATATTTATATTAATCCACATATAAGGCGCACCGGGCTATAAGCCGCACTGTCAGCTTTTGTGAAAATTTGTGGTTTTTAGGTGCGGCTTATAGTGCGGAAAATACGGTAGTGTTTATTTTTGTAATCAGCCTGACCTAAGCCTTGATAATCTTTGTGAGTTACACATGCTTTCATTTCATTTGACAAGTTTTATTGTGTTAAATTGTAAGTAGATGAGGTATAATCATTAAATAATTCAAATCAAAACTAATATTACTAATTGTTAATATTTCAGTGCCCCTGAACTATATAATACTTGCAAATGAAACTTAAGTGTATTAAGAAAAGTGCCTCAATTTAGGTGCTTAACTGATTCTGTGACGGCGCTCTTAACTCAAAACACTTGTATCTCAAATCCACTTTGTTCCCTTCCGTTTTGAAAGTGTCCTTGTATAAAACGTGACATGTCTGGGCTAAGGTGTGCTTGCTTACGTGTCCCGCAGACGTCCAGCAGCGGGTCGCGGGTCAAGAAGGTGGTGTCCCTCAGCCGAAGCAGGAGGATGCGCCGCAGTGACGTCATGACGACTAAAATAGAAAAGTGACAACTGAAAATAAAAATGAGTATATGTTCAGTAAACTGTTCTAAAAAGGTATTTTGTGTATGATCCCAATCGTTTAAAACGTTTTGTAAAAGAAACCTATGATGATTTTTGTAAAGAGCTGGTCACAACATTAGGTACACTGACGTTTAAAAACACATCTTTTGTTGTAATGAAAATAAAACTTTGTTCCTACCTTCTCTTGTGGTTCCTCAGTCCAAGTCGACGAAAGTCCCGTGCAAAATATTAACGCCCAACTGAGTATTTAGTTTTGTAGCGGGAGGGCATAAAAGGGTAATAACAAGAAGCTATAATAACTAGAAATGCCCGTATATGTACGTCCGTCAATCTGTGATGTCACAAATGTCTCGCTTTAAAAAAAAAAAAAAAAAAAAAGACTGCAAAACGGCGTGTAAGAATCTTATGATTTGACACGTCGTTCAATAAACACGGGTATCCTACATTGTAACATTTATTAGTCAGACAAGAGGAAAACCATCTGGATGTAATGTGAATAGTCCAGAATTAGCTGCAAGTCCAGGAGGTCACGGTGGAACTCGGCGACATGGCTGAAAACGGTATCACAATTTAGGTCGATATCGATTATTATTGATAGAGAATGCTTTGGAGCATTCACAATGAAAACGTTTTTGTTTCAAATGTAACCTATGAAGGCAGAAAGGAAATGTCAACAAAATAGTCAAATCACATTTAACACTTAATAATAAGCTCCTAAAAATAAGGAATATGTAAGAAATGCTTCTTCATAAAGTGTAAGAAAATAGTGCAAAATGTAAACCTGAGAACTATTTTCTATAGGTTTAGTGCCAGGAAAGTACAGCTGTGCTCTAAAGGGTGAGCGTGGCTTAGGTGGTGTGCTATTATTGATTACAAGCGCCTTGCATCATTGGCAGACCACATTGGTCTGACTACGGTCCCTTTGGGAAAAATCTATATATATATATATATATATATACACACATACCGGTACATATATACATACATGTATGTATGTATATATATATATATATATATGTGTATATATACAGTATATATATGTACATACACACATACATGCTTTATTTTGAAGTATCAGTTATAATTATTGTATTTTGTACATAAGTTGCTCTAGTTTGAGAAATAATTCTCATTTATTGAGAAATGTATTCCAGACCAAAAGCAGACTTTTAATGTGAAAAGGCAGCGTTGTGTTAACGTAACACAAGAAAGTTATTTTGCTACACAATAGCATAAAGGACTTACCTGCGAGGCTCCATTAACAAAACAAGTTGACCCGCAAAGAACTGGACAAAGTCCCTGGTACAGAGGGAAGTCCGGGCTTCTGCTTTGGCTGCTGCCCCCGCAACCCCACTTGGGAGAAGACGGGTGAAAGCCAACAAGTCCTGCCTGACCAGGGACCGCATCCTTTCATGCTGACCATTCAAAATCCAGCAGCTTCCGGAAAAGGGAGCTGATTTGTGCGTTCATGCTGCCGGCGCGTCTTTTCCGGGACTTTGCACCTTTTTCTGGGTTGATGCCCAAGAAGCACCTGTGAACAACAGATTGGTTTTTGGACATTCTATTTCTTCCTTTACGGAGCAAAGAGGGAGCGTGAGGACAATTTAACTCTCTTTTTCACTGGAACCTCCATTTATGAACCCCTCTTTTTGAGAACTTTCCAGGTTACGAACTCTTAGATGGCACCAAATATGTCTTTGTATACGATAGGGTTGTCCCGATACCAATATTTTGATACTTTTCTAATTAAAAGGGGACCACAAAAAATGTTCATTATTGGCTTTATATTAACAAAACATCTTAGGGTACATTAAAGGGGAACATAATCACCAGACCTATGTAAGCATCAATATATACCTTGATGTTGCAGAAAAAAGACCTTTTTTTTTTACCGATTTCCGAACTCTAAATAGGTGAATTTTGGCAAATTAAACGCCTTTCTATTATTCGCTCTCGTTGTGACGTCACATCGGGAAGCAATCCGCCATTTTCTCACTTTCGTCGGTGTGTTGTCGGAGGGTGTAACAACACGAACAGGGACGGATTCAAGTTGCACCAGTGGCCCAAAGATGCGAAAGTGGCAAGAAATTGGACGAAATTTGTTCAAAATACGAGGCTGTGGGGAAAGCCGACGAAATGGTCAGTCGTTTGTTCCGCACACTTTATCGACGAAAGCTATGCTACGACAGAGATGGCAAGAATGTGTGGATATCCTGCGACACTCAAAGCAGATGCTGACATCAACTCCAAAACTGGACGGATCAGCTTTCAGGAAAAGAGAGCGGATGAGGGTATGTGTACAGAATATATTAATTGATGAAAACTTTATTCATTACTCACGGTTTTACGTAAATTATGAATTTTGGCGAATTAAACGCCTTTCTATTATTCACTCTCGGAGCGATGACGTCACATCGGGAAGCAATCCGCCATTTTCTCAAACACCGAGTCAAATCAGCTCGGTTATTTTCCGTTTTTTCGACTGTTTTCCGTACCTTGGAGACATCATGCCTTGAAGCATGTTAAAGGGGTCAAATCACAGCTCAAAGAGGCAAAAGTGACTCTTTTTACTAAACTTTTGTTTTGAAGGGGGAATTGCAAACTTCCTGTTGATTATTGCCGAAAGATGTCAGTGTATGAAATGTAGGTCTAAGTGAGACCTACATAGAGGTTTTTGTTTCATGTCTCTACGACATTCCTACTGGGAGTTAGAGGCCGTTTTGTCTGTTTTCTTCCTAGGGGGCGGTAGAGAGCAATTTTGAGTTTTGGGATTAGGTTTTTTTTATTAGATCGCAGTTTTCGCCAGTCCTGATGTGTGTGTCCAGTTTGGTGAGTTTTGAAGCATGTTAAGGGGGTCAAATTAAAATGTCCGGCATTTTGAGTATTGTTTACACAACGTGCGGTACGCTACTTAATATGTCCGTGTGGAAACTCGTTCGGTACACTTCCGCACCGAAATGAAACCCCCGTACCGAAACGGTTCGATACAAATACACGTACCGTTACACCCCTATTATTTTGATTATTGTTTCTCAGCTGTTTGTAAATGTTGCAGTTTATAAATAAAAGTTTAAAAAAACCAAAAAAAAATGTTGCGCATAGCATAGATCCAACGAATCGATGACTAAATTAATCGCCAACTATTTTTATAATCGATTTTAATCGATTAGTTGTTGCAGCCCTACTAAGTACGCCAGCTTTGTTACATTACAATGCATGAAAACACTCCTACAACATCACACACGGGACGGTTTAGTAAGTAGGAATTGGTTTAGTTATATTGTAAAACTTACAAACGTCGCTTGGAGTGATGAAGGAGGAATCCATCCGAGTAGAAACGCTATTGATGGCACTTTCCGCTTCCGGTTTAAAGGGGAACATTATCACCAGACCTATGTAAGCGTCAATATATACCTTGATGTTGCAGAAAAAAAGACCATATATTTTTTTAACCGATTTCCGAACTCTAAATGGGTGAATTTTGGCGAATTAAACGTTGTGACGTCACATCGGGAAGCAATCCACCATTTTCTCAAACACCGAGTCAAATCAGCTCTGTTATTTTCCGTTTTTTCGACTGTTTTCCGTACCTTGGAGACATCATACCTTGTCGGAGGGTGTAACAACACGAATTCAAGTTGCACCAGTGGCCCAAAGATGCGAAAGTGGCAAGAAATTGGACGTTTGTTCCGCACACTTTACCGACAAAAGCTATGCTACGACAGAGATGGCAAGAATGTGTGGATATCCTGCGACACTCAAAGCAGATGCATTTCCAACCATAAAGTCAAAGAAATCTGCCGCCAGACCCCCATTGAATCTGCCGGAGTGTGTGAGCAATTCAGGGACAAAGGACCTCGGTAGCACGGCAAGCAATGGCGGCAGTTTGTTCCCGCAGACGAGCGAGCTAAACCCCCTGGATGTCTTGGCTCACACCGTCCCTTATGCCACCGAAGATGATCAAGAGAAGAATATCGACCCTAGCTTCCCCTGGCCTGCTGACATCAACTCCAAAACTGGACAGATCAGCGGATGAGGGTATGTCTACAGAATATATTAATTGATGAAAACTGGGCTGTCTGCACTCTCAAAGTGCATGTTGTTGCCAAATGTATTTCATATGCTGTAAACCTAGTTCATAGTTGTTAGTTTCCTTTAATGCCAAACAAACACATACCAATCGTTGGTTAGAAGGCGATCGCCGAATTCGTCCTCGCTTTCTCCCGTGTCGCTGGCTGTCGTGTCGTTTTCGTCGGTTTCGCTTGCATACGGTTCAAACCGATATGGCTCAATAGCTTCAGTTTCTTCTTCAATTTCGTTTTCGCTACCTGCCTCCACACTACAACCATCCGTTTCAATACATGCGTAATCTGCTTAAGCCGCTGAAATCCGAGTCTAAATCCGAGCTAATGTCGCTATATCTTGCTGTTCTATGCGCCATGTTTGTTTGTGTTGGCATCACTATGTGACGTCACAGGAAAATGGACGGGTGGTTAAAATCAGGCACTTTGAAGCTTTTTTTAGGGATATTGCGTGATGGGTAAAATTTTGAAAAAAACTTCGAAAAATAAAATAAGCCACTGGGAACTGATTTTTAATGGTTTTAACCCTTCTGAAATTGTGATAATGTTCCCCTTTCAAACATATTTTTATTAATGCAATTTATTCCTTAAATAAAATAGTGAACATACAAGACAACTTGTATTTTATTAGTAAGTAAACAAACAAAGACTCCTAATTAGTCTGCTGACATATGCAGTAACATATTGTGTCATTTATCATTCTATTTTTTTGTCAACACTATGAAGGACAAACTGTAAAAATTAAATATTAATCCACTTGTTCATTTACTGTTAATATCTGCTTATTTTCTCTTTCAACATGTTCTATCTACACTTCTGTTAAAATGTAATAATCACTTATTCTTCTGTTGTTTTGATACTTTACATTAGTTTTGGATGACACCACAAATTTGGGTATCAATCCGATACCAAGTCGTTACAGGATCATACATTGCTCATATTCAACGTCCTCATTTGTCCAATAAACTTAAAAAAAAACGATTTTGTGACGATAAAAATATCGATGTAATCATAGTATCGACTACACACGCTATTGTACTTGGTATCATTACAGTGGATGTCAGGTGTAGATCCACCCGTGGCGTTTGTTTACGTTCAGGAACGGCGTCGTTCGCATTGATGCCGGTGAGCTACGGTGTGTAGTGAAGCATGTCTAGCTATTCCTCGTCCTCCAGTGATAATAATACTTGTAAGAGACGTACCGGTACTGTGTTCGTCGCCATGGAGACGAGGATTGGTGATTTAGAAGTAGCTAAAGCGGATCAATCCGATACCAAGTCGTTACAGGATCATACATTGGTCATATTCAAAGTCCTCATTTGTCCTGAGTTTATAAACAAATAAAATTAAAAAAAAACGATTTTGTGACGGTAAAAATATCGATGTAATCATAGTATCGACTACACACGCTATTGTGCTTGGTATCATTACAGTGGATGTCAGGTGTAGATCCACCCGTGGCGTTTGTTTACGTTCAGGAACGGCGTCATTCGCATTGACGCCGGTGAGCCACGGTGTGTAGTGAAGCATGTTTAGCTATTCCTCGTCCTCCAGTGATAATGATACTTGTAAGAGACGTACTGTGTTCGTCGCCATGGAGACGAGGATTGGTGATTTAGAAGTAGCTAAAGCGGATCAATCCGATACCAAGTCGTTACAGGATCATACATTGGTCATATTCAAAGTCCTCATTTGTCCTGAGTTTATAAACAAATAAAATAAAAAAAAAACGATTTTGTGACGGTAAAAATATCGATGTAATCATAGTATCGACTACACACGCTATTGTGCTTGGTATCATTACAGTGGATGTCAGGTGTAGATCCACCCGTGGCGTTTGTTTACGTTCAGGGACGGCGTCGTTCGCATTGACGCCGGTGAGCCACGGTGTGTAGTGAAGCATGTTTAGCTATTCCTCGTCCTCCAGTGATAATGATACTTGTAAGAGACGTACTGCGTTCGTCGCCATGGAGACGAGGATTAGTGATTTAGAAGTTAGCGAGCTAGCCATGTCTTAAAGCACCTCTTCCTGAGGGCGTTTCAGAAGTTATAACTTCACCTTTGTTAGTTTTTAAGCCAAAATGCGTCCGTTCTCGTGTCTGCTTGTAAGTACTCCGTGTGTGTGCGCAGCTGAACATGCTCCTTTCTCGTAAAACCAGCAATGTCATGATGTGACGAAGACGCGCCGTCATGCCCGTTAAAAAAAGGGGGGGGAACCGGTACTTTTCAAACAGAGTATAGTACCGTTTTTGATTCATTAGTACCACGATACTATACCGTACAAAACGAGTAAACCATCATTTTGTGTCTCGCTGGCAGTCGTTTTGTCCCTGCGCGTACTGAAGAGATGGAGGAAGCGGGCTTCGTACCGCAGCACGTTTTTAATTGTGATGGGACCGGACCAAAGCGGACTTATTTGACAGCTTCGGAAAAGACAACCTCTCGTTCAGCGGCGCCTCTCTTTTAAGCCCCCCCCCCCACACACACACACACACACACACACACACACACACACACTCACACACACACACACACACACGGCTCCTCCCCCACCACATTTGTCTGCTCGTTCCCTCCCGTGAGGAGCAGCCAACAGTACTCCATTTACGTCTTGTGACCTGAATATTAACCGAGCGCTAACGTAGAGGAACTACTTTTAGCGGCGCCGCGATCACAGAGCGCTAACTCGCTTAGGCCGCTATATTGACATATTGTGCTGAGCCTCTGAGTTGGTGAAAGTTCATTCTAGAAGGTCGTGGACATCAAATGAGAAGTTGGGTCAACTTTGACAACCAAAAGGATGCTAATTTTTTTATACCTGCGTTAGTATTATGATTATTTCTTCATCTAAACAGGAAGATAAACATCTCATCAGGCGGCATGCCAGTGAGAGCAGACATTGTACAGTAAGTGATTGTTTTATTATAGAGATGGCCGATAAATGCTTTAAAATGTAATATCGGAAATTATCGGTATCGGTTTCTAAAAGTAAAATGTATGACTTTTTAAAAGAAGTACAGAGCGCCAATAAACCTTAAAGGCACTGCCTCTACGTGCCGGCCCAGTCACATAATATCTACGGCTTTTCACACACACAAGTGAATGCAATTCATACTTGGTCAACAGCCATACAGGTCACACTGAGGGTGGTCGTATAAACAACTTTAAAACTGTTACAAGCATGCGCCACACTGTGAACCCACACCAAACAAGAATGACAAACACATTTCGAGAGAACAGCCGCAACCGTAACACGACATAAACCCAACAGAACAAATACCCAGAAACTAACTCTTCCGGGACACTACAATATACACCCCTTCCCTCCCGCCACCTCAACCTCCTCATGTTCTCTCAGGGAGAGCATGTCCCAAATTCCAAGTTGCTGTTTTGAGGCATGTTAAAAAAAAAAAAATGCACTTTGTGACTTCAATAATAAATATGGCAGTGCCATGTTGGCATTTTTTTTTTTTTTCCATAACTTGAGTTGATTTATTTTTGGAAAAACCTTGTTACATTGTTTAATGCATCCAGCGGGGCATCACAACAAAATTAGGCATAATAATGCGTTAATTCCACGACTGTATATATTGGTATTGGTTGATATCGGAATCGGTAATTAAGAGTCGGACAATATCGGCAAAAAAGCTATTATCGGACATCTCTATTTTATTATGTTCATAGTTTGTGAGCAGTTTGTGCTGCATCTGTTTCTCACTCAGTTTTGAAAACTTGTACCTCATCCTCCTTATGTTCAGGCTCAAAAATATATGTTTCTGGATCATCATTTGTCCCACAGTAATCCTTGTTGTCTCTCATGAAGTCTGCCATGATTAGTGGTGTTACTGAAGGGATAAGTGATTCGACATTGCATGCTTAAAATGAGCTAAATACGTAAATATTACACGTTATTATGAGTGTTACTACATTCAGGGGCGCCGCTAGGGATTTTGGGCCCCATGAAAATAATCTTTACAGGGCCCCCAACACAGTGTCATTATTTTTTCCTGTATTATAATTTCATCATCATTAGGGGGCCTCTCTGGGCCCCCTCCATCATGGGCCCCTAGAATCCGTCTCCTTTACCCCCCCTTTTCGGCACCCCTGACTACATTACATATATACTTACAGCGTGTATATACAAGTTTTTTTTAAGAGCGCTTTATAAGCGGAATAAATCGTACCCAGTTACCTCCATTGTTTGCTGACTTTTACTAGCATTTATTTACGAGTTATAATGCAAAACATTGTCTTACATGAGCATTGGGAATGATAAGCAACATTCTAGAAAAAGTACAGTCCCCCTTTAAGTGATTGCTGTGACAGAAAGATACGCTAATATTGTTTGAAATTCGTGGCGTGGGACATGACAACAGTAACCAAGGGGGCGTGGCTTGGCGTCCATACCTTTGGATGAACTCCAGGGTGCACGAGCCGTCCACGGGGTACTCCAAGTTGAAGATGTAGTAGCTGGCAAAGACCGAAGCGACCCCGTGAAGGAGGTTGGAGTGCGGGCCCATCACCACTCGTCGGTCAACGCAGAGCATCCACGCCGACGGCTTCAGAACGTCCCCTGCAATGGACACATTCGTCAGCATCTTTTAGGGCCCGGAAGGGAACGTGAATGACTTCCACAACATGAACAATCTGCCTGTGTGAAAACACGAATCAATCGGAAATCAGCAGCAAAGGAGAAAGTGAGAAAGTTGTACCGGGGCCCCAAGCACGGTGGGGCCCCTGGGCTTCTCTAAAGTTGTCATTTAATATGCTAATTATTTAAAAAAAACGACATCAATGGCAAGGTAACACAAAGATATGCTTGAGTAAAGTTACAAATGTTTTAAAATACAAAACGGTTCGTTCCACCTTGATAGTAGCAAACTCGACACAGACGTCATAAGGTCATCAAAGTTCACCTTTTAGCCTTTACACAGCATTTTGGAACAAGGAGGAGGTGATAGAAGAAAGGTAAAAAATAAAAAAATCTATTTGTGGCAGCATAGGAGAAAGTTTTGCACACGTTTCACATTTGCATCTCATGGCCCATAACTGTGGTGCATTCAAGGACCTTTTATTAAAGTTAGAAACTCTAAAAAAAATGTAAATCTATTTGTGGCAGCATAAGAGAAAGTTGTGTACACGTTTCACTTTTGCATCTCATGGCACATAACTGTGGTGCATTCAAGGACCTTTTTTAAAGTTAGAAACTGTAAAAAAAATGTAAATCTATTTGTGGCAGCATAGGAGAAAGTTGTGTACACGTTTCACCTTTGCATCTCTTTGCACATAACTGTGGTGTGTTCAAGGGCCTTTGATTAAAGTTAGAAACTTTAAAAGGTTAAAAAATATAAATCTATTTGTAGCATCATAGGAGAACGTTTTGTACACGTTTCAGTTTTGCATCTCCTGGCACATAACTGTGGTGTGTTCAAGGACCTTTGATTAAGGTTAGAAACTTTAAAATGTAAATAAATATATATATATATATTTGTGGCAGCATAGGAGGAATGTTTGTACACGTTTCACTTTTGCATCTCATTGCACATAACTGTGGTGCATTCAAGGACTTTTGATTAAAGTTAGAAACTTTAAAAGGTTAAAAAATATAAATGCATTTGTAGCATCATAGGAGAAAGTTTTGTACACGTTTCACTTTTGCATCTCATGGCACATAACTGTGGTGTGTTCAAGGACCTTTGATTAAAATTAGAAACTTTAAA
>NC_084580.2:21052500-21055000 GCF_033978685.3 Nerophis lumbriciformis
TAAACACTCTGCAGGACAGCTTGTAGTAAAACAAACATTGGAAAGTTTAGATGCAAGCCGATATTAAGCTGATACTTATTGTTTTGAGTCGATATTGGACCATGATGTTTAAACCGTCAGTATGAATATGTGTTACATTTGGACGACACCCTTTGGTGGGCCAAATCAAACGATTCGAAGGGCCCCCGGTATAGAGCTTTCAACCAAATTACAATTGCTGTTCCGTTTTCTAAACCATCCATAATGGTTCTACTCGTACAGATTCTTCAATCATCACTCCAAGCAACGTTTGCAAGTTTTACAATATAACTAAAACAATTCTTACTTACTAAACCGTCCCGTGTGTGATGTCTGTAGGAGTGTTTTCATGCACATTTGTACGTGCTATCGTAATGCAACCGAGCTAGCGTCGTTTAGCATTAGCTAATATGCTAACACATTTACAAGTGTCTGTGTTAGTATTGTTAACGGACAATGGCAATCTTTTTGTGTTGTTTCAGTTTCGTAAAATTCACCAAAAACGTCACCGTGGAGTTATTGGGTCTGTTTAGCTGATTGGAGAGCTAGCTTGCGCAGCTGGCGGGTCCATGATGATGACTTCTGTTTTGTTTGATCAGCCGTTTTACTGCCGTGTTACAGACACCGTTTGAAAACAGTTACGGTATGTAAATAAACGTTTACAGAATATTTCTGTGTAAATAACTCATTTCTCAGCGTATATATCTGCGGTGCGGCTAATATATGAGAAAATGTTTTTTCTCTTAAAATTTAGTGGGTGCAGCTTATATACCGCTCTATAGTCCGGAAAATACGGTAATGATCACATAGTGTTTTTGGCCTTAAGTTACATGTTTCACTACATTTTATTTGTGTATCATGTACTATTGTCTCCTAATTACCGTATTTTTCGGACTATAACTCGCAGTTTTTTTAATAGTTTGGCCGGGGGTGTGACTTATACTCAGGAGCGAATTATGTGTGAAATTATTAACACATTAGCGTAAAATATCAAATAATATTATTTAGCTCATTCACGTAAGAGACTATAGACCAGTGGTTCTTAACCTGGGTTCGATCAAACCCTAGGGGTTCGGTGAGTCGGCCTTAGGGGTTCGGCAGAGCCTCCGCCGTGGAGGTCAAGACACGCCCGACTCATCGTGTAAACAAAAACTTCTCCCTGTCGGCGTATTATGGACACCCCCAAACAATGTTCCCTCTAATTTTCCATATAAACACAAAAACTCCTTGAGCATTCAGTGGAGCACATGTGAGCGACGTCAGACGTGCACACGCACTGTGGTCACACCTGCAGCACACCTGTCCCTAACCTGACTAAATAACAAGTTCAATGTTTTTTTATAATTATAATCAAATGACAGCAGTCATTTCCATGAGGTTATTTTCTAGTATAAGTGTTTTGGCTCACTTACAATGACAATAACAAAAAAATATTGTTTTTCATGAGCTGTGTACTTGTATTATATGTCTGGGTGGTGGGTCCTGCTTTGGAAATAATGTGTACCCCATTTAATTCCCACTAAAACATTCACATGTTGCACAATGAGATGTAAACATGGGATCATGTGTACATTCCTGTAACTTTCTGTTTGTAAAATATATCTTTATTAGTATTTCTTTAATATAATTAAAGCTGCAAGCAGCGTTGGTCGGGCCCGCGTATTTGGCAGGTGCTAGTCCTAAGTGTCCCAATACTTTTGTCCAGTTTTAGTAGTACGTGTCCCAATACTTTTGTCAAGTTGTAGTCCTAAGTGTCCCAATACATTTGTCCAGTGTAGGTGTCCCAATACTTTTTTCCAGTGGTAGTCCTAAGTGTCCCAATACCTTTGTCCGGTGCTAGTCATAAGTGTCCCAATACTTTTGTCTAGTGTACCTACCTTGTCTGCATTGTGTAGGCACGCTGGTGCTTCCTGCTTTTAAGCAGCCATCTTAAAAAAACAGCAGCGCAGCGGTTCTTTGAAGGGTCATAAAATCAAAACCGGAGCAGTTAGAAAAATGCTGTTCTGTACTTTTATACACAAGGGTTCAATCGCTCTCCTGTGTTAGTTTGAAGCCGAAACGACAAGCGCGCTCAGAGGAGATAGTTTTTGAAGGAAGGTGACCGGTTTTTACAAAAAATTTGTTTTGAAGGGGGAATAGCAAACTTCCTGTTGATTTTTGCGGGGGGTTGTCAATCTATGAAATGTAGGTCTAAGTGAGACCTACATAGAGGTTTTTGTTTCATGTCTCTCCGACCTTCCCCGTGGGAGTTACAGGCAGTTTTGTCATTTTTTTCTTCCGAGGAGCAGTTTTTTCAGCGTTTTAGAGCGCAATTTTGAGATTTGGGGTTAGTTTTTTTTATTAGATCGCAATTTTTGCCAGTCCTGATGTGTGTGTTCAGTTCGGTGAGTTTTGAAGCATGTTAAGGGGGTCAAATTACAGCTCAAAGAGGCGAAAGTGACTGTTTTTAGTACTTTTTTGTCTTGAAGGGGGAATTGCCAAC
>NC_084580.2:21060000-21075000 GCF_033978685.3 Nerophis lumbriciformis
TAATAATGTGTTAATTCCACGACTGTATATATCGGTATCGGTTGATATCGGTATCGGTAATTAAGAGTTGGACAATATCGGCATATCGGCAAAAAAGCCATTATCGAACATCCCTAATTTAAAGTTTTGGTGTTGTTTACTGGCGTCATATTGCAGTCTACACGTATCTCTTATGTGTGACTGCCATCTACTGGTCACACTTCTCATTTCACCATGTACCAAATAAAATTGCTTTGAGGTCGGTAAACACAACCAGAATTATTCCGTACGTTAGGCGCACCGGGTTATAAGGCGCACTGTAAATTTTTGTGAAAATTTAAGGATTTTACCGAATTTTTCAAACTATAAGTCGCAGTTTTTTTTCATAGTTTGGCCGGGGGTGCGACTTATACTCAGGAGCGATTTATGCGTGAAATGATTAACACATTACCGTAAAATATTAAATAATATTATTTAGCTCATTCACTTAAGAGAGTAAACGTATAAGATTTCATGGGATTTAGCGATTAGGAGTGACAGATTGAATCAATTTAAGTGGACCCCGACTTAAACGAGTTGAAAAACTTATTGGGGTGTTACCATTTAGTGGTCAATTGTACGGAATATGTACTTCACTGTGCAACCTACTAATAAAAGTTTTAATCAATCAATCAAAAAAAACAATTAATTACTAGTTTCTATGTAACTGTTTTTATATTGTTTTACTTTCTTTTTTATTCAAGAAAATGTTTTTAATTTATTTATCTTATTTTATTTGATTATTTATTAATTAATTAATTATTTTATTAATTTTTTAATTTAAGGACCTTATCTTCACCATACCTGGTTGTCCAAATTAGGCATAATAATGTGTTAATTCCACGACTGTATATATCGGTATCGGTAATTAAGAGTTGGACAATATCGGCAAAAAAGTCATTATCGGACATCCCTAATTTAAAGTTTTGGTGTTGTTTACTGGCGTCATATTGCAGTCTACACGTATCGCTTATGTGTGACTGCCATCTACTGGTCACACTTCTCATTTCACCATGTACTAAATAAAATTGCTTTGAGGTCGGTAAACACAACCAGAATTATTCCGTACATTAGGCGCACCGGGTTATAAGGCCCACTGTCAATTTTTGGGAAAATTAAAGGATTTTACCGTATCTTTCAAACTATAAGTCGCAGTTTTTTTCATAGTTTGGCCGGGGGTGCGACTTATACTCAGGAGCGACTTATGCGTGAAATTATTAACACATTACCGTAAAATATTAAATAATATTATTTATCTCATTCACGTAAGAGACTAGACGTGACAGATTGGACCCCGACTTAAACAAGTTGAAAAACTTATTTGGGTGTTACCATTTAGTGGTCAATTGTACGGAATATGTACTTCACTGTGCAATCTACTAATAAATGTTTCAATCAATCAATCAATCAATTAAAAAAAAACAGTTAATTTTACTAATTTTCATTAATTACTAGTTTCTATGTACCGGTAACTGTTTTTATATTGTTTTACTTTCTTTTTTATTCAAGAAAATGTTTTTAATTTATTTATCTTATTTTATTTGATTAATTATTTATTAATTAGTTTATTATTTATTTTATTAATTTTTTAATTTAAGGACCTTATCTTCACCATACCTGGTTGTCCAAATTAGGCATAATAGTGTGTTAATTCCACGACTGTATATATCGGTATCGGTTGATATCGGTATTGGTAATTAAGAGTTGGACAATAACGGAATATCGGATATCGGCAAAAAAGCCATTATCGGACATCCCTAATTTAAAGTTTTTATGTTGTTTACTGGCGTCATATTGCAGTCTACACGTATCTCTTATGTGTGACTGCCATCTACTGGTCACACTTATCATTTCACCATGTACCAAATAAAATTGCTTTGAGGTCGGTAAACACAACCAGAATTATTCCGTACATTAGGCGCACCGGGTTATAATGCGCACTGTCAATTTTTGGGAAATTAAAGGATTTTACAGTATTTTTCAAACTATAAGTCTCAGTTTTTTTCATATTTTGCTTGGGGGTGCGACTTATACTCAAGAGCGACTTATGTGTGAAATTATTAACACAGTACCGTAAAATATCAAATAATATTATTTATCTCATTCACATAAGAGACTAGTAGACGTATAAGATTTCATGGGATTTAGCGATTAGGAGTGACAGATTGAATCAATTTAAGTGGACCCCGACTTAAACAAGTTGAAAAACTTATTGGGGTGTTACCATTTAGTGGTCAATTGTACAGAATATGTACTTCACTGTGCAATCTACTAATAAAAGTTTCAATCAATCAATCAAAAAAAACAATTAATTACTAGTTTCTATGTAACTGTTTTTATATTGTTTTACTTTCTTTTTTATTCAAGAAAATGTTTTTAATTTATTTATCTTATTTTATTTGATTATTTATTAATTATTTTATTAATTTTTTAATTTAAGGACCTTATCTTCACCATACCTGGTTGTCCAAATTAGGCATAATAATGTGTTAATTCCACGACTGTATATATCGGTATCGGTAATTAAGAGTTGGACAATATCGGCAAAAAAGCCATTATCGGACATCCCTAATTTAAAGTGTTGGTGTTGTTTACTGGCGTCATATTGCAGTCTACACGTATCTCTTATGTGTGACTGCCATCTACTGGTCACACTTCTCATTTCACCATGTACCAAATAAAATTGCTTTGAGGTCGGTAAACACAACCAGAATTATCCCGTACGTTAGGCGCACCGGGTTATAAGGCCCACTGTCAATTTTTGGGCAAATTTAAGGATTTTACCGTATTTTTCAAACTATAAGTCGCAGTTTTTTTCATAGTTTGGCCGGGGGTGCGACTTATACTCAGGAGCGACTTGTGTGTGAAATGATTAACATATTACCGTAAAATATTAAATAATATTATTTAGCTCATTCACGTAAGAGACTAGACGTATAAGATTTCATGGGATTTAGCGATTAGGAGTGACAGATTGAATCAATTTAAGTGGACCCCGACTTAAACAGGTTGAAAAACTTATTCGGGTGTTACCATTTAGTGGTCAATTGTACGGAATATGTACTTCACTGTGCAATCTACTAATAAAAGTTTCAATCAATCAATCAATAAAAAAAAACCTGTTAATTTGACTAATTTTCATTAATTACTAGTTTCTATGTAACTGTTTTTATATTGTATTACTTTCTTTTTTATTCAAAAAATTGTTTTTAATTTATTTATCTTATTTTATTTGATTAATTATTTGATTAAATATTTATTAATTATTTGATTATTTTTTTAATTTAAGGACCTTATCTTCACCATACCTGGTTGTCCAAATTAGGCATAATAATGTGTTAATTCCACGACTGCATGTATCGGTTGATATCGGTATCGGTAATTAAGAGTTGGACAATATCGGCATATCGGCAAAAAAGTCATTATCGGACATCCCCAATTTAAAGTTTTGGTGTTGTTTACTGGCGTCATATTGCAGTCTACACGTATCTCTTATGTGTGACTGCCATCTACTGGTCACACTTATCATTTCACCATGTACCAAATAGAATTGCTTTGAGGTCGGTAAACACAACCAGAATTATTCCGTACATTAGGCGCACCGGGTTATAATGCGCACTGTCAATTTTTGGGAAAATTAAAGGATTTTACAGTATTTTTCAAACTATAAGTCGCAGTTTTTTTTCATAGTTTGGCCGGGGGTGCGACTTATACTCAGGAGCGACTTATGCGTGAAATTATTAACACATTACCGTAAAATATTAAATAATATTATTTAGCTCATTCACTTAAGAGAGTAAACGTATAAGATTTCATGGGATTTAGCGATTAGGAGTGACAGATTGAATCAATTTAAGTGGACCCCGACTTAAACAAGTTGTAAAACTTATTCGGGTGTTACCATTTAGTGGTCAATTGTACGGAATATGTACTTCACTGTGCAATCTACTAATAAAAGTTTCAATCAATCAAAAAAAACAGTTAATTTGACTAATTTTCATTAATTACTAGTTTCTATGTTACTGTTTTTATATTGTTTTACTTTCTTTTTTATTCAAGAAAATGTTTTTAATTGATTTATCTTATTTTATTTGATTAATTATTTATCAATTATTTTATTAATTATTTATTTATTTATTTTTTAATTTAAGGACCTTATCTTCACCATACCTGGTTGTCTAAATTAGGCATTATAATGCGTTAATTCCACGACTGTATACATCGATATCGGTAATTAAGAGTTGGACAATATCGGCATATCGGATATCGGCAAAAAAGCCATTATCGGACATCCCTAATTTAAAGTTTTGGTGTTGTTTACTGGCGTCATATTGCAGTCTACACGTATCTCTTATGTGTGACTGCCATCTACTGGTCACACTTCTCATTTCACCATGTACCAAATGAAATTGCTTTGAGGTCGGTAAACACAACCAGAATTATTCCGTACATTAGGCGCACCGGGTTATAAGGCGCACTGTCAATTTTTGGGAAAATTAAAGGATTTTACCGTATCTTTCAAACTATAAGTCGCAGTTTTTTTTCATAGTTTGGCCGGGGGTGCGACTTATACTCAGGAGCGACTTATGCGTGAAATGATTAACACATTAGCGTAAAATATCAAATAATATTATTTATCTCATTCACGTAAGAGACTAGACGTATAAGATTTCATGGGATTTAGCGATTAGGAGTGACAGATTGAATCAATTTAAGTGGACCCCGACTTAAACAAGTTGAAAAACTTATTGGGGTGTTACCATTTAGTGGTCAATTGTACGGAATATGTACTTCACTGTGCAATCTACTAATAAAAGTTTCAATCAATCAATCAAAAAAAAACAATTAATTACTAGTTTCTATGTAACTGTTTTTATATTGTTTTACTGTCTTTTTTATTCAAGAAAATGTTTTTAATTTATTTATCTTATTTTATTTGATTATTTATTAATTATTTATTTTATACATTTTTTAATTTAAGGACCTTATCTTCCCCATACTTGGTTGTCAAAATTAGGCATAATAATGTGTTAATTCCACGACTGTATATATCGGTATCGGTTGATATCGGTATCGGTAATTAAGAGTTGGACAATATCGGCATATCGGCAAAAAAGCCATTATCGGACATCCCTAATTTAAAGTTTTGGTGTCGTTTACTGGCGTCATATCGCAGCCTACACGTATCGCTTATGTGTGACTGCCATCTACTGGTCACACTTATCATTTCACCATGTACCAAATAAAATTGCTTTGAGGTCGGTAAACACAACCAGAATTATCCCGTACATTAGGCGCACCGGGTTATAATGCGCACTGTCAATCTTTGGGAAAATTAAAGGATTTTACAGTATTTTTCAAACTATAAGTCGCAGTTTTTTTCATAGTTTGGCCGGGGGTGCGACTTATACTCAGGAACGACTTATGTGTGAAATGATTAACACATTACCGTAAAATATCAAATAATATTATTTAGCTCATTCACGTAAGAGACTAGACGTATAAGATTTCATGGGACTTAGCGATTAGGAGTGACAGATTGAATCAATTTAAGTGGACCCCGACTTAAACAAGTTGAAAAACTTATTTGGGTGTTACCATTTAGTGGTCAATTGTACGGAATATGTACTTCACTGTGCAATCTACTAATAAAATTTTCAATCAATCAATCAATCAATCAAAAAAAACAGTTAGTTTTACTCATTTACATTAATTACTAGTTTCTATGTAACTGTTTTTATATTGTTTTACTTTCTTTTTTTATTCAAGAAAATGTTTTTAATTTATTTATCTTATTTTATTTTATTAATTATTTGATTAATTATTTGATTATTTTTTTAATTTAAGGACCTTATCTTCACCATACCTGGTTGTCCAAATTAGGCATAATAATGTGTTAAGTCCACGACTGTATACATCGGTATCGGTTGATATCGGTAATTAAGAGTTGGACAATATCGGCATATCGGATATCGGCAAAAAAGCCATTATCGGACATCCCTAATTTAAAGTTTTGGTGTTGTTTACTGGTGTCATATTGCAGCCTACACGTATCTCTTATGTGTGACTGCCATCTACTGGTCACACTTATCATTTCACCATGTACCAAATAAAATTGCTTTGAGGTCGGTAAACACAACCAGAATTATTCCGTACATTAGGCGCACCGGGTTATAAGGCGCACTGTCAATTTTTGGGAAAATTAAAGGATTTTACCGTATTTTTCAAACTATAAGTCGCAGTTTTTTTCCATAGTTTGGCCGGGGGTGCGACTTATACTCAGGAGCGACTTATGTGTGAAATTAACACATTACCGTAAAATATTAAATGATATTATTTAGCTCATTCACGTAAGAGACTAGACGTATAAGATTTCATGGGATTTAGCGATTAGGAGTGACAGATTGAATCAATTTAAGTGGACCCCGACTTAAACAAGTTGAAAAACTTATTGGGGTGTTACCATTTAGTGGTCAATTGTACGGAATATGTATTTCACTGTGCAATCTACTAATAAAAGTTTCAATCAATCAATCAAAAAAAACAATTAATTACTAGTTTCTATGTAACTTATTTTTATATTGTTTTACTTTTTTTTTTTAATTCAAGAAAATGTTTTTAATTTATTTATCTTATTTTATTTGATTATTTATTAATTATTTTATTAATTTTTTAATTTAAGGACCTTATCTTCACCATACCTGGTTGTCCAAATTAGGCATAATAATGTGTTAATTCCACGACTGTATATATCGGTATCGGTAATTAAGAGTTGGACAATATCGGCAAAAAAGCCATTATCGGACATCCCTAATTTAAAGTTTTGGTGTTGTTTACTGGCGTCATATTGCAGTCTACACGTATCTCTTATGTGTGACTGCCATCTACTGGTCACACTTCTCATTTCACCATGTACCAAATAAAATTGCTTTGAGGTCGGTAAACACAACCAGAATTATTCCGTACATTAGGCGCACCGGGTTATAAGGCCCACTGTCAATTTTTGGGAAAATTTAAGGATTTTACCGAATTTTTCAAACTATAAGTCACAGTTTTTTTTCATAGTTTGGCCGGGGGTGCGACTTATACTCAGGAGCGACTTATGCATGAAATTATTAACACATTACCGTAAAATATTAAATAATATTATTTAGCTCATTCACTTAAGAGAGTAAACGTATAAGATTTCATGGGATTTAGCGATTAGGAGTGACAGATTGGACCCCGACTTAAACAAGTTGTAAAACTTATTGGGGTGTTACCATTTAGTGGTCAATTGTACGGAATATGAACTTCACTGTGCAATCTACTAATAAAAGTTTCAATCAATCAATCAAAAAAAACAATTAATTACTAGTTTCTATGTAACTGTTTTTATATTGTTTTACTTTGTTTTTTATTCAAGAAAATGTTTTTAATTTATTTATCTTATTTGATTTGATTATTTATTAATTATTTATTAATTATTTTATTAATTTTTTAATTTAAGGACCTTATGTTCACCATACCTGGTTGTCCAAATTAAGCATAATAATGTGTTAATTCCACGACTGTATATATCGGTATCGATAATTAAGAGTTGGACAATATCGGCAAAAAAGTCATTATCGGACATCCCTAATTTAAAGTTTTGGTGTTGTTTACTGGCGTCATATTGCAGTCTACACGTATCGCTTATGTGTGACTGCCATCTCCTGGTCACACTTCTCATTTCACCATGTACCAAATAAAATTGCTTTGAGGTCGGTAAACACAACCAGAATTATCCCGTACATTAGGCGCACCGTGTTATAAGGCCCACTGTCAATTTTTGGGAAAATTTAAGGATTTTACCGTATTTTTCAAACTATAAGTCGCAGTTTTTTTCATAGTTTGGCCGGGGGTGCGACTTATACTCAGGAGCGACTTATTTGTGAAATGATTAACACATTACCGTGAAATATTAAATAATATTATTTAGCTCATTCACGTAAGAGACTAGACGTATAAGATTTCATGGGATTTAGCGATTAGGAGTGACAGATTGAATCAATTTAAGTGGACCCCGACTTAAACAAGTTGAAAAACTTATTGGGGTGTTACCATTTAGTGGTCAATTGTACGGAATATGTACTTCACTGTGCAATCTACTAATAAAAGTTTCAATCAATCAATAAAAAAAAAACAGTTCATTTTACTAATTTTCATTAATTACTAGTTTCTATGTAACTGTTTTTATATTGTTTTACTTTCTTTTTTATTAAAGAAAATGTTTTTAATTTATTTATCTTATTTTATTTGATTAATTATTTATTAATTATTTATTAATTATTTTATTATTTTTTTAATTTAAGGACCTTATCTTCACCATACCTGGTTGTCCAAATTAGGCATTATAATGTGTTAATTCCACGACTGTATATATCGGTATCGGTAATTAAGAGTTGGACAATATCGGAATATCGGATATCGGCAAAAAAGCCATTATCGGACATCCCTAATTTAAAGTTTTGGTGTTGTTTACTGGCGTCATATTGCAGTCTACACGTATCTCTTATGTGTGACTGCCATCTCCTGGTCACACTTATCATTTCACCATGTACCAAATAAAATTGCTTTGAGGTCGGTAAACACAACCAGAATTATCCCGTACGTTAGGCGCACCGGGTTATAATGCGCACTGTCAATTTTTGGGAAAATGTAAGGATTTTACCGTATTTTTCAAACTATAAGTCTCAATTTTTTTCATATTTTGCTTGGGGGTGCGACTTATACTCAAGAGCGACTTATGTGTGAAATTATTAACACAGTACCGTAAAATATCAAATAATATTATTTAGCTCATTCACATAAGAGAGTAAACGTATAAGATTTCATGGGATTTAGCGATTAGCAGTGACAGATTGGACCCCGACTTAAACGAGTTGAAAAACTTATTGGGGTGTTACCATTTAGTGGTCAATTGTACGGAATATATACTTCACTGTGCAATCTACTAATAAAAGTTTCAATCAATCAATCAAAAAAAACAATTAATTACTAGTTTCTATGTAACTGTTTTTATATTGTTTTACTTTCTTTTTTATTCAAGAAAATGTCTTTAATTTATTTATCTTATTTTATTTGATTATTTATTAATTTTTTAATTTAAGGACCTTATCTTCACCATACCTGGTTGTCCAAATTAGGCATAATAATGTGTTAATTCCACGACTGTATACATCTTATGTGTGACTGCCATCTACTGGTCACAGTTCTCATTTCACCATGTACCAAATAAAATTGCTTTGAGGTCGGTAAACACAACCAGAATCATCCCGTACATTAGGCGCACCGGGTTATAAGGCCCACTGTCAATTTTTGGGAAAATGTAAGGAGTTTAAGTGCGCCTTATAGTCCAAAAATAGGGTATCCAAACACATTCTTACCTGCAAGGCCCTGCCAGCGAACTGGAAGAGCTCGAACTGCCTGACGAGTGTGAAAGGGTGCTGGAAAATGTTGGCGTTCTTGGAGAGACCGGCTGCAGATGAAGTGGGAAAAAGCCTAGAAGGGAGAGGAAAAAAAACCCATAAAGAGATGCAAGGTTGAAGTATGAAAATGGATTTACCTCGCTTGAGGCCGTCCAGCAGTTTCCGACACTGAGTCGGTTGCAGATATTTGAGCAGATCTTTCTCCTCCACCAAGCGGAGGTCCTCCACGCACTTCACGCCGGCCTCGTCGAGTATAATAGTCAGCAGGTCATCAGGCAGGCCCGGTAAATAGGACCAGACGGCTTCCTTTACGGCTTCCGTTATGGAAAAAACTAGTGCCATTAAAAAAAGGGGGGGGGGGGAGATTGTCAAATGTAATTAGGATTACACGGAAGTAGCTTGCACTCTGCCACTAAGTCTTTAAAATATGCTCACATGTGCTTCTAAAGGTAAACAAACGGTCGCCATATTGAATGGTTGTTTTCTACAACCCAGCATTTTAAGTTTGAGATGCGCTCTTTTGGAATTTGTTGACGATGGTCCGATTTTTGACGTGAACTAATAAAAACAACGACCGTTGCGTTGCCTTCTGTTTGTTTTATGTTTTGTTATTCCATACAGAGACACATGTCAGTGGCAGGCAGAAACAGGAGGAAGGAAAGGAGTGAGCCAAATAGCCTGATAAAAGTTCCCCAGTAAATATTTAATTAATGATGTCATGGCAAAGACAATCTACAAAACACTTTTTCCACGGTCATTGATGTACACTTCTGTAGTCCAAAAGAAGGAACGTGAGGGGGAAAAAAAAACAAAAAAACATCCATGTTTTCCTCAACCAAATCGGCCTCTCTGAGGTTGTAAGAAGTCAAAGCTGCTCTTCTTAGCGGCATACTGTATTTTCCGCACTATTAGCCGCACCTAAAAACCACAAATTTACTCAAAAGCTGACAGTGCGGCTTTTAACCCGGTGCGCTTTATATATGGATTAATATTACCGGTAAGATTCATTTTCATAAAGTTTCGATCTCGCAACTACGGTAAACAGCCGCCATCTTTTTTCCCGGTAGAACAGGAAGCGCTTCTTCTTCTACGCAAGCAACCGCCAAGGTAAGCACCCGCCCCCATAGAACAGGAAGCGCTTCTTCTTCTACTGTAAGCAACCACCCGCCCGCGTAGAAGAAGAAAAAAGCGCGCGGATATCACCGTACGTTTCATTTCCTTTGTGTGTTTACATCTGTAAAGACCACAAAATGGCTCCTACTAAGCGACAGGGATCCGGTTCATGAAAAGACGCAATCTCTCCATCCGCACACGGATTACTATTTCACAGCAACTGATATTCCTGTGAACCGCACTGTGGATACAACGGGAGCACGTACGGTGAATATTCGCACCACAGGGAATGAGAAGTCATCCTTCACTGTGGTTCTAGCTTGCCATGCTAATGGCCAGAAACTTCCACCCATGGTGATATTCAAAAGGAAGACCTTGCCAAAAGAGACCTTTCCAGCCGGCGTCATCATAAAAGCTAACTCGAAGGGATGGATGAAGAAAAGATGAGCGAGTGGTTAAGGTAAGTTTAAGTTTACGCGAAGAGGCCGGGTGGCTTTTTTCACGCAGCTCTGTCCATGTTGATATACGTATGTTTGTGATTGCACATTTGCGTACATTTTGGGAGTGAACAGAGTTGTTAGAATGCTGGTTTTTAATATATTATTAAAGTTTGACTGACCTATCTGACTGTTTTTTTGACATTCCTTTAGCGCAGTTAGATGCGGCTTACAACACCGGGCGGCTTATAGGTGGACAAAGTTTTGAAATATGTCGTTCATTGAAGGCGCGGCTTTTAACCCAGGGCACCTTATGGTGCGGAAAATACGGTACTTGCCAACCCTCCCGGATTTTCCGGGAGACTCCCGAAATTCAGCGCCTCTCCCGAAAACCTCCCGGGACAAATTTTCTCCCGAAAATCTCCCGAAATTGGACCTGAGTGACGTGTTGACAGCCTGTTCACACGTCCGCTTTCACACAATATAAACAGCTAATGATCGAGGGCGAGTTCTTGGTTTCTTATGTGGGTTTATTGTTAGGCAGTTTCATTAAGGTCCTCCCAGCGCGGTAACAACACACAACAACAGCAGTCAAGTTTTCGTCTACAGTAAAGCAGTTCGTCTGCCGTAAACAGCAATGTTGTGACACTTTTAAACAGGACAATACTGCCGTCTACTGTACATGCATATGTGACCCACCCATAATGTGTCACATTTTTGTGTTGATTTATTTATTTTATTTTGTGGTTTGAATTCATTTTTGGAGCTGTCATTACACATTTATCAGTATTCACATTGGTCAGTAGGGGGTTTCTTCCCAATTGAATGCTATCACCTGCAGACCGGAAGTGTCTTGTCATTCTGATGAGCGCGACCAGTCTGTGAACAATTGAAACGTCCTGTGTGTTTTTTCCTCCTGTATAACAGGTTAGTTTTGGTGAATCAACTCACTGAATAATATCCATGTGATCTTTAAAAGTTTAAGTACACATTCTGATGGTGGAGCCTAACTCTCAAGTGTTTGTGAGTTGTAGTTTGTATTTGTGAATGAATCCAGTGCACAGCTGCAGTAATCAATACAAAAAGGCGACGTGAGTGCGCAATGTTTATATAGGAACTTCTGATCCTAATTCAGACTCCCAAATTAGAGCTACCGTTTTCTTATTGATTTTATAATGTACGTATATTTGTATAATGTGTGTGTTCTGAAATAGTGACAGAGAATAGAACAAGGATGGACAATTCAACCCTTAACTCAACAATGAGTAGATGAGTGTTATGTGTGTGTATATGTGTAAATAAATGAACACTGAAATTCAAGTATTTCTTTTATATATATATATATATATATATATATATATATATATATATATATATATATATATATAGCTAGAATTCACTGAAAGTCAAGTATTTCTTATATATATATATATATATATATATATATATACATATATATATCTTAACCACGCCCCCCGCCCCACCCCCGACCACGCCCCTCACCCCCCACCTCCCGAAATCGGAGGTCTCAAGGTTGGCAAGTATGTCTTAGCGGCACGCTAACTTGGAGAACATGACTCCGGTCTCTCCCGCACAGCAAATCCTCACTTCCTAGGTGACATTAAGATTTCATATTTTACAGCACAAACTGTACAGGAATACATTTAAGGTCTGATGTGTGTTGTAAAACATCAACCGTGAACTGAGCGACTAAAAGGTTTTTCCTTTATGTGTAACATACCATAAGTTCCGGACTAAAAAGCCACTACTTTTTTCCTACGCTTTGAACCCTCCGGTTAGAAAATGGTGCGGCTAATTTATGGATGTATAATTGTTTTCATTAAAGGGGAACATTATCACAATTTCAGAAGGGTTAAAACCATTAAAAATCAGTTTCCAGTGGCTTATTTTATTTTTCGAAGTTTTTTTCAAAATTTTCACGCAATATCCCTAAAAAAAGCTTCAAAGTGCCTGATTTTAACCATCGTTATATACACCCGTCCATTTTCCTGTGACGTCACACAGTGATGCCAATACAAACAAACAGCAAGGTATAGCGACATTAGCTCGGATTCAGACTCGGATTTCAGCGGCTTAACACTGTCTGATAAGATAATTACTAACAACTATGAACTAGGTTTACAGCATATGAAATACATTTGGCAACAACATGCACTTTGAGAGTGCAGACAGCCCATTTCAGGCGCGCTAAGAACATATATTTTTCCACGATTTCAGCACTCAGGTTAACCATACCTAAATAGACACAAAATACTGCATTACACAAGACTACCCGAATGTACTCGAATGATTGAAAAAAATTAATGTTTTTAAGCTAAATTATTGGTAAACACAGTTTATGTATAATAATTTACGTAAAACCGCGAGTAATGAATAAAGTTTTCATCAATTAATATATTCTGTAGACATACCCTCATCCGCTCTTTTTTCCTGAAAGCTGATCTGTCCAGTTTTGGAGTTGATGTCAGCATCTGCTTTGAGTGTCGCAGGATATCCACACATTCTTGCCATCTCTGTCGTAGCATAGCTTTCGTCGGTAAAGTGTGCGGAACAAGCGACTGACCATTTCGTCGCCTTTCCCCACACCCTCGTATTTTGAACAAATTTCGTCCAATTTCTTGCCACTTTGGCATCTTTGGGCCACTGGTGCAACTTGAATCCGTCCCTGTTCGTGTTGTTACACCCTCCGACAACACACCGACGAAAGTGAGAAAATGGCGGATTGCTTCCCGATGTGACGTCATCGCTCCGAGAGCGAATAATAGAAAGGCGTTTAATTCGCCAAAATTCACCCATTTAGAGTTCGGAAATCGGTTAAAAAAATATATGGTCTTTTTTCTGCAACATCAAGGTATATATTGACGCTTACATAGGTCTGGTGATAATGTTCCCCTTTAAACCCAAGCAGAGGACTCAAACGGTGTGTTGTTGTTTGTGCTATGGCGCCATCTTTTGGATGAGTTAGCTCATTGCAGGTATCGCGGTTTGAAAAGCTACGTTCCGTTTTAATGCCTTAAACCGGAGGTAAAACCGTCAATGGCATTCCCGCTCAAGAGGATTCTTCATTCATCACTCCAAGCAACGTTTTCTAGGTTTTACAATATAATATAATATATAGATATACATACCGTATTTTTCGGACTATAAGTCGCAGTTTTTTTTCATAGTTTGGCCGGGGGTGCGACTTATACTCAGGAGCGACTTATGTGTGAAATGATTAACACATTACCGTAAATGATCAAATAATATTATTGATCTCATTCACGTAAGAGACTAGACGTATAAGATTTCATGGGATTTAGCGATTAGGAGTGACAGATTGTTTGGTAAACGTATAGCATGTTCTATATGTTATAGTTATTTGAATGACTCTTACCATAATATGTTACGTTAACATACCAGTTGGTTATTTATGCCTCATATAACGTACACTTATTCAGCCTGTTGTTCACTATTCTTGATTTATTTTAAATTGCCTTTCAAATGTCTATTCTTGGTGTTGGCTTTTATCAAATACATTTCCACAAAAAATGCGACTTATACTCCAGTGCGACTTATATATGTTTTTTTCCTTCTTTATTATGCATTTTCGGCCGGTGCGACTTATACTCCGGAGTGACTTATACTCCGAATAATACGGTAAATAATATATAACATAACATTTAAAGTTTTGGTGTTGTTTACTGGCGTCATATTGCAGTCTACACGTGTCTCTTATGTGTGACTGCCATCTACTGGTCACACTTTTCATTTCACCATGTACCAAATAAAATTGCTTTGAGGTCGGTAAACACAATCAGAATTATTCCGTACATTAGGCGCACCGGGTTATAAGGCGCACTGTCAATTTTTGGGAAAATTTAAGGATTTTACCGTATTTTTCAAACTATAAGTCGCAGTTTTTTTCATAGTTTGGCCGGGGGTGCGAATTATACTCAGGAGCGACTTATGTGTGAAATTAT
>NC_084580.2:21080000-21130000 GCF_033978685.3 Nerophis lumbriciformis
CCACCCTCAGTGTGACCTGTATGGCTGTTGACCAAGTATGCTTTGCATTCACTTGTGTGTGTGAAAAGCCGTAGATGTTGTGTGATTCGACCGGCACGCAAAGGCAGTGCCTTTAAGGTTTATTGTCGCTCTGTACTTCTCCCTACGTCCGTGTACACAGCGGCCTTTTAAAAAGTCATATATTTTACTTTTTGAAACAGATACCGATAATTTTGAAACCGATAACGATAATTTCCGATGTTACATTTTAAAGCATTTATCGGCCGATAATATCGGCAGTCCGATATTATCGGACAGCTCTAGTCAGAACTTTACGCTACTTTATATTAGAATGCCCCTAAACAAGAGGATAAAGAAAAAGAAAATCGACTATGGCATCGTCACGGACTACAGTGGCGGACGTGCGCAAATTTTCAGGACTTATGCAGATCCCAAATACACATCAGCAGGTACCAGAAGGTAAGAAAGTTTGGTTTTGCATTATATTGTAAAACAATACGCCAGATACAATGTCTGCTAATGGGTGCCATTTTGCGGTCCTTATACACTTGTACACAGAGGCGTTTTAAAAAGTCATAAATTGTACTTTTTGAAACCGATAACGATAATTTCCGATATTACATTTTAAAGCATTTATCGGCCGATAATATCGGCAGTCCGATATTATCGGACATCTCTAGTTTTAATGTAACATTTAGAAATAAGCTAATAATGATAACGAGATGGCAGCAATGAGGAGTCCAGACAAAACCCGTAAATGTAAGAAAATGCATATTTTACGAAAAAATGTTTTTGCTAAAATGTCGTAAGGGGGGACCATTACAAAAAATTCAAAAAAACGGACTTGCTTCAGCAGCACATTTGTGGTGCTGTAGTTGTAGGAGATGTCTCAAAACGTCATCAGGAGTCCCGACAAAACCCGTGAATGTAAGAAAATGCATATTTTACGAAAACATATTTTTGCTAAAATGTCGTAAGGGAGGACTATGGTATGCTGTCTAACTCGGAAGTAGCCTTTTCCAGGAAGTTGCGCCCTACAAAGTGTTTTTACTGTAAGTACTGTAAATTCCTGACTTTTTTCCTACGCTTTGAACCCTGCAGCTTATAAGATGGTGTGGCAAATGTATGTTTTTTTCTTTGCTCGCGCCATAATACAAATGTTTAAAAAACAAACAAAGCAAATACAGTGAATAGGTGTGTTATTATTTGTGCTATGGTGCCATCTTTTGGACGAGTTCACTCACTGCGGTGTCCTTCTGTTTAGACTAAAGTTTTCAACCGGAAGTAGAAGTGCCGTCCATAGGGTTTCTACTCGTATGTATTCCTCATTCATCACTCCAAGCAACGTTTCTGTACGTTTTACAATACAACTAAAACAATTCGTACTTACTAAAGCGTCCCATGTGTGACGTCTGTAGGAGTGTTTTCATGCATATTTGTACGTGCTATCGTAATGTCAAATGACTTGACTAAAATAGAAGAAATTGTGTGCTTATTGGAGGACATTTTCATGTTAACTGTCCAGCTTTGCGCAAGTAAACACTCTGCAGGACTGCTTGTTTTAAAATTAATATTGGAAAGTTTAGACGCAAGCCGATATAATCTGATACATATTTTTTATGCTGATATTGGACCGTGATGGGATATCAACATTAGAGCGAGTTTAAACGGTCAGTATGAATACGTATCACATTTGGACGACACCCTTTGGCGGGTCAAATCAAACGATTTCAACCAAAGCTTTCAACCAAATTACAATTGCTGTCCATAGCGTTTCTACTAGTATGGATTCTTCATTCATCACTCCGAGCAACGTTTGTAAGTTTTACAATACAACTAAAACAATTCGTACTTACTAAAGCGTCCCATGTGTGACGTCTGTCGGAGTGTTTTCATGCATATTTGTATGTGCTATCGTAATGTCATCGAGCTAGCGTTGTTAGCTAATATGCTAACGCGTTTACGGAATTGGATTGCATTGTTATGGTATTTCTGTGTATTGTTTTGTTGGATTGATTAATTTAAAAAATTAAAATTAAAAATTTAATAAAAAATAGATTTTTGAAAAATCAATCAATGATCATCCATCCATCTTCTTCCGCTTATCCGAGGTCGGGTCGCGGGGGCAGCAGCCTAAGCAGGGAAGCCCATACTTCCCTCTCCCGAGCCACTTCGTCCAGCTCCTCCCGGGGTATCCCGAGGCGTTCCCAGGCCAGTCTTCCCAACGTGTCCTGGGTCTTCCCCGTGGCCTCCTACCGGTCGGACGTGCCCTAAAAACTTCCCTAGGGAGGCGTTCGGGTGGCATCCTGACCAGATGCCCGAACCACCTCATCTGGCTCCTCTCGATGTGGAGGAGCAGCGGCTTTACTTTGAGCTCCCCCCGGATGACAGAGCTTCTCACCCTATCTCTAAGGGAGAGCCCCGCCACCCGGCGGAGGAAACTCATTTCAGCCGCTTGTACCCGTGATCTTGTCCTTTCGGTCATAACCCAAAGCTCATGACCATAGGTGAGGATGGGAACGTAGATCGACCGGTAAATTGAGAGCTTTGCCTTCCGGCTCAGCTCCTTCTTCACCACAACGGATCGATACAGCGTCCGCATTACTGAAGACGCCGCACCGATCCGCCTGTCGATCTCACCATCCACTCTTCCCTCACTCGTGAACAAGACTCCGAGGTACTTGAACTCCTCCACTTGGGGCAAGATCTCCTCCCCAACCCGGAGATGGCACTCCACCCTTTTCCGGGCGAGAACCATGGACTCGGACTTGGAGGTGCTGATTCTCATACCAGTCGCTTCACACTCGGCTGCGAACCGATCCAGTGAGAGCTGAAGATCCTGGCCAGATGAAGCCATCAGGACCACATCATCTGCAAAAAGCAGAGACCTAATCCTGCAGCCAGGATTAGGTCTCTGCTAATCCAGCCTCAACGCCTTGACTGCACCTAGAAATTCTGTTCATAAAAGTTACGAACAGAATCGGTGACAAAGGGCAGCCTTGGCGGAGTCCAACCCTCACTGGAAACGCGTCCGACTTACTGCCGGCAATGCGGACCAAGCTCTGACACTGATCGTACAGGGAGCGGACCGCCACAATCAGACAGTCCGATACCCCATACTCTCTGAGCACTCCCCACAGGACTTCCCGAGGGACACGGTCGAATGCCTTCTCCAAGTCCACAAAACACATGTAGACTGGTTGGGCAAACTCCCATGCACCCTCAAGGACCCTGCCAAGAGTATAGAGCTGGTCCACAGTTCCACGACCAGGACGAAAACCACACTGTTCCTCCTGAATCCGAGGTTCGACCACCTGGCATAGCCTCCTCTCCAGTACACCCGAATAGACCTTACCGGGAAGGCTGAGGTGTGTGATCCCACGATAGTTAGAACACACCCTCCGGTTCCCCTTTTTAAAGAGAGGAACCACCACCCCGGTCTGCCAATCCAGAGGTACCGCCCTCGATGTCCACGCGATGCTGCAGAGTCTTGTCAACCAAGACAGCCCCACAGCATCCAGAGACTCCGGGCGGATCTCATCTACTCCCGGGGCCTTGCCACCGAGGAGCTTTTTAACTACCTCAGCAACCTCAGCCCCAGAAATAGGAGAGCCCACCACAGATTCCCCAGGCACTGTTTCCTCATAGGAAGACGTGTTGGTGGGATTGAGGAGGTCTTCGGACTATTCCCTCCACCGATCCACAACTACCGCAAGCAATGTCTATTTATATAGCCCTAAACCACAAGTGTCTCAAAGGGCTGCACAAGCCACAACGACATCCTCGGTACAGAGCCCACATAAGGGCAAGGAAAAACTCACCCCAGTGGGACGTCGATGTGAATGACTATGAGAAACCTTGGAGAGGACCGCATATGTGGGTGACCTCCCCCCTCTAGGGGAGACCGGATGCAATGAACGTCGAGTGGGTCTGACATAATATTGTGAGAGTCCAGTCCATAGTGGGGCCAGCAGGAGACCATCCCGAATGAATGAAAAATGAGAATCGATACTGAATCGCACAACGTGAGAATCGCGATTTGAATTCGAATCGATATTTTCCCACACCCCTAGTGTTCAGTGTGATTTTACAATTTTGTTCACATTGTTTAAGACAGTGGTCCCCAACCTTTTTTGCGCCACGGACCGATTTAAAGGCCTACTGAAATGCGATTTTCTTATTTAAAAACGGGGATAGCAGGTCCATTCTATGAGTCATACTTGATCATTTCGCGATATTGCCATATTTTTGCTGAAAGGATTTAGTAGAGAACATCGACGATAAAGTTTGCAACTTTTGGTCGCTGATAAAAAAGCCTTGCCTGTACCGGAAGTAGCAGACGAGTAGCGTGACGTCACAGGTTGTGGAGCTCCTCACATCTGCACATTGTTTACAATCATGGCCACCAGCAGCGAGAGCGATTCGAACCGAGAAAGCCACGATTTCCCCATTAATTTGAGCGAGGATGAAAGATTTGTGGATGAGGAAAGTGAGAGTGAAGGACTAGAGGTCAGATAGGGAAGATGCTGTGAGAGGCGGGTGGGACCTGATATTCAGCTGGGAATGACTAAAACAGTAAATAAACACAAGACATATATATACTCTATTAGCCACAACACAACCAGGCTTATATTTAATATGCCACAAATTAATCCCGCATAACAAACACCTCCCCCCTCCCGTCCATATAACCCAACTCAAACACCTGCACAACACACTCAATCCCACAGCCCAAAGTACCGTTCACCTCCCCAAAGTTCATACAGCACATATATTTCCCCAAAGTCCCCAAAGTTACGTACGTGACATGCACATAGCGGCACGCACGTACGGGCAAGCGATCAAGTGTTTGGAAGCCGCAGCTGCATGCGTACTCACGGTACCGCGTCTGCGTATCCAACTCAAAGTCCTCCTGGTAAGAGTCTCTGTTGTCCCAGTTCTCCACAGGCCAATGGTAAAGCTTGACTGTCATCTTCCGGGATGTTATACGGCACAACAGTCAAGGGGTGCATTCTACGACGGGGGTGCGTTATCCGGCACAACACCCGCCCGCAATACACCGCTTCCCACCTACAGCTTTCTTCTTTGCTGTCTCCATTGTTCATTGAACAAATTGCAGAAGATTCACCAACACAGATGTCCAGAATACTGTGGAATTTTGCGATGAAAACAGACGACTTAATAGCTGGCCACCATGCTGTCCCAAAATGTCCTCTACACTCCGTGACGTCACGCGCTGACGTCATCATACCGAGACGTTTTCAGCAGGATATTTCGCGCGAAATTTAAAATTGCACTTTAGTAAGCTATTGGCATGTGTTGCAATGTTAAGATTTCATCATTGATATATAAACTATCAGACTGCGTGGTCAGTAGTAGTGGCTTTCAGTAGGCCTTTAATGTAGGCATTATTTTCGGGGACCGGCTTTCCACTCGTGCCGGATAAATACAGCAGATTTAAGTGCATGAAAAATACAAGTCACTAAAACGCTGAATTACTGGGAGCCCTGGACTTGTTTCTTTGCAATGAAATGCTGATCGAAGTCAGCCTTTGGCTACAACCTGTCACTTTTCTATTTGATATGTCCATTAATGTGCATTGTGTCATGTCACAAAGTTATGACAAACGGCAACTTCCTATGAGGAGTTTTATTGTACATCTATAAACAAGCTCATTGGTGTGTTTTTTGCACAGGTGTCAAACTCAAGGCCCGCGGGCCAGATCTGGCCCTCCACGTCATTTTATATGGCCCGCAAAAGCCTGGAAATAATATGTGTCAATAAAATACCTTAAATTTTCTTTCTCTACTTTCTTATTTTCTTACTAAAAGGTATTAGGGTTTTTTTTCTAGTTTGACAGGGGGAAAAAAAATTGTGTCCATTATTGCAACAAATATTATATCATCTAACTTTGCTCTAGCGCCCTCTAGGAAGAAAACACAGACACAACTGCTCCTAGGAAGAAAACTCAGACAAAACTGCCTGTAACTTCCAGTAGGAATGTCTTAGAGACATGAAACAAAAACCTCTATGTAGGTCTCACTTAGACCTACATTTCATACATTGGCATCCTTCAGCAAAAATCAACAGGAAGTTTGCAATTACCCATGACTCTCACTATTGTGTTGGATACACTATGGACTGGACTCTCACTATTATGTTAGATCCACTATGGACTGGACTCTCACTATTATGTTAGATCCACTATGGACTGGACTCTCACTATTATGTTAGATCCACTATGGACTGGACTCTCACTATTATGTTAGATCCACTATGGACTAGACTCTCACTATTATGTTAGATCCACTATGGACTGGACTCTCACTATTATGTTAGATCTACTATGGACTGGACTTTCACTATTATGTTAGATCCACTATGGACTGGACTCTCACTATTATGTTAGATCCACTATGGACTGGACTCTCACTATTATGTTAGATCCACTATGGACTGGACTCTCACTATTATGTTAGATCCACTATGGACTGGACTCTCACTATTATGTTAGATCTACTATGGACTGGACTTTCACTATTATGTTAGATCCACTATGGACTGGACTCTCACTATTATGTCAGATCTACTATGGACTGGACAAATATTATATCATCTAACTTTGTTGGTCAAAATCCAAATAAATACTTAAATACTAAATAAAAATAGTATATAAAAATAAATACTAATAAAATACTTTTATGTTATTACTTTAAACTGTTTTATATGTTAATTTTTTTTATCCTGTAAAGCGTCTTTGAGTGCTCTGAAAAGCGCTATACCAAATAAAATGTATTATTCGGGACCGCAATGTCCCTTTGGGACAGATGACCCTATTGTACTTCGTGTGTTTTATTATTATTATTCCGCCGCCTCTTTGAGCTGTAATTTGACCCCCTTAGCATGCTTCAAAACTCACCATATTTGACACACACATCAGGACTGGCAAAAATTGCGATCTAATCAAAAAACCAAACCCCAAAACTCAAAATTGCGCTCTAGCGCCCCCTTAGGAAAAAACAGACAAAACTGCGTGTAACTTCCGGTAGGAATGTCGTAGGGACATGAAACAAAAACCTCTATGTAGGTCTGACTTAGACCTAGATTTCATACATTGACATCCTTCAGCAAAAATCAACAGGAAGTTGGCAATTCCCCCTTCAAAACAAAATTTTAGTAAAAACAGTCACTTTTGCCTCTTTGAGCTGTAATTTGACCCCCTTAACATGCTTCAAAACTCACCAAACTGGACACACACATCAGGACTGGCAACAATTGCGATCTAATGAAAAAACCCAACCCCAAAACTCAAAATTGCGCTCTAGCGCCCCCTTAGGAAAAAACAGACAAAACTGCTTGTAACTTCCGGTAGGAATGTCGTAGAGACATGAAACAAAAACCTCTATGTAGGTCTGACTTAGACCTACATTTCATACATTGACATCCTTCAGCAAAAATCAACAGGAAGTTGGCAATTCCCCCTTCAAAACAAAATTTTAGTAAAAACAGTCACTTTTGCCTCTTTGAGCTGTAATTTGACCCCCTTAACATGCTTCAAAACTCACCAAACTGGACACACACATCAGGACTGGCAACAATTGCGATCTAATGAAAAAACCCAACCCCAAAACTCAAAATTGCACTCTAGCGCCCCTTAGGAAGAAAACACAGACACAACTGCTCCTAGGAAGAAAACTCAGACAAAACTGCCTGTAACTTCCAGTAGGAATGTCTTAGAGACATGAAACAAAAACCTCTATGTAGGTCTCACTTAGACCTACATTTCCTATATTGACAACCCCCAGCAAAAATCAACAGGAAGTTTGCAATTCCCCCTTCAAAACAAAAGTTTTGTAAAAACCAGTCACCTTTTTTCAAACATTATCTCCTCTGAGCGCGTTTGTCGTGTCAGCTTCAAACTAGCACAGGAGAGAGATTGAACCCTTGTGATTAAAAAATGACCAAAGAGTTTTAATTACTGCTCCGGTTTGGATTTTATGTGCCGTCAAAGTCGGTCCCGTCCATCGCTGCTTGCAGCTTTAATTATTATTAATATTATTATTAAATATCTCCTTAACTTATGATTTCGAAGCAAGTTATCCATCAAATTGTACACCAAAAAAATGACCAATAGATTTTACTATAAAATTTAAGGAGTCTTTTAACAGCAGTAAATTGGAAAAAAAACAACGACCAATGTTTGTTCTATTACAGTAAAAATATGTCCACTGAGCTGTCAGTTTTTGGGGTTTTTTAACTGTAAAATCCACGGTTGATCATTTCATGGTACCACATTTTATTATGGTAAAAAACTGGCAGCTGAGTTGCCAAAATAAAATTAAACATCAATACTGTATTTCTATTTAATACAGTAAAATGTTGTAAAAATAACAATTTAAAAAGAAAAATCACCATATATTTTACAGTAAAAGTCTGGCAATTTTTTCCCTGTAAAAAACAGTGGTAAAATCTGCAGATTTTTTTTTACTCTTTACGTAAGAAATTTAAAAATATATTTAAATTTATACGCAAAATCGTTATTTACTGTTACACGCTACCCTCTAATGGTCCCCTCCAAGGTTTCTTATTGTCATCGCATTGGGTTGAGTTTTTTCTTGCCCTGATGTGGGATTGATTGATTGACACTATTATTAGTAGATTGCACAGTACAGTACGTATTCCGTACAATTGACCACTAAATGGTAACACCCCAATACGTTTTTCAACTTGTTTAAGTCGGGGTCCACTTAAATTGATTCATGGTGGGGGACACCGGTCCGGTGGCCATGGATGAAGTGCTGGCTGTCCAGTCGGGACCCGGGGTGGACCGCTCGCCTGTGCATCGGTTGGGGACATCTCTGCACTGCTGACCCGTCTCCGCTCGGGATGGTCTCCTGCTGGCCCCACTATGGACTGGACTCTCACTATTATGTTAGATCCACTATGGACTGGACTCTCACTATTATGTTAGATCCACTATGGACTGGACTCTCACTATTATGTTAGATCTACTATGGACTGGACTCTCACTATTATGTTAGATCTACTATGGACTGGACTTTCATTATTATGTTAGATCCACTATGGACTGGACTTTCACAATATTATGTTAGAACCACTATGGACTGGACTCTCACTATTATGTTAGATCCACTATGGACTGGACTTTCACAATATTATGTTAGATCCACTATGGACTGGACTCTCACTATTATGTTAGATGCACTATGGACTGGACTCACACTATTATGTTAGATGCACTATGGACTGGATTCTCACTATTATGTTAGATCCACTATGGACTGGACTTTCACAATATTATGTCAGACCCACTCGACGTCCATTGCATCTGGTCTCCCCTAAAGGGGGGGTCACCCACATATGCAGTCCTCTCCAAGGTTTCTCATAGTCATTCACATCGACGTCCCACTGGGTTGTGAGTTTTTCCTTGCCCTTATGTGGGCTCTGTACCGCGGATGTCGTTGTGGCTTGTGCAGCCCTTTGAGACACTTGTGATTTAGGGCTATATAAATAAACATTGATTGATTGATTTTCCATGCTTGTGTTGACATTTCCTTTGGCCTTGATAGCTGAGGGATTATAATAAGGGGAAGGCTACATTTTACATCGAATGTTTACATTTCATATATTTTGTTTTTCTGGTCCTTTTTTTTCCCGATAGGTCGTACAAATACACAAACCCCGTTTCCATATGAGTTGGGAAATTGTGTTAGATGTAAATATAAACGAAATACAATGATTTGCAAATCATTTTCAACCCATATTCAGTTGAATATGCTACAAAGACAACATATTTGATGTTCAAACTGATAAACCTTTTTTTTGTGTGCAAATAATCATTAACTTTAGAATTTGATGCCAGCAACACGTGACAAAGAAGTTGGGAAAGGTGGCAATAAATACTGATAAAGTTGAGGAATGCTCATCAAACACTTATTTGGAACATCCCACAGGTGAGCAGGCTAATTGGGAACAGGTGGGTGCCATGATTGGGTATAAAAGTAGATTCCATGAAATGCTCAGTCATTCACAAACAAGGATGGGGCGAGGGTCACCACTTTGTCAACAAATGCGTGAGCAAATTGTTGAACAGTTTAAGAAAAACCTTTCTCAACCAGCTATTGCAAGGAATTTAGGGATTTCACCATCTACGGTCCGTAATATCATCAAAGGGTTCAGAGAATCTGGAGAAATCACTGCACGTAAAGGTTGAATGCCCGTGACCTTGGATCCCTCAGGCTGTACTGCATCAACAAGCGACATCAGTGTGTAAAGGATATCACCACATGGGCTCAGGAACACTTCAGAAACCCACTGTCAGTAACTACAGTTGGTCGCTACATCTGTAAGTGCAAGTTAAAACTCTCCTATGCAGGGCGAAAACCGTTTATCAACAACACCCAGAAACGCCGTCGGCTTCGCTGGGCCTGAGCTCATCTAAGATGGACTGATACAAAGTGGAAAAGTGTTCTGTGGTCTGACGAGTCCACATTTCCAATTGTTTTTGGAAACTGTGGACGTCGTGTCCTCCGGACGAAAGAGGAAAAGAACCATCCGGATTGTTATAGGCGCAAAGTTGAAAATTGTCCAACAGTTTAAAAAGAACCTTTCTCAACCAGCTATTGCAAGGAATTTAGGGATTTCACCATCTACGGTCCGTAATATCATCAAAGGGTTCAGAGAATCTGCAGAAATCACTGCACGTAAGCAGCTAAGCCCGTGACCTTCGATCCCTCAGGCTGTACTGCATCAACAAGCGACATCAGTGTGTAAAGGATATCACCACATGGGCTCAGGAACACTTCAGAAACCCACTGTCAGTAACTACAGTTGGTCGCTACATCTGTAAGTGCAAGTTAAAACTCTCCTATGCAAGGCGAAAACCGTTTATCAACAACACCCAGAAACG
This sequence comes from Nerophis lumbriciformis, assembly GCF_033978685.3. Lineage (NCBI taxonomy): Eukaryota > Metazoa > Chordata > Actinopteri > Syngnathiformes > Syngnathidae > Nerophis > Nerophis lumbriciformis. Next base: position 21,090,931 of record NC_084580.2, read on the forward strand.
CCGTCGGCTTCGCTGGGCCTGAGCTCATCTAAGATGGACTGATACAAAGTGGAAAAGTGTTCTGTGGTCTGACGAGTCCACATTTCAAATTGTTTTTGGAAACTGTGGACGTCGTGTCCTCCGGACCAAAGAGGAAAAGAACCATCCGGATTGTTATAGGCGCAAAGTTGAAAAGCCAGCATTTGTGACGGTATGGGGGTGTATTAGTGCCCAAGACATGGGTAACTTACACATCTGTGAAGGTGCCATTAATGCTGAAAGGTACATACAGGTTTTGGAGCAACATATGTTGCCATCCAAGCAACGTTACCATGGACGCCCCTGCTTATTTCAGCAAGACAATGTCAAGCCACGCGTTACATCAACGTGGCTTCATAGTAAAAGAGTGCGGGTACTAGACTGGCCTGCCTGTAGTCCAGACATTGAAAATGTGTGGTGCATTATGAAGCCTAAAATAGCACAACGGAGACCCCCGGACTGTTGAACAACTTAAGCTGTACATCAAGCAAGAATGGGAAAGAATTCCACCTGAGAAGCTTCAAAAATGTGTCTCCTCAGTTCCCAAACGTTTACTGAGTGTTGTTAAAAGGAAAGGCCATGTAACACAGTGGTGAACATGCCCTTTCCCAACTACTTTGGCACGTGTTGCAGCCATGAAATTCTAAGTTAATTATTATGAAGTTTATGAGTTTGAACATCAAATATGTTGTCTTTGTAGTGCATTCAATTGAATATGGGTTGAAAAGGATTTGCAAATCATTGTATTCCGTTTATATTTACATCCAACACAATTTCCCAACTCATATGGAAACGGGGTTTGTATAAATAATTGTACGGCAGCACGGTGGATAAATGATCCTTATTTAGGAACCTTATTGTTGACATGTATGACACAATCGTGCGTTATAATGTTTAAATGTTGAACACTTTGGCCGCCATCTTAGATTGTACCCTTCCATGACCCTACTGCGATGACACAAATAAAAAAAGGTATTTCATGTTTTATCCCCAACTCAGTATATTAACGACATAAACTAGTTTAAATAATGAGCTAGAATGAACATTTAAACATACCTTCAACGCGTAACATGACGTGTGTTTTGCCCACAGCTTCCATTTGTTGTCGATGTCGCTCCTTCTCCTCTCTCGTTCGAGAAAGTTCCTCCTCGTACGACGTTATCGTTCTTTCGAACAGCGCGAATATTTCGTCGGCTGCCGCCAACAGCCGCTCCTTCACCAACACTTTCAACATTTTTGAAGGTTTTAACGCGGATAAACTCCGTCGAGCGGACGCTTTGTCTCGGGTCGTCTCGCTAACTTTCGCCTTTCTTTTTCTATTGAGGTTTTTACGGCAGTCAAGACCGCTTGACGTTAAAACCTGCCGCCATCTAGCGGCGGTTTGGAAGACTGCTCACATTTAAGCTGTATTAATGTATTATTGCAATATAGGCCGACTCAGGCCCCGGCCCTAACCAATCTGGCGCCCTAGGCAAGATTTTAGGTGGCGCGCCCCCCACATCGGCAGTGAAGTGTATATACTCACAAGAACCCGAAAAGCTTTGTCTTTGACCTTTTTTTTTTTTACTTACAACTAGTGATGGGTCCGGCAACACCGATGCATCGGCGCATGCGTCGAGCTCATAGAGCAAAACCCTGTGTCGGTGCGCGTACCACTTTTAGAAAGTCACGTGACCGATCATGAGCTGTTTTGGTCACGTGACCGATACGCCAACTGTGTCGCACTGACGCCTCCTCTGTGCCCTGTGAGCGGCTCTTTTCTACAGCCGGAGAAATAATAACTAAGAAGAGAAATCGTCTAAAATGTAATATGTCGGAAAAACTTTTATTTTTATTTTTTTTAATAAAAATGTGTAAAAAAATAAAATTAAAAAAATTCCCATTCCACAATCATTCACAACACGTTCTCTTAGATTTCCATGTTATGATACATGTTCACATTATTTATTGACTGTATCTAAAAAAGATAAAAATATATTTTTATTTAAATGAAGATATGAAATAATCCTAAATGAAATACAATGACTTGGTTTATATTATTGTATATACTAGGGCAGGGGTCACCAACGCGGTGCCCGCGGGCACCAGGTAGCCCGTAAGGACCAGATCAGTCGCCCGCTGGCCTGTTCTAAAAATAGCTCAAAGAGCAGCACTTACCAGTGAGCTGCCTCTATTTTTTAAATTTTATTTATTTACTAGCAAGCTGGTCTCGCTTTGCTCGACATTTTTAATTCTAAAAGAGACAAAACTCAAATAGAATTTGAAAATCCAAGAAAATATTTTAAAGACTTGCTCTTCACTTGGAATAAGCGGTAGAAAATGGATGGATGGATGGGTCTTCACTTGTTTAAATAAATTCATTTATTTTTTACTTTGCTACTTATTACTTTTAGAAATACAATTTTAGAGAAAAAATACAACCTTAAAAATGATTTTAGGATTTTTAAACAAATATACCTTTTTACCTTTTAAATTTCTTCCTCTTCTTTCCTGACAATTTAAATCAATCTTCAAGTAAATTTTTTTATTTTTTATTGTAAAGAATAATAAATATTTTAGCTTCTGTTTTTTCGACGAAGAATATTTGTGAAATATTTCTTCAAACTTACTATGATTAAAATTCAAAAAAATTATTCTGGCAAATCTAGAAAATCTGTAGAATCAAATTTAAATCTTATTTCAAAGTATTTTTAATTTATTTTAAAAATTTTATTCTGGAAAATCTAGAAGAAATACTGATTTGTCTTTGTTAGAAATATAGCTTGGTCCAATTTGTTAAATATTCTAACAAAGTGCAGATTGGATTTTAACCAATTTAAAACAGGTCATCAAAATTCTAAAATGTATCTTAATCAGGAAAAATTACTAATGATGTTCCATAAATTCTTTTTTTAATTTTTTCAAAAAGATTCAAATAAGCTAGTTTTTCTCTTTTTTTTGTCGGTTGAATTTTGAATTTTAAAGAGTCGAAATTGAAGATAAACTATGTTTCAAAATTGTATTTTAAATGTTTTCGTGTTTTCTCCTCTTTTAAACCGTTCAATTAAGTGTTTTTTTCATCATTTATTCTCTACAAAAAACCTTCCGTAAAAGGAAAAAAAAATGTACGACGGAATGACAGACAGAAATACCCATTTTTTTATATATATACATTTATTTATTTAGCTATTCTTGTTTAAATCCCACTTACGTGTAACTTACAAATGACAATATATTTATTTATTTAAGTGTGTATCAAACTGGTAGCCTTTTGCATTAATCAGTACCCAAGAAGTAGTTTTTGGTTTCAAAAAGGTTGGTGACCCCTGTACTAGGGCATAACATCAGTGTCAGTTGAGTCGGTCCATAGGTTGCCTGTAGGGATTTTTAATGTCCAGCAGATGTCAGTATTTAGTGACACAGTATCGACACAGTATCAATACAGTTTTGCAATGTGTCGAAACGCTTCATGACGCCTCATCAACCCATCACTACTTACAACTATACCTAATATATAAAGGGGTGGAAAAGTGACTATTACCTGCAGGGCAAACATTAGCTAACCAGAAGGCAATAACAATGTAAACAAAAAACACCTGCTTAAAAGATCTAATACAAACATTTATATGCACGTACAACACTTAGAACTTTTAGCATATCAGTATGTGGAATTAAATTATGGAATGGATTAAGTAAAGAAGTTAAAAATTGTACTGATATGATCAGGCCTGGCCCTAACCAATCTGGCGCCCTAGGCAAGATTTTAGGTGGCGCCCCCCCCCCCCCCCCCCCCCCCACATCGGCAGTGAAGTGTATATACTCACAAGAACCCGAATAGCTTTGTCTTTGACCTTTTTTTTTTTTTACTTACAACTATACCTAATATATAAAGGGGTGGAAAAGTGACTATTACCTGCAGGGCAAACATTAGCTAACCAGAAGGCAATAACAATGTAAACAAAAAACACCTGCTTAAAAGATCTAATACAAACATTTATATGCACGTACAACACATATCAGTTTGTGGAATTAAATTATGGAATGGATTAAGTAAAGAAGTTAAAAATTGTACTGATATGATCAGGCCTGGCCCTAACCAATCTGGCGCCCTAGGCAAGATTTTAGGTGGCGCCCCCCCCCCCCCACATCGGCAGTGAAGTGTATATACTCACAAGAACCCGAAAAGCTTTGTCTTTGACCTTCTTTTTTTTACTTACAACTATACCTAATATATAAAGGGGTGGAAAAGTGACTATTACCTGCAGGGCAAACATTAGCTAACCAGAAGGCAATAACAATGTAAACAAAAAACAGCTGCTTAAAAGATCTAATACAAACATTTATATGCACGTACAACACTTAGAACTTTTAGCATATCAGTATGTGGAATTAAATTATGGAATGGATTAAGTAAAGAAGTTAAAAATTGTACTGATATGATCAGGCCTGGCCCTAACCAATCTGGCGCCCTAGGCAAGATTTTAGGTGGCGCCCCCCCCCCACATCGGCAGTGAAGTGTATATACTCACAAGAACCCGAAAAGCTTTGTCTTTGACCTTTTTTTTTTTTACTTACAACTATACCTAATATATAAAGGGGTGGAAAAGTGACTATTACCTGCAGGGCAAACATTAGCTAACCAGAAGGCAATAACAATGTAAACAAAAAACACCTGCTTAAAAGATCTAATACAAACATTTATATGCACGTACAACACTTAGAACTTTTAGCATATCAGTATGTGGAATTAAATTATGGAATGGATTAAGTAAAGAAGTTAAAAATTGTACTGATATGATCAGGCCTGGCCCTAACCAATCTGGCGCCCTAGGCAAGATTTTAGGTGGCGCCCCCCCCCCACATCGGCAGTGAAGTGTATATACTCACAAGAAGCCGAATAGCTTTGTCTTTGACCTTTTTTTTTTTTTACTTACAACTATACCTAATATATAAAGGGGTGGAAAAGTGACTATTACCTGCAGGGCAAACATTAGCTAACCAGAAGGCAATAACAATGTAAAACAAAAACACCTGCTTAAAAGATCTAATACAAACATTTATATGCACGTACAACACATATCAGTATGTGGAATTAAATTATGGAATGGATTAAGTAAAGAAGTTAAAAATTGTACTGATATGATCAGGCCTGGCCCTAACCAATCTGGCGCCCTAGGCAAGATTTTAGGTGGCGCCCCCCCACATCGGCAGTGAAGTGTATATACTCACAAGAACCCGAATAGCTTTGTCTTTGACCTTTTTTTTTTACTTACAACTATACCTAATATATAAAGGGGTGGAAAAGTGACTATTACCTGCAGGGCAAACATTAGCTAACCAGAAGGCAATAACAATGTAAACAAAAAACACCTGCTTAAAAGATCTAATACAAACATTTATATGCACGTACAACACTTAGAACTTTTAGCATATCAGTATGTGGAATTAAATTATGGAATGGATTAAGTAAAGAAGTTAAAAATTGTACTGATATGATCAGGCCTGGCCCTAACCAATCTGGCGCCCTAGGCAAGATTTTAGGTGGCGCCCCCCCCCACATCGGCAGTGAAGTGTATATACTCACAAGAAGCCGAATAGCTTTGTCTTTGACCTTTTTTTTTTTTTTACTTACAACTATACCTAATATATAAAGGGGTGGAAAAGTGACTATTACCTGCAGGGCAAACATTAGCTAACCAGAAGGCAATAACAATGTAAACAAAAAACACCTGCTTAAAAGATCTAATACAAACATTTATATGCACGTACAACACATATCAGTATGTGGAATTAAATTATGGAATGGATTAAGTAAAGAAGTTAAAAATTGTACTGATATGATCAGGCTCGGCCCTAACCAATCTGGCGCCCTAGGCAAGATTTTAGGTGGCGCCCCCCCCCACATCGGCAGTTTAGTGTATATACTCACAAGAACCCGAAAAGCTTTGTCTTTGACCTTTTTTTTTTTACTTACAACTATACCTAATATATAAAGGGGTGGAAAAGTGACTATTACCTGCAGGGCAAACATTAGCTAACCAGAAGGCAATAACAATGTAAACAAAAAACACCTGCTTAAAAGATCTAATACAAACATTTATATGCACGTACAACACTTAGAACTTTTAGCATATCAGTATGTGGAATTAAATTATGGAATGGATTAAGTAAAGAAGTTAAAAATTGTACTGATATGATCAGGCCTGGCCCTAACCAATCTGGCGCCCTAGGCAAGATTTTAGGTGGCGCCCCCCCCCCCCCCACATCGGCAGTGAAGTGTATATACTCACAAGAACCCGAAAAGCTTTGTCTTTGACCTTTTTTTTTTTACTTACAACTATACCTAATATATAAAGGGGTGGAAAAGTGACTATTACCTGCAGGGCAAACATTAGCTAACCAGAAGGCAATAACAATGTAAACAAAAAACACCTGCTTAAAAGATCTAATACAAACATTTATATGCACGTACAACACATATCAGTATGTGGAATTAAATTATGGAATGGATTAAGTAAAGAAGTTAAAAATTGTACTGATATGATCAGGCCTGGCCCTAACCAATCTGGCGCCCTAGGCAAGATTTTAGGTGGCGCCCCCCCCACATCGGCAGTGAAGTGTATATACTCACAAGAACCTGAAAAGCTTTGTCTTTGACCTTTTTTTTTTACTTACAACTATACCTAATATATAAAGGGGTGGAAAAGTGACTATTACCTGCAGGGCAAACATTAGCTAACCAGAAGGCAATAACAATGTAAACAAAAAAACACCTGCTTAAAAGATCTAATACAAACATTTATATGCACGTACAACACTTAGAACTTTTAGCATATCAGTATGTGGAATTAAATTATGGAATGGATTAAGTAAAGAAGTTAAAAATTGTACTGATATGATCAGGCCTGGCCCTAACCAATCTGGCGCCCTAGGCAAGATTTTAGGTGCCCCCCCCCCCACATCGGCAGTGAAGTGTATATACTCACAAGAACCCGAATAGCTTTGTCTTTGACCTTTTTTTTTACTTACAACTATACCTAATATATAAAGGGGTGGAAAAGTGACTATTACCTGCAGGGCAAACATTAGCTAACCAGAAGGCAATAACAATATAAAACAAAAACACCTGCTTAAAAGATCTAATACAAATGTCCCTGAGGAATGTAAGGTGGGAGTATTGTAATTACCTAACGTTACATTATTATTTTCCATAACAATTTAGCCCCCTCCACAATATTAACCTGACGTTAAAACAGAACTAGCTATTTATTGATTAGCAATTGCCGAATCATGTAACATTAGCTTAATGCTAAAAAGCCAGGTTACTATCACATTCTGTAACAGACAAATAATTTCATGTAGGCTAACGTTACCTACCTGCTACCTCTGTCTTTTCTCGTTTCTCCTCCTCTTCTTTTCTCTTTTTTCTTCCTTGGGCACCTGACAGTTTTGGCATCTTGTGTTGATTTTTTGATGTGGTGACGTCCAAAAAGAGTCATGATACGGGAAGGGAGGGGGCGCACCGTGCGCATACTTTGCATTTTAATTAACGTGGGATTACTTTTTTTTTTTTTTTTCTCCAACATTTGTGGCACTGGCGTGGCGCCCCCTGATGGACGGCGCCCTTAGCATTTGCCTATACGGCCTATGCCACGGGCAGGCCCTGGGCCGAATGATAATTTAAATGAAATAATTATGTTTTCCAACGGCATACAATTTATTGACAATAATTACTGTTACCAAAACAAAACATAATTTCCACACAGTTGTTTTTGTATATCATCAAAAGATTATTTTTATTTAATTGGTGTTCCCTTAATCTGTAGTCAGATCATCACACATTTAGAACAGTTCAAAGTGCAGCCCAGGTGCCATTTGCAGCACGCACCTCGTTTTTTGTTGGCCAAATTTTACAGACATAAAAAAAACATGCCCCCGATTAGAACATGAAGTGAATTAATTAACTCGTACTATGTTCTACATAAGGTGATTGTTTATATCCAACTTGGAGAAAGCGAACCACCAGGTTCAAGTACAAACTCCGTTTCCATATGAGTTGGGAAATTGTGTTAGATGTAAATATAAACGGAATACAATGATTTGAAAATCTTTTTCAACCCATATTCAATTGAATGCACTACAAAGACAACATATTTGATGTTCAAACTTATAAACTTTTTTTTTTTTTTTTTTTGCAAATAATAATTATTAAGTTGTTCAACAGTCCGGGGGTCTCCGTTGTGCTATTTTAGGCTTCATAATGCGCCACACATTTTCAACGGGAGACAGGTCTGGACTACAGGCAGGCCAGTCTAGTACCCGCACTCTTTTACTATGAAGCCACGTTGATGTAACACGTCGCTTGGCATTATCTTGCTGAAATAAGCAGGGGCGTCCATGGTAACGTTGCTTGGATGGCAACATATGTTGCTCCAAAACCTGTATGTACCTTTCAGCATTAAAGGCCTACTGAAACCCACCACTACCGACCACGCAGTCTGATAGTTTATAAATCAATGATGAAATCTTAACATTGCAACACATGCCAATACGGCCGGGCTAGCTTACTAAAGTGCAATTTTAAATTTCGCGCGAAATATCCTGCTGAAAACGTCTCGGTATGATGACGTCAGCGCGTGACGTCACGGGTTGTAGAGGACATTTTGGGACAGCATGGTGGCCAGCTATTAAGTCGTCTGTTTTCATCGCAAAATTCCACAGTATTCTGGACATCTGTGTTGGTGAATCTTTTGCAATTTGTTCAATGAACAATGGAGACAGCAAAGAAGAAAGCTGTAGGTGGGAAGCGGTGTATTGCGGCCGACTGCAGCAACACAAACACAGCCGGTGTTTCATTGTTTACATTCCCGGAAGATGACAGTCAAGCTTTACCATTGGCCTGTGGAGAACTGGGACAACAGAGACTCTTACCAGGAGGTCTTTGAGTTGGATGCGCAGACGCGGTACCGTGAGTACGCATGCAGCTGCGGCTTCCAAACATTTGATCGCTTGCCCGTACGTGCGTGCCGCTATGTGCATGTCACGTACGTAACTTTGGGGACTTTGGGGAAATATATGTGCTGTATGAACTTTGGGGAGGTGAACGGTACTTTGGGCTGTGGGATTGAGTGTGTTGTGCAGGTGTTTGAGTTGTATTGGCGGGTTATATGGACGGGAGGGGGGAGGTGTTTGTTATGCGGGATTAATTTGTGGCATATTAAATATAAGCCTGGTTGTGTTGTGGCTAATAGAGTATATATATGTCTTGTGTTTATTTACTGTTTTAGTCATTCCCAGCTGAATATCAGGTCCCACCCGCATCTCACAGCGCTCCCATTGCCCTCTAGTCCTTCACTCTCACTTTCCTCATCCACAAATCTTTCATCCTCGCTCAAATTAATGGGGAAATCGTCGCTTTCTCGGTCCGAATCGCTCTCGCTGCTGGTGGCCATGACTGTAAACAATGTGCGGATGTGAGGAGCTCCACAACCTGTGACGTCACGCTACTCGTCTGCTACTTCCGGTACAGGCAAGGCTTTTTTATCAGCGACCAAAAGTTGCGAACTTTATCGTGGATGTTCTCTACTAAATCCTTCCAGGAAAAATATGGCAATATCGCGAAATGATCAAGTATGACACATAGAATGGACCTGCTATCCCCGTTTAAATAAGAAAATCGCATTTCAGTAGGTCTTTAGAAATGATAAAATAAATAGACCCTGTTAGAAAAGCCACTATTTTGCATGTTTTGTGTTTCTTATGCTTCACTGATAGTGTTTTATTCTTAGTATTTGATCTGTTTTAATGTCCAAGCTTTTATTGTTTTAAATATTGGTTTGTATTGTAGCACTTTATGATGTATTTAAATGAAAAGTGCGAAGTAAATAAAACTTAATATTATTATAAATTTTTCTGGCGGGGTGTTGTGGCATCCTACACTGTTCGGCGGTACTTGAACGCACCGTAAGCACACCGACTCGGAGTACAGAACGATCACTATGTTCTACGAGAGCACAGCTTGTAGGTTCAATGTACACACTTAAATATCGAGGTTGCTCAGATAGTAACGTGTTTATAAAAGTTTATATTGAGGTATGTTGTTTTTTAATGTGGAAAGACGTTAATGTCTCTTTCATGTTAGCATTTAAGCTACCAAGCTGGTGCCAGTCAGTCCATGGGTTTATCAAAACGCAGTTATCAATCTCGTTTTTTCCATCATTTTAATTTAAAACTGTAATACTAATAGTCGGGAGTTTTACCGCGGTTATCATGATTACCGTTAATCGTTACATCGCTGTACAGTATAAGACAAAAGTAAGATGTTTTGTTAAAATTAGAGATGTCCGATAATGGCTTTTTTGCCGATATCCGATATTCCGATTGTCAGAGTATGTTGGTGACGAACCCCAAGATGCAGAGATGGCAGGCTTTGTCCAGGAAAACATGATTTAATTTTACACTATAGCAAAAAAACAAACAAAAGGCGCGCACAAATCGGAGAGCAAACTTGGCTATGGACTAAAATAGCACAAAGGCTAACTGTCGACAAGAAACAAAAACACTTACTGTGACACGAAGGAACTATGACATGAGCAGAGTGAACAAACGTAGACAGAGCTACAACGACAAGTATTATGACAGGTAGTAGTGACAATAATCCAGCACTGACTGGAGAGGAAGGCAGGTTCAAATAGCAGCTGGCTGATTGACACCAGGTGTGGCCAGATGCCAATCAGCCACAGCTGAGGGGACAAAGCACTCAGGGAGATAATCAGGAAATAACCAAAATAAGAGCGCGGACAGGAAACAAAGACAGGAAAAACCAAAACCTAACTGAACTGTCAGTGACAAACCTGACACCGGTATTGTCCAACTCTTAATTACCGATTCTGATATCAACCGATACCGATATATACAGTCGTGGAATTAACACATTATTATGCCTAATTTTGTTGTGATGCCCCGCTGGATGCATTAAACAATGTAACAAGGTTTTCCAAAATAAGAGAACAACTTCAACTCAAGTTATAGAAAAAAGTGCCAACATGGCACTGCCATATTTATTATTGAAGTCACAAAGTGCATTATTTTTTTTAACATGCCTCAAAATTTGGGACATGCTCTCCTTGAGATAATCCTGATACCCACTACAACTATGGGAAATACTATACTTTGACTTTGGCGGCGCAAATTATTGCGTGGATTGCTTTACCGAGATGCAAAACAACTGAACTGGAGATTGGATGAAGGTAGATACATGATTTAATTCTAACAAAGTACAAACAAAAAGCGCGCACAAGGCGGATACACAACTTGACTAATGAAACAAAAACTAGCACTTAGGCCATACTTGCCAACCCTCCCGAATTTTCCGGGAGACTCCCGAAATTCAGTGCCTCTCCCGAAAACCTCCCGGGACAAATATTCTCCCGAAAATCTCCCGATTTTCAGCCGGAGCTGGAGGCCACGCCCCCTACAGCTCCATGCGGACCTGAGTGAGGACAGCCTTTTTTCACGACGGGAGGACAACTGGGTGACAATAAATAAATCATCCGGAGTAGAGATAAATTGTATTATTATGTTTATCTTACCTACAAATAAATATATTTATTAATAATAATTTCAAAAAAACTAAATACATTTTTACTATATTTTGCTAAAAACATCAAAATTAATTGTATTTTTTCTGACTCCTTATTACATCCAGGCATTAGAATTATACATTAAAATAAACATATTTGAAAGAATTAATTTTAAATTATCCTAATAATTCATTTAAAATGACCATATTTAATTATTAAAATAATTGCTTGTTTATCAACAACTTTAGCATTTTATTCATTACATTTTGAAGCTCTCAGAAGCCAAGTTATGTTATATTCCTTAATATTTATTTATGCAAGTTTGAAGTATCAATTATCTAAACACAGTTTTGTTTGCATATTTTCAGGATGTAGATATATATATATATATATATATATATACATACAAATAAATATATATATATACACAAATAAATATATATATATATATATATATATATATATATATATATATGAATGTGTGGGAAAAAAATCACAAGACTATTTCATCTCAAACCACAACAAAACAATTGCAAATGAGCCGTCGGCCCCCGGACAGAGCGACTCCAAAACCAACAAAGGCTGTAACTGTCGAAAGAAACCTGATTGCCCTCTCAACGGGGGGTGCTTACAAACATCAGTTGTCTACCAATCTAAGGTAACACGCAAGGACATTAACACATCCGACACATATGTAGGATTAACCGAGGGAGAATTCAAAACCAGATGGAACAATCACAAGGCTTCTTTCAGGAACCAAAACCTGCGGAATACCACAGAACTCAGCAAACACATTTGGGACCTCAAAGACAATAATGTTGAATATTCAATAACATGGCAAATTCTTGCATCCAGCACACCTTACAATAGTGGTAATAAAAGATGCAACCTATGCTTGAAAGAGAAACTGTTTATTATTTACCGTCCAGACCTGTCATCCCTCAACAAGCGCAGCGAAATTGTAACAGCATGCCGCCACAGACGGAAACACCTCCTAGGTAACACATGAGCCAATCACCACGCCCCTACGCCAGCCTGTACCCACCCACTCTGTGCCCTATATAAACCATGGTATGTGAATGCTCCCATTAAAATCTCCTGATGATTGAGGGAACCCCCCCTCATGAAACAGGCCTGTAAGGAGATGAAATAGTCTTGTGATTTTTTCCCCACACATACATATATTGCGCTCTACTACGGTATCGAGCACTATTTTTTGGATAACCTTATTAAGACATATATATATATATATATATATATATATATATATATATGTGTATGAAATACTTGACTTGGTGAATTCTAGCTGTCAATATACTCCTCCCCTCTTAACCACGCCCTCAACCACGCCCTACCCCAACCCCGACCACGCCCCCACCCCCCACCTCCTGAAATCGGAGGTCTCAAGGTTGGCAAGTATGACTTAGGCAGACTATGGGCAAGAAACAAAACACTTACTGTGACACGAATAAACAAAAACTCACGTGGCAAGAAAAGAGCAGCATGAACTATGACAGCATGAAAACTGTGGCATGGAATACACGCATTAACAGTGTCATTAAGAGTAGCATAAACGGAGTGTCAGGGGTAGCAAGGGTATTGTCGCCAGGACGACCAACAGAAAATGACAGGCTTAAATACTAGTGACATGATTAGTGACAGGTGCGTGAGTCCAAATGTGAAACAGGTTAAACTCATAAGTTGTCATGGAAACAAAACAAACAAGAGTGCACAAACAGGAACTAAAAAAAAAGAGTCCAAAACCCAAACAGAACATAGCCAAACAAAAACATGATCAACAGACATGACAATCATGGAAACAAAACAAACAAGAGTGCACAAACAGGAACCTAAAAAAAGAGTCCAAAACCCAAACAGAACATAGCCAAACAAAAACATGATCAACAGACATGACATAAAGTAAACAATAACATAGTCCTCATTTAGTGCAAGACTGCCTGGCATACTGTATAACAGGGAATTATACACCGGGCTCAATCTGCCCTGCTTTAACGTATTTGTATGAGTTACAAAAATGTGCTGCAAGCTAGTGGTGAGTGCTTGAAGTGGCCGAGCAGTCAGCCAGAGCTTCTGAAATGCTGCGTTGAGACAGAGCACCTCCGTTCACTGCAAGCTGCAAAGTGTGCGCCATGCAGGGCAGACTAGCCACACCAAACTCCACCATACTTGCCAACCTTGAGACCTCCGATTTCGGGAGGTGGGGGGGCGGTCGGGGTGGGGCGGGGGGCGTGGTTAAGATATATATATATATATATATATATATATATATATATATATATATATATATATATATATATATATATATATAAATAAAATAAATACTTGAATTTCAGTGTTCATTTACAAACTACAACTCACAAACACTTTAGAGTTAGGCTCCACCATCAGAATGTGTACTTAAACTTATAAAGATCACATGGATATTATTCAGTGAGTTGATTCACCAAAACTAACCTGTTATACAGGAGGAAAAAGCACACAGGACGTTTCAATTGTTCACAGACTGGTCGAGCTCATCAGAATGACAAGACACTTCCGGTCTGCAGGTGATAGCATTCAATTGGGAAGAAACGCCCTACTGCCCCCTACTGACCAATGTGAATACTGATAAATGTGTAATGACAGCTCCAAAAACGAATTCAAACCACAAAATAAAATAAAATAAATAAATCAACACAAAAATGTGACACATTATGGGTGGGTCACATATGCATGTACAGTAGATGGCAGTATTGTCCTGTTTAAAAGTGTCACAACATTGCTGTTTACGGCAGACGAACTGCTTTACGGTAGACGCTGTTGTTGTGTGTTGTCAACACGTCACTCAGGTCCGCATGGAGCTGGAGGGGGCGTGGCCTCCAGCTCCACCTGAATTTCGGGAGTTTTTCGGGAGAAAATTTGTCCCGGGAGGTTTTCGGGAGAGGCGTTGAATTTCGGGAGTCTCCCGGAAAATCCGGGAGGGTTGGCAAGTATGAACTCCACCGTAGCTTTTGCCATACTGCGTGCGTTGTCCCTGACCACAACGTGAGCTTTCGCCTTGGGGTGTTTTTTGTTGTATTTTTGTTTTTACTTGGTGGAGTCTTTAAGCGACAACTTAAAGACTACTTTTTTTCAGTGTTTGCTTTTCATCCATCTTCCGCTTGTATTCATCGTGTATCTCCTTATGATTCTTGAAGAGGTGGGAGATCTAATTGCTCGTATTAAAGGAAGACGTCTTGGTTCCTCCTCGCATAACCAACTTTTTGCAGTCATTGCAAATTGCCAGTTTTTTATCCGTCAGACACACTTTAAAATAATCCCAAACCATAGACATGGTGTCGTTAGTCAGTCACCGAGCGAGCTCGCTTGTTAGCCACGGCTACAGCACCGGCAACAATACACTCTTGTTGTTGTTATGCTGCGCTCGCGGCGGTTTGATGAGGTCATCAAGCGTCGCCAGTAAACTTATCGTGCTGCAGTCGTGCTGCAACTCCTGTGTTGTGTGTGGGAGGGGAGAGGGGAGGGGCTGCTTTGTAGCATATTCAACTGAATATGGGTTGAAAATTATTTGCAAATCATTGTATTCCGTTTATATTTACATCTAACACAATTTCCCAACTCATATGGAAACGGGGTTTGTACAAATGTTTCTCGCCTTCCTGTCGGTCATTTTTTCTTAATAATGAGCTGGCAGCAGCCGGCGTCATCCCACAGGACCCTCGGGTGCCGTGAATGTCAATCGAGTGACAAAATAAACCCTGCCGCTTCATTTGCTGCTGCTGTTCTCACCAGCGCACGTGTGTTTCTTCAGCTGGTACTTGTAAGCGAATCTTTCGTCGCACGCGGTGCAACTCAACACTTTCTTACAAGTAAGAGTCCTCATGTGTCTTAGGAGATTCGTTCGTTCACTGAAGCTTTTGTTGCAGTCGGAGCACGTGAAAGGTTTTTCTCCGGTGTGCGTTTTCATGTGTATTTTCAAATTTTGATTGGCGTTAAAGCCTTTGCCGCAGACTAAACAGGAAATAGGTTTCTCTCCTGTGTGTATTCTTGTGTGCCTTACGAGGTTGGCTCGTTCATAAAAGCTCTTGTTGCAGATTGAACAGATAAAAGGTTTATCCCCAGTGTGAATCCGCATGTGTATTTTCAGATGTTGACTTCGTCTGAAACCGACGCCGCAGACTGAACAGCAGAAAGGTTTCTCTCCGGTGTGCGTTCGACTGTGTCTCGTCATCTCTCCCTTACGGGAGAATCGTTTATCGCAAAATGAGCAAACGAAGGGTTTCTCCTCGCTGTGCGTGCTCACGTGTGCTTTTAAAGCGTCCTTCCGGGTGAACGCCTGGCGACAAACTGAGCAGATGTACGGTTTCTCTCCCATGTGCTCTTCCAAAGCGGACTTGCAGGTGAAAGCTCTGCCACACTGAAAGCATTTCCAGTTTCTGCTGCCGTGAGACTTCACGTGTGCCATCAGAGTTTTCTTGAACCCGAAGGTTTTGTCGCACCGGAAGCACTTCCAGTGTTTGTTGTCGTCATCTTTAGAGTCTTCATCGTCAGTGTCGGGAGAGTGTGACGTTGTGTCCTCACTATCTGATAGTGGAGCCAAGAGCTTGTCTGCTTGTGATCCGCCAGCTTCTGTTGTCATGTGTTGTGTTGAGCTGCTGCTCGGAGGCTCCGCCTCTCTCTTCTCCTCACTTTCACCTTTGACCTCGTCATCTTCACCCTTCACAATGACACTAATCACTGGGAACTCCTCCAACCATTCAGGCTTCTCTCCCTCCCGACTGATGCTGTGCTCTTCTTCCTCCTCTTTAAAGTGAAGGGGCTGTGGCTCCTCCTGCTCCCCCTTACAGTTCCACTTCTGCTGCTCAAAGGCACCATGTTGGTCACTGATGTCTGCAGGATACAAGACAAACATATTTTCAATGACGGTTTCATGAAGACATACTGCATTAATATACAAACCCCGTTTCCATATGAGTTGGGAAATTGTGTTCGATGTAAATCCTTTTCAACCCATATTCAGTTGAATATGCTACAAAGACAACATATATTGATGTTTTTTTTTTTTTTTGCAAATAATCATTATCTTTAGAATTTAATGCCAGCAACACGTGACAAAGAAGTTGGGAAAGGTGGCAATAAATACTGATAAAGTTGAGGAATGCTCGTCAAATACTTGTTTGGAACATCCCATGGGTGGACAGGCAAATTGGGAACAGGTGGGTGCCATGATTGGGTATAAAAGTAGATTCCATGAAATGCTCAGTCATTCACAAACAAGGATGGGCCGAGGGTCACCACTTGGTCAACAAATGCGTGAGAAAATTGTTGAACAGTTTAAGAAAAACCTTTCTCAACCAGCTATTGCAAGGAATTTAGGGATTTCACCATCCACGGTCCGTAATATCATCAAAGGGTGCCTTGTGCACTTTAAGTTGATTTTGGTATATTTTAATTTAGTAATTTAAACGTGTTAATAAACAAAAAGACAAAACTTCTGTTTATTTGTCTTGTGTTTTTTTTTTTTTGCCGATCCGAAAAATGATCCGATCCGGGACTCTGATTCGAGAAACGATCCGAACCGTGAGTTTTTTGATCCGTTGCACCCCTATCGGCAGCGCACACACACAGAGTACTTACAAGCAGACACAGTGTTTCGACAGAAAAGGGAAAACGGACGCATTTTGGCTTAAATATGTATGATAAAGGTGAAGTTATAACGCCCTCAGGAAGAGGTGCTTTAAGACATGGCTAGTTAGCTAGCGGCTAACATCCATCCGCAGCCAGCAGTGTTTTATCTACTTCTAAATCACTACCGTATTTTCCGCACTATTAGCCGCACCTAAAAACCACAAATTTACTCAAAAGCTGACAGTGCGGCTTATAACCCGGTGCGCTTTATATATGGATTAATATTAAGATTCATTTTCATAAAGTTTCGGTCTCGCAACTACGGTAAACAGCCGCCATCTTTTTTCCCTGTAGAAGAGGAAGTGCTTCTTCTTCTACGCAAGCAACCGCCAAGGTAAGCACCCGCCCCCATAGAACAGGAAGCGCTTCTTCTTCTACTGTAAGCAACCACCCGCCCGCGTAGAAGAAGAAGAAGCGCGCGGATATTACGTTTCATTTCCTTTGTGTGTTTACATCTGTAAAGACCACAAAATGGCTCCTACTAAGCGACAGGTTTTCCGGTTCATGAAAAGACGCAATCTCTCCATCCGCACACGGACTACTATTTCACAGCAACTGCCTAAAGACTTTCAAGAAAAGCTGGCTACTTTCCGTGCATATTGTAAAAACAAGATAGCTGAAAAAAAGATCCGGCCAGAGAACATTATCAACATGGACGAGGTTCCACTGACTTTTGATATTCCTGTGAACCGCACTGTGGATACAACGGGAGCACGTACGGTGAATATTCGCACCACAGGGAATGAGAAGTCATCCTTCACTGTGGTTCTAGCTTGCCATGCTAATGGCCAGAAACTTCCACCCCTGGTGATATTCAAAAGGAAGACCTTGCCAAAAGAGACCTTTCCAGCCGGCGTCATCATAAAAGCTAACTCGAAAGGATGGATGGATGAAGAAAAGATGAGCGAGTGGTTAAGGGAAGTTTAAGTTTACGCGAAGAGGCCGGGTGGCTTTTTTCACGCAGCTCCGTCCATGTTGATATACGACTCCATGCGCGCCCACATCACGCTGGTTTTTAATATATTATTAAAGTTTGACTGACCTATCTGACTGTTTTTTTGACATTCCTTTAGCGCAGTTAGATGCGGCTTATAACACGGGGCGGCTTATAGGTGGACAAAGTTTTGAAATATGCCGTTCATTGAAGGCGCGGCTTATAACCCAGGGCGCCTTATGGCGCGGAAAATACGGTAATTGTTTTAGCTACTTCTAAATCACTAATCCTCGCCTCCATGGCGACAAATAAAGTACGTTCCTTACAAGTATGAACCCTGCAGGACGAGGGATATCTAAAGATGCTTCACTACACACCGTAGCTCACCGGCGTCACAATGTAAACAAATACACTTAACATCCACTGTAATGATACCAAGTACAGGAGCATATCTACTTCTATGATTACATCAATATTCATATTATGTTTATAAACTCAGGAAATACGTCCCTGGACACATGAGGACTTTGAATATGACCAATGTATGATCTTGTAACTACATGGTATCGGATCGATACCTAAATTTGTGGTATCATCCAAAACTAATGTAAAGAATCCAAACAATAGAAGAATAAGTGATTATTACATTTTAACAGAAGTGTAGATAGAACATGCTGAAAGAGAAAGTAAGCAGATATTAACAGTGAATGAACAAGTAGATTATTAATTCATTTTCTACCGCTTGTCCTTAATAAATTTGACAAAATAATAGAATGGAAAATGACACAATATGTTACTGCATACGTCAGCAGCTACATTAGGAACCTTTGTTTATTAACTCACTACTAAAAGATTCCCAGGGAATTCAAGTCACAATTCGCTCCCAAGCTCTTTACGACACTTAAAGCTGAGTTGAAAAACCACCAGAGACAGAATAGGTATTTTGTTGTATATTTTCAAAGCTTTGCAAATACAGGTAAAAGCCAGTAAATTAGAATATTTTGAAAAACTTGATTTATTTCAGTATTTGCATTCAAAAGGTGTAACTTGTACATTATATTTATTCATTGCACACAGACTGATGCATTCAAATGTTTATTTCATTTAATTTTGATGATTTGAAGTGGCAACAAATGAAAATCCAAAATTCCGTGTGTCACAAAATTAGAATATTACTTAAGGCTAATACAAAAAAGGGATTTTTAGAAATGTTGGCCAACTGAAAAGTATGAAAATGAAAAATATGAGCATGTACAATACTCAATACTTGTTTGGAGCTCCTTTTGCCTCAATTACTGCGTTAATGCGGCGTGGCATGGAGTCGATGAGTTTCTGGCACTGCTCAGGTGTTATGAGAGCCCAGGTTGCTCTGATAGTGGCCTTCAACTCTTCTGCGTTTTTGGGTCTGGCATTCTGCATCTTCCTTTTCACAATACCCCACAGATTTTCTATGGGGCTAAGGTCAGGGGAGTTGGCGGGCCAATTTAGAACAGAAATACCATGGTCCGTAAACCAGGCACGGGTAGATTTTGCGCTGTGTGCAGGCGCCAAGTCCTGTTGGAACTTGAAATCTCCATCTCCATAGAGCAGGTCAGCAGCAGGAAGCATGAAGTGCTCTAAAACTTGCTGGTAGACGGCTGCGATGACCCTGGATCTCAGGAAACAGAGTGGACCGACACCAGCAGATGACATGGCACCCCAAACCATCACCCAACCATGCAAATTTTGCATTTCCTTTGGAAATCGAGGTCCCAGAGTCTGGAGGAAGACAGGAGATGCACAGGATCCACGTTGCCTGAAGTCTAGTGTAAAGTTTCCACCATCAGTGATGGTTTGGGGTGCCATGTCATCTGCTGGTGTCGGTCCACTCTGTTTCCTGAGATCCAGGGTCAACGCAGCCGTCTACCAGCAAGTTTTAGAGCACTTCATGCTTCCTGCTGCTGACCTGCTCTATGGAGATGGAGATTTCAAGTTCCAACAGGACTTGGTGCCTGCACACAGCGCAAAATCTACCCGTGCCTGGTTTACGGACCATGGTATTTCTGTTCTAAATTGGCCCGCCAACTCCCCTGACCTTAGCCCCATAGAAAATCTGTGGGGTATTGTGAAAAGGAAGATGCAGAATGCCAGACCCAAAAACGCAGAAGAGTTGAAGGCCACTATCAGAGCAACCTGGGCTCTCATAACACCTGAGCAGTGCCAGAAACTCATCGACTCCATGCCACGCCGCATTAACGCAGTAATTGAGGCAAAAGGAGCTCCAACCAAGTATTGAGTATTGTACATGCTCATATTTTTCATTTTCATACTTTTCAGTTGGCCAACATTTCTAAAAATCCCTTTTTTGTATTAGCCTTAAGTAATATTCTAATTTTGTGACACACGGAATTTTGGATTTTCATTTGTTGCCACTTCAAATCATCAAAATTAAATGAAATAAACATTTGAATGCATCAGTCTGTGTGCAATGAATAAATATAATGTACAAGTTACACCTTTTGAATGCAATTACTGAAATAAATCAAGTTTTTCAAAATATTCTAATTTACTGGCTTTTACCTGTATACTTTTTGAAACCAGTCTAACCATAGAACATTCTATTGCGCCGCCCAAAATGGTCTGTCTTCCCGATCCCACCACCATCTCTCTCTCGTCCCCTCTCTGTAGACAAAACAAATGCTAGTCAAAACACATTCCAAAGAACTCAAGGTTAACACACACAGTTTACTTGCAGACAGAGCAGCAAGAGAAGAAATGGAAAACACGAGCTGTTTTCAAATATGACTATGAAATAAAAGAAGTATAACTTAATTTCGGATATATGTAAATATCTGCCTCCGACACTCGCATGTATCATGGCCTGCTGCCATCTTGTGGTTTGTGTGTTCAGTTTTCCTTTGTTGGTGCAGCAGACCTGGCTTTTATTCTGGAGTTCCTGTGGGCGGAGTTGTGAGACGTGCACAGCTGTGTCCAGTCTTCCCGACACTATTTAAGCAGCACCTCGACAGCTGGATGGCACTCGGCAATTCCACTCCACGACTCTCCATGTCCGAAGACTTCGACGCTTCCAGAGTTTTTTGATGCTAACGTTCTTGGCTATTCCCAGTGCCATCCAGCTTGGTGCGGTCTGGTAGGTTGCACGTCTTGCAACTCCAACCCAAGTCTAGTTCTTTTTGCATATTAGCTTTTTGTTCTTTTTTCCACCGTGCTGCTCATTTTGTTTTCTCTTTTTCGCACCGTCGCCTTTTGTTATCTCCTGTTTGGATTTTTGCAGTGAGTACTCTTTCCTTTAGTAATGAACGGTTTTACTCACCTTCCGTCTGCATCCTTGGGTTCTTCTGTACCGCATTAAAGGGGAACATTATCACCAGACCTATGTAAGCGTCAATATATACCTTGATGTTGCAGAAAAAAGACCATATGTTTTTTTAACCGATTTCCGAACTCTAAATGGGTGAATTTTGGCGAATTAAACGCCTTTCTATTATTCGCTCTCGGTGTGTTGTCGGAGGGTGTAACAACACGAACAGGGACGGATTCAAGTTGCACCAGTGGCCCAAAGACGCGAAAGTGGCAAGAAATTGGACGAAATTTGTTCAAAATACGAGGCTGTGGGGAAAGCCGACGAAATGGTCAGTCGTTTGTTCCGCACACTTTACCGACGAAAGCTATGCTACGACAGAGATGGCAAGAATGTGTGGATATCCTGCGACACTCAAAAGCAGATGCTGACATCAACTCCAAAACTGGACAGATCAGCTTTCAGGAAAAGAGTGGATGAGGGTATGTCTACAGAATATATTAATTGATGAAAACTTTATTCATTACTCGCGGTTTTACGTAAATTGTTATACATAAACTGTGTTTACCAGTAATTAAGCTTAAAAACATTAATTTTTTTCAATCATTCGAGTACATTCGGGTAGTCTTGTGTAATGCAGTATTTTGTGTCTATTTAGGTATGGTTAACCTGAGTGCTGAAATCGTGGAAAAATATATGTTCTTAGCGCGCCTGAAATGGGCTGTCTGCACTCTCAAAGTGCATGTTGTTGCCAAATGCATTTCATATGCTGTAAACCTAGTTCATAGTTGTTAGTTTCCTTTAATGCCAAACAAACACATACCAATCGTTGGTTAGAAGGCGATCGCCCAATTCGTCCTCGCTTTCTCCCGTGTCGCTGGCTGTCGTGTTGTTTTCGTCGGTTTCGCTTGCATACGGTTCAAACCGATATGGCTCAATAGCTTCAGTTTCTTCTTCAATTTCGTTTTCGCTACCTGCCTCCACACTACAAGAGTGGCCGTGCCAGTAATCGGAGTGTTGCTGGTTACTGGGGTTCAATCCCCACCTTCTACCATCCTAGTCACGTCCGTTGTGTCCTTGGGCAAGACACTTCACCCCTTGCTCCTGATGGCTGCTGGTTAGCGCCTTGCATGGCAGCTCCCGCCATCAGTGTGTGAATGTGTGTGTGAATGGGTGAATGTGGTAATACTGTCAAAGCGCTTTGAGTACCTTGAAGGTAGAAAAGCGCTATACAAGTATAGCCCATTTATCATTTATTTATATATATGTATATATATATATATATATACATATTTATTTATATATATATATATATATTTATTTTATTATATGTATATATATATATATATGTATATATATATATATATAAATATAATAAAATATATATATAAATATATATATATTATAAAATGTATATATATATATATATACATTTAATAAAATATATATATATATTTATTTTATTATATGTATATATATATACATGTATATATATATATTAATTTTATTATATATATATATTTTATTATATGTATATATATACACATATATATGTATATATATACATATATATATACACACATATATATATATATATATGTGTGTATATATATATGTGTGTATATATATATATATATATATATATATATATATATATATACACACACATATATATATATATATATATATATACATACACACACATATATATATATATATATATATACATAGCTAGAATTCACTGAACGTCAAGTATTTGTTATATATATATATATATTAATTGTATTATATATATATATATATATATATATATATATATATATATATATATATATAAAATAAATACTTGAATTTCAGTGTTCATTTATTTACACATATACACACACATAACACTCATCTACTCATTGTTGAGTTAAGGATTGAATTGTCCATCCTTGTTCTATTCTCTGTCACTATTTTTCTAACCATGCTGAACACCCTCTCTGATGATGCATTGATGTGTGGCACGCACAAAAGTGCTTTCATCAAATGCACTAGATGGCAGTATTGTCCTGTTTAAGAGTGTCACAACATTGCTGTTTACGGCAGACGAACTGCTTTAGGTATACAAAAACGTGACTGCTGTTGTTGTGTGTTGTTGCCGCGCTGGGAGGACGTTAATGAAACTGCCTAACAATAAACCCACATAAGAAACCAAGAACTCGCCCTCCATCATTCTACAGTTATAACGTGATTGGGCAGGTATGCTGGTTATATTGTGGGACCCGAGTCCGCCTGAATTTCGGGAGAAAATTTGTCCCGGGAGGTTTTCGGGAGAGGCGCTGAATTTCGGGAGTCTCCCGGAAAATCCGGGAGGGTTGGCAAGTATGTTTTACACAGTCAGGATTTGTACAGACCAAGCAATGCCCGGTGCAACTGTGTCTGTTGGGTTTGTCGTACCCTCTGTAGCAGTAGTGGCAAACGTACGGCTTTGACAAAAATCCTTTAACGTCGGTGACGCCGCTGTAATGATTCTGAGATTAATACAGATACAACAGATTATCTGATTTGGGGGAATCTGTCTCGAACCGAGAGAAGGAACGTTGACCCTCTTCTCTGTACAGCATGACAATTTTTATATGACTGAAAGTGACAGAGGTCTGGTCGTCTAAGTCCGCTTTTTTTCTGTATTTTTTTCAGCCTGGCTATCTGTAAATTCAGGATGGATCAGGTGGGCTAGACTGATGGCAAAACAGAGTTGATTATTCGAGTTGCATGGTTTATACAGATAGCGAGCTTTCTTTCTGTGGAGTTCATGTTCCAAAAGGGTTTCCACTTTTCTAGGGCAGTGACGTGCAGTCAGGGGAGGCAGGTGAGGCGGGGCCTCACGTGCCATCATGGAAAGAAAAAAAATGTAAAAAGAAAAAAATATATAATTAAATTGTTATATGTATCCAGTGATTATACTATAAAGCTATTTTCCATTTAACTTCACCAGTTTTAGATTATTTTTTATTCAAAAATCGCTGAATTTTCACATTTGCCGTTCAAATACTGAGAGACGGTGCGGTGATCAGCAGCCAGTTGAGGCACGTCACTCAGTGCCTCACCATGGATTGCGCAATGACTCGGCTAACTGCTGGCCTGCTGTGCAGTGAGACCGTATTGCTATATGAACTATATTATACATTTCCATAGTTTAGTTAGCTGAGGTATATAATGTACAGTGTATTTTGTCAACAACTGTATGTGTGTAACGTATTTCTTGTGCTGAGCAATCATAAAACTGCTGCGAAGACGCACTGTGTGAGGCTCGCGGTAATCCCGCCTCCTGGTGGTAGAGGGCGGTAGTGATCCCAGGGAGCATTTCTGCGACAACTCGGCTCCAGAAGAAGTGACAACAAGCAGCAACAGTTAGCAGCGATTGTTTATTTTTTCCTCTTGCCTGGACTATTAACATGGAGGATTACATATCTAAAATAAAACAGTTTTCTAAACTGGACTTTCAATCGAAGCAGGAGGTAATACTTAAAGGAAGATCTCCATCGAGACAGAGAGACTTAGAAAGATAAGGAAGACTTCTATAAACAAGTTATCAACGCTTTTGTTCAGAAGGAGCGGCGCATGGACTTCATTTATAAGTAAAGGTAAGACCATAATAACGTTTTTTTTTATTAAATGTGCTTTTTTGTGTGCTACAGTTTGTATGTGTAAAGTTAAAGTTAAGTTAAAGTACCAATGATTGTCACACACACTAGGTGTGGTGAAATTTGTCCTCTGCATTTGACCCATCCCCTTGATCACCCCCTGGGAGATGAGGGGAGCAGTGGGCAGCAGCGGCGCCGCGCCCGGGAATCATTTTTGGTGATTTAACCCCCAATTCCAACCCTTGATGCTGAGTGCCAAGCAGGGAAGAATGCTGGTATGAGCTTTTAAACATAACCCGTTAACTTCTGCCAATCAAATGGTGAATAAGATACTCTTTAGGGTTCATATGTTTGTAAATCTGAGTGATGAAGTCAGTGCCTCACCAGCCATCAACCTCACCGCACGTCACTGCTCTAGGGCTATGTACCACTTGAACCTGTCAAGACTAGGACTATGGCGTGATTTGGTCTCTCGTGGTGCAAATGATTTGGACCATACGTGGCGTGAAGGTGAGTACATGATTTAATATAATGACAATAAAAAGGAACAAACAAAAGGCACTCACAGTAGAGGTACAAAACTTGGCTATAAACACAAAACTTGCACAAAGGCAGGAACTATGAATAATGAAACAAAAACACTAACTGTGGCATTAATAAACAAAAACTTACTTGGCATGGACTATGAAGCAAGCAGCGTGAACTGGGCATGAAACGTAAACATGGCATGAAGCAGAGTGTCAGGGGTGTGATGTCGCCAGGGAGACTTCCTGGCAACAATGGGTTTAAATAATAGTGACATGATTAAAGACAGGTGCGTGAGTCGTGAGGGGAGGTGAAAATTAATGGGTTGCTATGGTGACAAACAAGAGTGCGCAATGAGTCCAAACGTGGAACAGGTGAAACTAGTGGGTAACCATGGAAACAAGACAAGGGAGTGAAAAGCAGGAACTAAAAAGAGTCCAAAACCAAGCAGAACAAAACTTAAACAAAACATGATCACACAGACATGACAGAGTGCCCCCTTACGGACAGATCCCAGATGTCCCAAAACAAAGAAAATGAACAAGAGTCATGGGAGGGCGGGAGGGGGGGAGGGGGACATGGCGGTGGGTCGCCAGACCAAGTGGCCCCAAATCCACTGAGGCATAGTCATGTGGCGGCGGCGAGTGGAACGCCGCTGTAGCAGGCGAGGTGGGCGACCCGGGAAGGGCCACATCCGTGGCCGACAAGGAGGTGGGCGCACTTGGCATGGCGGACGACCAGGTAGCGGCCATATCCGTGGCCGATGAGAAAGCAGGCGCGTCGTCATCGTGGCAGGCGTGTAAACAGCAGACGAAGCATGGCGTGGCGCGTCAGGCGGCGAAGCATGGCGTGGCGCGTCAGGCGGCGAAGCTTGGCGTGGGTCTTGGCGTGGCGGGTCTTGGTCTTGGGCTTGGCGTGTCTTGGTCTAGGCATGGCGAGTCTTGACTTGGGTCTTGGTCTTGACTTGGGCCTTGGTCTTGACTTGGGCCTTGGTGTCGTGGAGCTGCGACTGGCGGCACTTGGCGTCGTGGAGCTGCGACTGGCGGCACTTGGCGTCGTGGAGCTGCGACTGGCGGCGCTTGGCGTCGTGGTGCAGGTACTGGCGTGGTGGAGCTGGTGCTAGCCTTGGTGCTGCGACTGGTGCTAGCCGTGGTGCAACGACAGGTGCTAGCCGTGGTGCAGCGACAGGTGCTAGCCGTGGAGCAGCGACAGGTGCTAGCCGTGGAGCAGCGACAGGTGTTAGCCTTGGAGCAGCTAGCCGTGGTGCTAGCCGTGGTGCTGCTACTGGTGCTAGCTTTGGTGCAGGTGGAGGTGGCCTAGCTGGGGGTTGCGGCTTGGCAGGCCGAAAGACCGGTGGTGGTGGCCAAACTGGAGGTTGCGGCTTAGCAGGCCGAAAGACTGGTAGTGGCGGCCGTGCTGGATGCTGTGGCTTGGCATGGTGATGCTGAGCCACCCCACCTGAAAAGTTCCCAGCCCTAGCCCCCCCCTCAAGGAGCGGATACCAGAACCGTTTCTTTAGGTGGGTGGAGGGTGGTCAGGAGGGGGGCAGAATCCTCCCCTTTAAATTGTCCAAAAAGTATTTTTTCTACCTGGGCTTTTGTGGGTGAAAAAAAGTTTGTGACTTGGGCGTGGCTTGAGTCCTGGGAGGCGGGGCATGGAATTTGGGTGGCTTGGATTGACAGGATCTAATTTTCAAAAACATGTCTTGATAATGTCTTATGTTTTTAGAGTCTTTGTTTGGAGGCGGGTGATCAAAAGAAAAATAATTTGGAAAACAAATATCCAGGTCTGTGGAGTCCTCTTGGAGCTGCCAGGCTGGCGGCCGTCTATTTCCGCCCGGAGGGGGAGGAGCTTGCGGGAGCGCCGCGTGCTGTCCGCTCACGAAAGCCTTCCTTGAAGTCCTACGTCCTTCGCGGCGCTTCCGGGACAGGGATGACGCGCCAACGTCCCCGGGCCAAACGGAGCTGATCGGCACCAGTTTGCCGGTCGGACCCCACTTGAGATCCTTGCGCTCCGTGGGGGAATAGCGAAGCGTCTCGGCTTCCCTGGCGCGCAGGACCTCCCACGTTCCTTCGTCCAATCTTGCGGGAGAACTTTTTTGCTGGCGACATCTGTCAAGACTAGGACTATGGCGTGATTTGTTCTCCCGTGGTGCAAATGATTTGGACCATACGTGGCGTGAAGGTGAGAACATGATTTAATATAATGACAATAAAAAGGAACAAACAAAAGGCGCTCACAGTGGAGGTACAAAACTTGGCTATAAAAACAAAACTTGCACAAAGGCAGAAACTATGAACACTGAAACAAAAACACTAACTGTGGCATTAATAAACAAAAACTAACTTGGCATGGACTATGAAGCAAGCAGCGTGAACTGGGCATGAAACGTAAACATGGCATGAAGCAGAGTGTCAGGGTTGTGATGTCGCCAGGGAGACTTCCTGGCAACAATGGGTTTAAATAATAGTGACATGATTAAAGACAGGTGCGTGAGTCGTGAGGGCAGGTGAAAACTAATGGGTTGCTATGGTGACAAACAAGAGTGCACAATGAGTCTAAACGTGGAACAGGTGAAACTAATGGGTAACCATGGAAACAAGACAAGGGAGTGAAAATCAGGAACTAAAAAGAGTCCAAAACCAAGCAGAACATAACTTAAACAAAACATGATCACGCAGACATGACAGAACCACTACCTGTATTTCATCATCGTCCATAATTGCCGCGTTTGATTGTACCAGCTGGTCTAGCACGTCTTGAAAAGCATTCATCACAGCCCCATCGTTTTGAAAAGTAAAGGAAGTGTGTTGTCGCGCACTGTCACCGATGAACTCTAATTGAACGATATCGTTGGGTGTAGCCTCCGCAGTTACCCTTTCCAGCAGGTTTTCAAGGTTCCCCATGACTCGACGGTAAAATGTGGCGTAATCTGTTACACCGTTGTTTTGAGGAAAAGTTAAAACACTCTTCAACTCTACATTGTTAAATGCGTTGCGCCTCAAGGCATTTGAGCCCCCACCTCTCTGTTGCTGCGTCTGTGTCCGGCTGCCTGTCTGTTGTGTGTGTGACCGGGTCTCATTTGAATTTTAATGGTCAAGAGTCGGTTGCTGCCGCTGCGGGTCCCCCTCCGACACCCGCTTTTCCCCCCTGCTCCGTCTGTGTGTGTGAGTTTTGGGTCTCGTTTGAATTTAAACGATTAAGAGCATCTTGCAAAGATTGGACATACCGTATTTTCCGCACTATTAGCCGCACCTAAAAACCACAAATTTACTCAAAAGCTGACAGTGCGGCTTACAACCCGGTGCGCTTTATATATGGATTAATATTAAGATTCATTTTCATAAAGTTTCGGTCTCGCAACTACGGTAAACAGCCGCCATCTTTTTTCCCCGTAGAAGAGGAAGTGCTTCTTCTTCTACGCAAGCAACCGCCAAGGTAAGCACCCGCCCCCGTAGAAGAGGAAGCGCTTCTTCTTCTACTGTAAGCAACCACCCGCCCCCGTAGAAGAAGTAGAAGCGCGCGGATATTACGTTTCATTTCCTTTGTGTGTTTACATCTGTAAAGACCACAAAATGGCTCCTACTAAGCGACAGGTTTCCGGTTCATGAAAAGACGCAATCTCTCCATCCGCACACGGACTACTATTTCACAGCAACTGCCTAAAGACTTTCAAGAAAAGCTGGCTACTTTCCGTGCATATTGTAAAAACAAGATAGCTGAAAAAAAGATCCGGCCAGAGAACATTATCAACATGGACGAGGTTCCACTGACTTTTGATATTCCTGTGAACCGCACTGTGGATACAACGGGAGCACGTACGGTGAATATTCGCACCACAGGGAATGAGAAGTCATCCTTCACTGTGGTTCTAGCTTGCCATGCTAATGGCCAGAAACTTCCACCCATGGTGATATTCAAAAGGAAGACCTTGCCAAAAGAGACCTTTCCAGCCGGCGTCATCATAAAAGCTAACTCGAAGGGATGGATGGATGAACAAAAGATGAGCGAGTGGTTAAGGGAAGTTTACGCGAAGAGGCCGGGTGGCTTTTTTCACGCAGCTCCGTCCATGTTGATATACGACTCCATGCGCGCCCACATCACGCTGGTTTTTAATATATTATTAAAGTTTGACTGACCTATCTGACTGTTTTTTTGACATTCCCTTTAGCGCAGTTAGATGCGGCTTATAACACGGGGCGGCTTATAGGTGGACAAAGTTTTGAAATATGCCGTTCATTGAAGGCGCGGCTTATAACCCAGGGCGGCTTATGGTGCGGAAAATACGGTACTCTAATTCGGGCGGGACTACGACCCTTTCCTCTACCATTCTATCCAATTTTCTAACAGCCTCTTCTAATTCGGCCAAAACTACATCACTTTCACCTTCCATTTCGATATCAAACAGTGTCTGCCATCATGTCGAAGGTCTGAGCCAGTATCAGGTAGTGCTGTTTGATCATCTTCCTTCTCCGCTCTCGACGACTCCTCCTTCTATCGCCTGTGGGTAGAAAAATATGAACGACTTTAACCGCATGTGGCACTGTCATCTTCACCCACATCCGGAATCAGCCCCCCCCCCCTACTTCCCTGAGCGCTAAATTCATTTGAGCGGAAGACGGGTAAGTGTGAGTACCTCCTTAAAGGGGAACATTATCACAATTTCAGAAGGGTTAAAACCAAAAATCAGTTCCCAGTGGCTTATTTTATTTTTGTAAGTTTTTTTCAAAATTGTACCCATCACGCAATATCCCTAAAAAAAGCTTCTAAGTGCCTGATTTTAACCATTGTTATATACACCCGTCCATTTTCCTGTGACGTCACATAGTGATGCCAACACAAACAAACATGGGGCATAGAACAGCAAGCTATAGCGACATTAGCTCGGATTCAGACTCGGATTTCAGCGGCTTAAGCGATTCAACAGATTACGCATGTATTGAAACGGATGGTTGTAGTGTGGAGGCAGGTAGCGAAAACGAAATTGAAGAAGAAACTGAAGCTATTGAGCCATATGGGTTTGAACCGTATGCAAGCGAAACCGACGAAAACGACACGACAGCCAGCGACACGGGAGAAAGCGAGGACGAATTCGGCGATCGCCTTCTAACCAACGATTGGTATGTTTGTTTGGTATTAAAGGAAACTAACAACTATGAACTAGGTTTACAGCATATGAAATACATTCGGCAACAACATGCACTTTGAGAGTGCAGACAGCCCAATTTTCATCAATTAATATATTCTGTAGACATACCCTCATGTCAGCAGGCCAGGGAAGCTAGGGTCGATATTCTTTTCTTGATCATCTACGGTGGCATAAGGAATGGTGTGAGCCAAGACATCCAGGGGGTTTAGCTCGCTCGTCTGCGGGAACAAACTGCCGCCATTGCTTGCCGTGCCACCGAGGTCCTTTGTCCCTGAATTGCTCACACACTCCGGCAGATTCAATGGGGGTCTGGCGGCAGATTTCTTTGACTTTATCGTTGGAAATGCATCTGCTTTGAGTGTCGCAAGATATCCACACATTCTTGCCATCTCTGTCGTAGCATAGCTTTCGTCGGTAAAGTGTGCGGAACAAACGTCCAATTTCTTGCCACTTTGGCATCTTTGGGCCACTGGTGCAACTTGAATCCGTCCCTGTTCGTGTTGTTACACCCTCCGACAACACACCGACGAGGCATGATGTCTCCAAGGTACGGAAAACAGTCGAAAAAACGGAAAATAACAGAGCTGATTTGACTAGGTCAGGGGTCGGCAACCCGCGGCTCCGGAGCCGCATGCGGCTCTTTGATCACTCTGATGTGGCTCAGCAGCTTACTTGCTGAACCCCCCAATTTTCCCGTGAGACTTCCGGATTTCAGTGCCTCTCGCGGAAAACTCCCGGGATTAATATTCACCGATTTTCACCCTTACAGCTATAATAAGGGCGTGCCATGATGGTACAACATTTGGCGCCCTTTACAATCTGTATTAACAACGTGCCAGCCCAACACTTGTTATACAATATGCATTTTCTGCTTGCACACGTACGTGACAGCAAGGCATACTTGGTCAACAGCCACACAGGTTACACTGACGGTGACCATATAAAACAACTTTAACACTCTTACTAATAATGCGCCACACTTTGAACCAAAACCAAACAAGAATGACAAACACATTTCGGGAGAACATCTGCACCTTAACACAACATAAACACAACAGAACAAACACCCAGAATCCCATGCAGCACTGACTCTTCCGGGCTACATTATACACCCCTGCTACCACCAAACCCCGCCCCCACCCCAAGCCTGCTCCCTCACACATCAACCCCCGCCCCCTCTCTGTGCATCGGTTGAGGTGGGCGGGGTTTGGTAGCGGGGGTGTATAATGTAGCCCGGAAGAGTTAGGGCTGCATGGGATTCTGGGTATTTGTCCTGTTGTGTTTATGTTGTGTTACGGTGCAGATGTTCTCCCGAAATGTGTTTATCATTCTTGTTTGGTGTGGGTTCACAGTGTGGCGCATTATTAGTAAGAGTGTTAAAGTTTCCAAGTGTAACCTGTGTGGTTGTTGACCAAGTATGCCTTGCTGTCACCTACGTGAGCAAGCGGAAGCCACATACAACGTGTGGCTGATCAGGCACGTTGATTGTAGTGGGCGCTATATGCTGTACCATCACGGCACGCATGACGCTGACAACCGCTATTCAGTTAAAACCCGCGTGCCGCACCAGCTTAAAAATTCCATAAAAAGGTGTGGGCATCGTGTCTGAGACCCCTGGTTAATACATAGCACAAAGCAAAAAAAAAAAACTTTTTGTATGCAGTGTTATTTCATTTAAAATTTCAAAATTTTTTGCGGCTCCCATTGTTTTCTATAATTAGTGAAACTGGTCAAAATGGCTCTTTGACTGGTAAAGGTTGCCGACCCCTGGACTAGGTGTTTGTAATGTGTTTGAGAAAATGGTTGTGACGTCATCGCTCCGAGAGCGAAATAGAAAGGCGTTTAATTCGCCAAAATTCACCCATTTAGAGTTCGGAAATCGGTTAAAAAAATATATGGTCTTTTTTCTGCAACATCAAGGTATATATTGACGCTTACCGTATTTTCCGCACTGTTAGCCGCACCTAAAAACCACAAATTTACTCAAAAGCTGACAGTGCGGCTTATAACCCGGTGCGCTTTATATATGGATTAATATTAAGATTCATTTTCATAAAGTTTAGGTCTCGCAACTACGGTAAACAGCCGCCATCTTTTTTCCCCGTAGAACAGGAAGCGCTTCTTCTATGGTAAGCAACCGCCAAGGTAAGCACCCGCCCCCGTAGAAGAGGAAGCACTTCTTCTTCTACTGTAAGCAACCACCCGCCCCCGTAGAAGAAGAAGAAGTGCGCGGATATTACGTTTCATTTCCTTTGTGTGTTTACATCTGTAAAGACCACAAAATGGCTCCTACTAAGCGACAGGTTTCCGGTTCATGAAAAGACGCAATCTCTCCATCCGCACACGGACTACTATTTCACAGCAACTGCCTAAAGACTTTCAAGAAAAGCTGGCTACTTTCCGTGCATATTGTAAAAACAAGATAGCTGAAAAAAAGATCCGGCCAGAGAACATTATCAACATGGACGAGGTTCCACTGACTTTTGATATTCCTGTGAACCGCACTGTGGATACAACGGGAGCACGTACGGTGAATATTCGCACCACAGGGAATGAGAAGTCATCCTTCACTGTGGTTCTAGCTTGCCATGCTAATGGCCAGAAACTTCCACCCATGGTGATATTCAAAAGGAAGACCTTGCCAAAAGAGACCTTTCCAGCCGGCGTCATCATAAAAGCTAACTCGAAGGGATGGATGGATGAAGAAAAGATGAGCGAGTGGTTAAGGTAAGTTTACGCGAAGAGGCCGGGTGGCTTTTTTCACGCAGCTCCGTCCATGTTGATATACGACTCCATGCGCGCCCACATCACGCTGGTTTTTAATATATTATTAAAGTTTGACTGACCTATCTGACTGTTTTTTTGACATTCCTTTAGCGCAGTTAGATGCGGCTTATAACACGGGGCGGCTTATAGGTGGACAAAGTTTTGAAATATGCCGTTCATTGAAGGCGCGGCTTATAACCCAGGGTGGCTTATGGTGCGGAAAATACGGTACATAGGTCTGGTGATAATGTTCCCCTTTAAAGCTCTGGAGAATCTTAAAAAGCTTAAAGAAAACAAAGACTTACAGCGGGTGCATGTAGCACATGTATGCAGAGATTCTGCGTCATTTTTGGTCTTGGGTTCGGATTTGAAGTCCCGGTCTGGAGCCGATTCCCGGAGCAAGGATTCAGCGTCGAGGCTCTTTGGCGGGAGGAAAGCTTTATCCTCGGGTGCTGCAGAGGGGGAGACGGTCCTGTTGTGGGTTTGAATGGCCGGGTGAAGACTCTCTCTGCCGGCTGTTGAAAACGACCACTCCGTTAAGGGAATCCAGCGGGTCGGAGGTGTGAAGGGGAAATCTTTAAGTACCGTATTTTTCGGACTATAAGTCGCAGTTTTTTTCATAGTTTGGCCGGGGGTGCGACTTATACTCAGGAGCGACTTATGTGTGAAATTATTAACACATTACTGTAAAATATCAAATAATATTATTTATCTCATTCACGTAAGAGACTAGACGTATAAGATTTCATGGGATTTAGCGATTAGGAGTGACAGATTGTTTGGTAAACGTATAGCATGTTCTATATGTTATAGTTATTTGAATGACTCTTACCATAATATGTTACGTTAACATACCAGTTGGTTATTTATGCCTCATATAACGTACCGTATTTTCCGCACTATTAGCCGCAGCTAAAAACCACAAATTTACTCAAAAGCTGACAGTGCGGCTTTTAACCCGGTGCGCTTTATATATGGATAAATATTAAGATTCATTTTCATAAAGTTTCGGTCTCGCAACTTCGGTAAACAGCCGCCATCTTTTTTCCTGGTAGAACAGGAAGCGCTTCTTCTTCTACGCAAGCAACCGCCAAGGTAAGCACCCGCCCCCATAGAACAGGAAGCGCTTCTTCTTCTACTGTAAGCAACCACCCGCCCGCGTAGAAGAAGAAAAAGCGCGCGGATATTACCGTACGTTTCATTTCCTTTGTGTGTTTACATCTGTAAAGACCACAAAATGGCTCCTACTAAGCGACAGGGATCCGGTTCATGAAAAGACGCAATCTCTCCATCCGCACACGGATTACTATTTCACAGCAACTGCCTAAAGACTTTCAAGAAAAGCTGGCTACTTTCCGTGCATATTGTAAAAACAAGATAGCTGAAAAAAAGATCCGGCCAGAGAACATTATCAACATGGACGAGGTTCCACTGACTTTTGATATTCCTGTGAACCGCACTGTGGATACAACGGGAGCACGTACGGTGAATATTCGCACCACAGGGAATGAGAAGTCATCCTTCACTGTGGTTCTAGCTTGCCATGCTAATGGCCAGAAACTTCCACCCATGGTGATATTCAAAAGGAAGACCTTGCCAAAAGAGACCTTTCCAGCCGGCGTCATCATAAAAGCTAACTCGAAGGGATGGATGAAGAAAAGATGAGCGAGTGGTTAAGGTAAGTTTAAGTTTACGCGAAGAGGCCGGGTGGCTTTTTTCACGCAGCTCTGTCCATGTTGATATACGTATGTTTGTGATTGCACATTTGCGTACATTTTGGGAGTGAACAGAGTTGTTAGAACGCTGGTTTTTAATATATTATTAAAGTTTGACTGACCTATCTGACTGTTTTTTTGACATTCCTTTAGCGCAGTTAGATGCGGCTTACAACACGGGGCGGCTTATAGGTGGACAAAGTTTTGAAATATGCCGTTCATTGAAGGCGCGGCTTTTAACCCAGGGCGCCTTATGGTGCGGAAAATACGGTACACTTATTCAGCCTGTTGTTCACTATTCTTTATTTATTTTAAATTGCCTTTCAAATGTCTATTCTTGATGTTGGCTTTTATCAAATACATTTCCCCCCAAAAATGCGACTTATACATGTTTTTTTTTCCTTCTTTATTATGCATTTTCGGCCGGTGCGACTTACACTCCGGAGCGACTTATACTCTGAAAAATACGGTATATACTGTATATAGTATGTTTTTTTTCTCCATCGTTACTCGTGCTTGTACAATGAGAATCATTTGACTCACCAAACTGCGATTGTGAAAAGGTGATCACGCCAGGATCTTCCAACATTCCTTCTATAAAACAAAATAATTAACACACATATTATTAAACAATTAAATAGTGTAAACCGAAATAAAAGTGTCATTTTCCAACTTTGTAAGATCAATCAGGCAAAGTTCTTCATCCCTTATTTCAGCGACAACTAGTAAAACAAAATTAAAGTATTAAATCAAGTATTTATTAAATGGGGAGAAAAAAAAAAAATATATATATATATATATATTTTGATCATCCTCCGAAATACCCTCATCTAATAACATATACCAATAACATTGTAAATCGGAGGTAATGAAATAAATAAACTAAAGTAAATCGGTACTTACACAAGACGGGTTGAGGATCTGGTAGAATGTTCCTCGGTGGAAAGTGAATTTCAGCGCGGTGTTCCGCTGTTTTTCGTGTTTTTTTTTTAGAATAAATACTTACAAACCCTGTTTCCATATGAGTTGGGAAATTGTGTTAGATGTAAAAATAAACGGAATACAATGATTTGCAAATCCTTTTCAAGCCATATTCAGTTGAATATGCTACAAAGACAACATATTTGATGTTCAAACTGATAAACATTTTTTTTTTGCAAATAATCATTAACTTTAGAATTTGATGCCAGCAACACATGACAAAGAAGTTGGGAAATGTGGTAATAAATACTGATAAAGTTGAGGAATGCTCATCAAACACTTATTTGGAACATCCCACAGGTGAACAGGCTAATTGGGAACAGGTGGGTGCCATGATTGGGTATAAAAGTAGATTCCATGAAATGCTCAGTCATTCACAAACAAGGATGGGGCGAGGGTCACCACTTTGTCAACAAACGTGTGAGCAAATTGTTGAACAGTTTAAGAAAAACCTTTCTCAACCAGCTATTGCAAGGAATTGAAGGATTTCACCATTTACGCTCCGTAATATCATCAAAAGGTTCAGAGAATCTGGAGAAATCACTGCACGTAAGCAGCTAAGCCCGTGACCTTCGATCCCTCAGGCTGTACTGCATCAACAAGCGACATCAGTGTGTAAAGGATATCACCACATGGGCTCAGGAACACTTCGGAAACCCACTGTCAGTAACTACAGTTGGTCGCTACATCTGTAAGTGCAAGTTAAATCTCTCCTATGCAAGGTGAAAACCTTTTATCAACAACACCCAGAAACGCCGTCGGCTTCGCTGGGCCTGAGTTCATCTAAGATGGACTGATACAAAGTGGAAAAGTGTTCTGTGGTCTGACGAGTCCACATTTCAAATTGTTTTTGGAAACTGTGGACGTCGTGTCCTCCGGACCAAAGAGGAAAAGAACCATCCAGATTGTTATAGGTGCAAAGTGTAAAAGGCAGCATGTGTGATGGTATGGGGGTGTATTAGTGCCCAAGACATGGGTAACTTACACATCTGTGAAGGCACCATTAATGCTGAAAGGTACATACAGGTTTTGGAGCAACATATGTTGCTATTCAAGCAACGTTACCATGGACGCCCCTGCTTATTTCAGCAAGACAATGCCAAGCCACGTGTTACATCAACGTGGCTTCATAGTAAAAGAGTGCGGGTACTAGACTGGCCTGCCTGTAGTCCAGACCTGTCTCCCATTGAAAATGTGTGGCGCATTATGAAGCCTAAAATAGCACAACGGAGACCCCCGGACTGTTGAACAACTTAAGCTGTACATCAAGCAAGAATGGGAAAGAATTCCACCTGAGAAGCTTCAAAAATGTGTCTCCTCAGTTCCCAAACGTTTACTGAGTGTTGTTAAAAGGAAAGGCCATGTAACACAGTGGTGAACATGCCCTTTCCCAACTACTTTGGCACATGTTGCAGCCATGAAATTCTAAGTTAATTATTATTTGCAAAAAACCCCAAAGTTTATGAGTTTGAACATCAAATATGTTGTCTTTGTAGCATATTCAACTGAATATGGGTTGAAAAGGATTTGCAAATCATTGTATTCCGTTTACATTTACATCTAACAAAATTTCCCAACTCATATGGAAACGGGGTTTGTATTATTATAGGAACTCTAAACAGATATATTACGAGGGAGGAAAAAATAAAGATTATTAGCCCTCATCCTGAACTGGTAGTGCCGGTCTCGGATACCTCAGAAGACTGTGCTTTACAGAGTTTATTCCGAGTTTAAATATGTTTTCTGAATGGGAAGTTCTTTATTTTTCATGATTGTGTGAGGGGCCACCTATTGCTTCTTTTTTTCCCCGACCGTGTCTATAGTTCAATAGACGTTAAACAAAAGACCATATTTTCCCAAGCTTTTTGAGATTTTTTAAAGGTGGCACTTCTATAATCTGAAGAAATGTAGGTTTCATTCATAAGAGTGGGGGGAGAGGTGTGAATATGCCCCCCTATATGCCAGTCTACGATCTGAAGAAATGTAGGTTTCATTCATAAGAGTGGGGGCATGGATGAGACCGTGTGTGTGTGTGTGTGTGTGTGTGTGTGTGTGTGTGTGTGTGTGTTGGGTGCTGAGAGTGCGTGTGTGTGTGGTTGTGGGGTGCTGAGAGTGTGTGTGTGTGTGTTTGTGCCGGATCTGAAAGACCTTTAGGTGTACTAACGATTAGGGATGTCCGATAATGGCTTTTTGCCGATATCCGATATTGTCCAACTCTTTAATTACCGATACCGATATCAACCGATATATACTGTCGTGGAATTAACACATTATTATGCCTAATTTGGACAACCAGGTATGGTGAATAGGGATGTCGATATTTGCCAAAAATTGCGTATCGGCAAGGTATGGGAAAATGCCGATCCAGATCCAGTTTAAAAAAAACTCCGGTTCGTGTTTTCCAACGCACCGTTTTAAATAATACATTCCACTTTTCTGCTGCTCCCTAATTTCCGTTCCGCATTTTCCAGCACACCTTCAACACATCCACAGGTCTATGGATTCTCACGCAGTTGCTTTTAGCTGCTGGCATTGCACTACAGGCTCTTCCCACTCCTCCTTCTGTCACCTTCTCACAGACAGCAAGCGCAACTTCTTACACACGTCACATACGTATACGTCCTCTCCCAGCAGAGAGGCAGCAGCACGGCTAACGTTAGCTGTGATGCTAGCGCAGCCGCTAAGGTGCGCGCCTGCTCAAGCGTCCTCTGCGCACGGCAAATCTATGCCACGCACAAAATCAAATAAAAAAAATAAGCGCATAACAATTTTCGACACACGGACACGACAGAGAAAACAGTTTTCG
>NC_084580.2:21135000-21155000 GCF_033978685.3 Nerophis lumbriciformis
TGGTCTTCAGTCTTCACAGAGACAACAGTCAGTGGAAACTTGGTGATCTCAGCCTCCTCCTGTCCTGGAAGACCCTCTCCCTCCTGAGTGGTCCACAGGTCTCCCTCTTCTTTAATGTGGGGGGGTTGTGGTTCCTCCGGTTCCTCTTTAATGTGAAGGGGCTGCTGGATGTCTGTTAAAGAAGTACATAAGATTGTTAGGAGGGAATTTTAGTAGTTTTTTAAATGACAGTGTAAACACAAAGAGGTCCGTTGTGTTAAAAGCGTGTCGCTGAACAACCAATTAAAACTACAACTTGGCATTTATCCCACCACAGCTGATCAGGAAGCTGGGATTCAACACTGTAATTGGATTCTGGAATTCCTTACCTAAAGACCACGGTCAGTCAGGATGGAAGGCAAATGCGGTCCCAACATACCATAAAAAACACACACCCGATTTTAACATAAAACAATGTATCCGAGCAAGAAAATGCTAAATTCATCCAAGATATTGCAATACTTTGCTCAAGAAATGCAGTTTTTTGCAATAAAATGTACATTTTGCGACAAAAAATGTAATTGATTTGCAAGAAAATGAAACATGTCATAACCACCATAGATTTTTCTTCCAAAAAATTGAATTGTTTTGCAAGGAAAGTATATATTTTCTGATAAAAACACTAGCTTTTGTCATGAACCATAGGTTTGGACAAAACAATGCTCTGGCCTGCCAAGAAAACGCAACATCGCGTCACAAAATGCGGCATTTTAGCAAGAAAACGCCTGATTTTGCTATGAAAACAATGTAAGCAATGAAGAATATGCAATATTCATCCAAGATAATGCAATACTTTGTTCAAGAAATGTAATATTTTGGCATATAAACTAGGGATGTCCCGATCCAGGTTTTTGCACTTCCGATCCGATACCGATATTGTTTTTGCACTTCCGATCCGATACCGATACTGACCGATACCGATACTGACCGATACTGGCCTATCCGAGCATGTATTGAAGTTTAAAGTTATTTAACCTACTTAGTTGTCAGAATCATGTTGAAAAGGGTTTTAGTACTCTTGATAACAACTAGCCAGCTGAATTAGGGGAGTTTGAATAATACACAATGGTTGGTAACAAGAAACTGACCTGTTTATTCAAGGATAAACACAAAATAGACAAAATTATACATGACAAACAGAAATGGCATCATTGAACTAGGGCTGGGCGATATGGCCTTTTTTTAATATTGCGATATTTTAAGTCCATGTCACGATACACCATATATATGTGGATATGTTTAGTCCATGTCACGATACACCATATATATGTGGATATTTTGCCTTAGCCTTGAATGAACACTTGATGCATATAATCACAGCAGTATGATGATTCTATGTGTCTACATTAAAACATTCTTCTTCATACTGCATTAATATATGCTACTTTTAAACTTTCATGCAGAGAAGGAAATCACAACTAAAAAAAAAATCACTATTTTTTTCATACGGTGTTGATCTGGAAATGTTTGCCTCTGCATTTTGATGGTGTGGGCGTGTGGCACCGAATGGAGATAAGCGTCTCGACAGACGTCACAATATTTGAACAATGATGACGAAAACTGTTTTCTCTGTCGTGTCCGTGTGTCGAAAATTGTTATGCGCTTATTTTTTTATTTGATTTTGTGCGTGGCATAGATTTGCCGTGCGCAATTGCACAGGCGCGCACCTTAGAGGGAGCGTTGCTAGCACGGCTGCGCTAGCATCACAGCTAACGTTAGCCATGCTGCTACCTCTCTGCTCGGGGAGGGCGTATACGTATGTGACGTATGTTGTGACAGTATGTGACGTATGACGTGACAGTATGTGACGTATGACGTGACAGTATGTGACGTATGACGTGACAGTATGTGACGTATGACGTGACAGTATGTGACGTGTGTAAGAAGGTGTGCTTGCTGTCTGTGAGAGGGAGACACAGGAAAGAGTGAGAAGAGCCTGTTGTGTAATGCCAGCAGCTAAAAGCAACTGCGTGAAAATCCACAGACCTGTGGATGTGTTGAAGGTGTGCTGGAAAATGCGGAACGGAAATTAGGGAGCAGCAGAAAAGTGGAATGTATTATTTAAATCTGTGCGTTGGAAAACACGGACCGGAGTTTTTTTTAAAAACTGGATCTGGATCGGCATTTTCCCATGCCTTGCCGATACGCATTTTTTGGCAAATATCGGCGGCCGATCCGATCCAAATATCGGATCGGGACATCCTTAATATAAACACTAGATTTTGATAGAAAAATGTAGTGGTTTTGGACGAAAATTATATATTTTCCTACAAAAACAGTAGCTTTTGTCATGACCACCATAGTTTTTTTTACAAAACAGTGCCAAGAACATGCAATATTGCGTCACAAAATGCGGCATTTTACCACGAAAACACCTGATTTTTCCATTAAAGGGGAACATTATCACCAGACCTATGTAAGCGTCAATATATACCTTGATGTTGCAGAAAAAAGACCATACATTTTTTTAACAAACTCTAAATGGGTGAATTTAGCCGAATTAAGCGCTTTTCTATTATTCGCTCTCGTTGTGACGTCACATCGGGAAGCAATCCGCCATTTTCTCACTTTCGTCGGTGTGTTGTCGGAGGGTGTAACAACACGAACAGGGACGGATTCAAGTTGCACCAGTGGCCCAAAGATGCAAAAGTGGCAAGAAATTGGACGAAATTTGTTCAAAATACGAGGGTGTGGGGAAAGCCGACGAAAATGGTCAGTCGTTTGTTCCGCACACTTTACCGACGAAAGCTATGCTACGACAGAGATGGCAAGAATGTGTGGATATCCTGCGACACTCAAAGCAGATGCATTTCCAACGATAAAGTCAAAGAAATCTGCCGCCAGACCCCCATTGAATCTGCCGGAGTGTGTGAGCAATTCAGGGACAAAGGACCTCGGTAGC
The DNA here is from genome assembly GCF_033978685.3 of Nerophis lumbriciformis. Lineage (NCBI taxonomy): Eukaryota > Metazoa > Chordata > Actinopteri > Syngnathiformes > Syngnathidae > Nerophis > Nerophis lumbriciformis. The sequence continues at coordinate 21,137,942 of NC_084580.2, forward strand.
ACGGCAAGCAATGGCGGCAGTTTGTTCCCGCAGACGAGCGAGCTAAACCCCCTGGATGTCTTGGCTCACACCGTCCCTTATGCCACCGAAGATGATCAAGAGAAGAATATTGACCCTAGCTTACCTGGCCTGCTGACATCAACTCCAAAACTGGACAGATCAGCTTTCAGGAAAAGAGAGCGGGTGAGGGTATGTCTACAGAATATAATAATTGATGAAAACTTTATTCATTACTCGCGGTTTTACGTACATTATTATACATAAACTGTGTTTACCAATAATTTAGCTTAAAAACATTTATTTTTTTCAATCATTCGAGTACATTCGGGTAGTTTTGTGTAGTGCAGTATTTTGTGTCTATTTATGTATGGTTAACCTGAGTGAAGTCTCCCCATTATTTTGTTACAGGTGTAACAGGTTGTTAGTTGTTAGTTTCCTTTAATGCCAAACAAACACATACCAATCGTTGGTTAGAAGGCGATCGCCGAATTCGTCCTCGCTTTCTCCCGTGTCGCTGGCTGTCGTGTCGTTTTCGTGGGTTTCGCTTGCAAACGGTTCAAACCGATATGGCTCAATAGCTTCAGTTTCTTCTTCAATTTTTGTTTTCGCTACCTGCCTCCACACTACAACCATCCGTTTCAATACATGCGTAATCTGTTGAATCGCTTAAGCCGCTGAAATCCGAGTCTGAATCCGAGCTAATGTCGCTATAGCTTGCTGTTCTATGCCCCATGTTTGTTTGTGTTGGCATCACTATGTGACGTCACAGGAAAATGGACGGGTGTATATAACGATGGTTAAAATCAGGCACTTTGAAGCTTTTTTTTAGGGATATTGCGTGATGGGTAAAATTTTGAAAAAAACTTCGAAAAATAAAATAAGCCACTGGGAACTGATTTTTAATGGTTTTAACCCTTCTGAAATTGTGATAATGTTCCCCTTTAAAACAATATTACAATCCAAGATATTGCAATACTTTGCTCAAGAAATGCAGTTTTTTGCAATAAAATGTACATTTTGCGACAAAAAATGTAATTGATTTGCAAGAAAATGAAACATGTCATAACCACCATAGTTTTTTTTTTCTTCTAAAAAATGCAGTATCCGTATTTTCCGCACTATTAGCCGCACCTAAAAACCACAAATTTACTCAAAAGCTGACAGTGCGGCTTATAACCCGGTGCGCTTTATATATGGATTAATATTAAGATTCATTTTCATAAAGTTTAGGTCTCGCAACTACGGTAAACAGCCGCCATCTTTTTTCCCCGTAGAAGAGGAAGCGCTTCTTCTTCTACGGTAAGCAACCGCCAAGGTAAGCACCCGCCCCCATAGAAGAGGAAGCGCTTCTTCTTCTACTGTAAGCAACCACCCGCCCCCGTAGAAGAAGAAGCGCGCGGATATTACGTTTCATTTCATTTGTGTGTTTACATCTGTAAAGACCACAAAATGGCTCCTACTAAGCGACAGGTTTCCGGTTCATGAAAAGACGCAATCTCTCCATCCGCACACGGACTACTATTTCACAGCAACTGCCTAAAGACTTTCAAGAAAAGCTGGCTACTTTCCGTGCATATTGTAAAAACAAGATAGCTGAAAAAAAGATCCGGCCAGAGAACATTATCAACATGGACGAGGTTCCACTGACTTTTGATATTCCTGTGAACCGCACTGTGGATACAACGGGAGCACGTACGGTGAATATTCGCACCACAGGGAATGAGAAGTCGTCCTTCACTGTGGTTCTAGCTTGCCATGCTAATGGCCAGAAACTTCCACCCATGGTGATATTCAAAAGGAAGACCTTGCCAAAAGAGACCTTTCCAGCCGGCGTCATCATAAAAGCTAACTCGAAGGGATGGATGAAGAAAAGATGAGCGAGTGGTTAAGGTAAGTTTAAGTTTACGCGAAGAGGCCGGGTGGCTTTTTTCACACAGCTCCGTCCATGTTGATATACGACTCCATGCGCGCCCACATCACGCTGGTTTTTAATATATTATTAAAGTTTGACTGACCTATCTGACTGTTTTTTTGACATTCCCTTTAGCGCAGTTAGATGCGGCTTATAACACGGGGCGGCTTATAGGTGGACAAAGTTTTGAAATATGCCGTTCATTGAAGGCGCGGCTTATAACCCAGGGCGCCTTATGGTGCGGAAAATACGGTATTTTGGCAAGGAAACACAAAATTAAGGGGAGGTCATGTGTTAGTGGGCGGGGCTAAGGTGGCCACGTGTCAGGGGGCGTAGCTTAACCGGGAAGAGGGCGTTACTTAATCCGGAAGAACCCAAGACCGGAAGAGGGCGGTTTTAAGACTGGAAGAGGGTAAAATATGGATATGACAGACATTAATTGGTATTAATGAATGGGTTATTGTTGAATATAAACGACATTTGACCGACAGTCCTTTTGAGCACCCACCCACACACACACACACCCACACACACACACACACACACACACACACACACACACACACACACACACACACACACACACTGCAAATGGTCGGTATGCGCACTGTCTATTTGTTTTTTACGATCGTCAGGAAGAGACAGACAGAGACAGATTTAACGTCGAAGTCCGATTTTGCTGACAAAAGACCACGTTATTTTCTTTAGAAACCAAAAGGTTTTTCAGATTAGGTACCCAACCAGACAGAGACAGATACAGTTTTGTAATATGTAATTAATTAATTTAGTCATTATTAACATACTGAGATGAAGAATATCTTATTTTTAATAAGGTTGGAAGTATTTTTCATAATTTTTCTTCTTTGTACTTTGGAAGCACTATTATTTTGAACAATTTCTTAAACAAGATCATATCAGTTCAATTTTTAACTTCTTTACTTAATCCATCCCGTAATTTAATTTTACATACTGATATGCTAAAAGTTTTAAGTGTTGTACGTGCATATAAATGTTTTAATTTTTTTTTTTTTAAGGTTTATATTTTTCCTTTTTTTGTTGAGAAGAATTGTTGTACGTTCTTGGGTAGCAGGTTATAGTTTGCTTTGTACATTATTTTAGCTGTTTGTAATTTTACCAAATTATCGAACTTTAATATTTTTGACTTAATAAATAAAGGGTTTGTATGTTTTCTATATCCAACATTATGTATTATTTTAACTGGTCTTTTTTTTTTTGGAACACGGTTAGTGAGTGTAGCGCACATTTGTAGTTATTTCCCCAGCACACACACACACACACACACACACACACACACACAGCAAATGGTTGGTATGCGGTTTAATTGTTGTTGTTTGAAACTTTATACATTTACGATCGTCAGGAAGAGACAGACAGAGACAGATTTAACGTCGGAGTCCGAATTTGCTGACAAAAGAAAACCAAAAGGTTTTTCAGATTAGGTACCCAACCACAACAGTTTTGTAATATGTAATTAATTAATTTAGTCATTATTAACATACTGAGATGAAGAATATCTTATTTTTAATAAGGTTGGAAGTATTTCTCATAATTCTTTTTCTTTGTACTTTGTAAGCACTATTATTTTGAACAATCTCTTAAACTGGATCATATCAGTACAATTTTTAAATTCTTTACTTAATCCATTCCGTAATTTAATTTCACATACTGACATGCAAAAAGTTCTAAGTGTTGTACGTGCATATAAATGTTTTTTTAAGGTTATATTTTTCCTCTTTAGTTAGAAGAACTGTTGTACATTTTTGGGTAGCAGGTTATAGTTTGCTTTGTACATTATTTTAGCAGTTTTAATTTTACCAAATTACCGAACTTTAATATTTTTGACGAGTCAAATGATTCTCATTTTACAAGAGGAAAAAAAAAACATACAACATACAATATACAATATATATATATATATATACCGTATTTTCCGCACCATAAGCCGCCCTGGGTTATAAGCCGCGCCTTCAATGAACGGCATATTTCAAAACTTTGTCCACCTATAAGCCGCCCCGTGTTATAAGCCGCATCTAACTGCGCTAAAGGGAATGTCAAAAAACAGTCAGATAGGTCAGTCAAACTTTAATAATATATTAAAAACCAGCGTGATGTGGGCGCGCATGGAGTCGTATATCAACATGGACGGAGCTGCGTGAAAAAAGCCACCCGGCCTCTTCGCGTAAACTTCCCTTAACCACTCGCTCATCTTTTCTTCATCCATCCATCCCTTCGAGTTAGCTTTTATGATGACGCCGGCTGGAAAGGTCTCTTTTGGCAAGGTCTTCCTTTTGAATATCACCATGGGTGGAAGTTTCTGGCCATTAGCATGGCAAGCTAGAACCACAGTGAAGGATGACTTCTCATTCCCTGTGGTGCGAATATTCACCGTACGTGCTCCCGTTGTATCCACAGTGCGGTTCACAGGAATATCAAAAGTCAGTGGAACCTCGTCCGTGTTGATAATGTTCTCTGGCCGGATCTTTTTTTCAGCTATCTTGTTTTTACAATATGCACGGAAAGTAGCCAGCTTTTCTTGAAAGTCTTTAGGCAGTTGCTGTGAAATAGTCCGTGTGCGGATGGAGAGATTGCGTCTTTTCATGAACCGGATCCCTGTCGCTTAGTAGGAGCCATTTTGTGGTCTTTACAGATGTAAACACACAAAGGAAATGAAACGTAATATCCGCGCGCTTCTTCTTCTTCTACGCGGGCGGGTGGTTGCTTACAGTAGAAGAAGAAGCGCTTCCTGTTCTATGGGGGCGGGTGCTTACCTTGGCGGTTGATTGCGTAGAAGAAGAAGCACTTCCTCTTCTACGGGGAAAAAAGATGGCGGCTGTTTACCGTAGTTGCGAGACCGAAACTTTATGAAAATGAATCTTAATATTAATCCATATATAAAGCGCACCGGGTTATAAGGCGCACTGTCAGCTTTTGAGAAAATTTGTGGTTTTTAGGTGCGCCTTATAGTGCGGAAAATACGGTACTTGAATGATTGAAAAAAATAAATGTTTTTAAGCTAAATTATTGGTAAACACAGTTTATGTATAATAATTTACGTAAAACCGCGAGTAATGAATAAAGTTTTCCTCAATTAATATATTCTGTAGACATACCCTCATCCGCTCTCTTTTCCTGAAAGCTGATCTGTCCAGTTTTGGAGTTGATGTCAGCAGGCCAGGGAAGCTAGGGTCGATATTCTTCTCTTGATCATCTTCGTTGGCATAAGGGACGGTGTGAGCCAAGACATCCAGGGGGTTTAGCTCGCTCGTCTGCGGGAACAAACTGCCGCCATTGCTTGCCGTACTACCGGGGTCCTTTGTCCCTGAATTGCTCACACACTCCGGCAGATTCAATGGGGGTCTGGCGGCAGATTTCTTTGACTTTATCGTTGGAAATGCATCTGCTTTGAGTGTCGCAGGATATCCACACATTCTTGCCATCTCTGTCGTAGCATAGCTTTCGTCGGTAAAGTGTGCGGAACAAACGTCCAATTTCTTGCCACTTTCGCATCTTTGGGCCACTGGTGCAACTTGAATCCGTCCCTGTTCGTGTTGTTACACCCTCCGACAACACATCGACGAAAGTGAGAAAATGGCGAATAATAGAAAGGCGTTTAATTCGCCAAAATTCACCCATTTAGAGTTCGGAAATCGGTTAAAAAAATATATGGTCTTTTTTCTGCAACATCAAGGTATATATTGACGCTTACATAGGTCTGGTGATAATGTTCCCCTTTAAAACTCTGATCTTTTCTGAGCTCTTTGCTGTCTTTCCACTTTGCTTTAGTTTTTCTGAGCCATCTTCCTCTATCGACACGCCACTAGTACCATTCCCCTTCCCGCACACACAAACCATTTAGTCATGACCAGAGGTGGGTAGTAACGCGCTACATTTACTCCGTTACATCTACTTGAGTAACTTTTGGGATAAATTGTACTTCTAAGAGTAGTTTTAATGCAACATACTTTTACTTTTACTTGAGTATATTTATAGAGAAGAAACGCTACTTTTACTCCGCTACTTTTATCTACATTCAGCTCGCTACTCGCTACTAATTTTTATCGATCTGTTAATGCACGCTTTGTTTGTTTTGGTCTGTCAGACAGACCTTCAAAGTGCCTGCGTTACTGGTGACGTTTCACTCCGTTCCACCAATAAAATGCAGTCACTAGTGACGTTTGACTCCGTTCCACCAATCAGATGCAGTCACTGGTGACGTTGGACCAATCAAACAGAGCCAGGCGGTCACATGACCTGACTTAAACAAGTTGAAAAACTTATTGGGGTGTTACCATTTAGTGGTCAATTGTACGGAATATGTACTGTACTGTGCAATCTACTAATACAAAAGTGTGAAGGAAAAAAGACACTTTTTTATTTCAAACGTACATCCCGTCACAAGCCTAAAGACTGACTGCACAGTTCCTGTCTTTACAATAAAAGTGCCGCTCCTCGCGCCTGCGCTTTCAAAATAAGAGTCTCCGAAAGCCGGCGCAAACAAGCTAGCAAGCTACGGAATTTGCCGCCAATGTATTTCTTGTAAAGTGTGTGAAAACGAATATGGAAGCTGGACAAATAAGATACCAAAAACCAACCACTTTCATGTGGTATTAGACAGAAAGGAGGAACTTTTTTTCTCCAGCATTTGAAAACGTGGACGTTAAGCACTGCTGTCTGATTACAATCAATGCAAGTCATCAGAATCAGGTAATACACCAACTTATATTCTTGTCAACATGAAAGAAAGGAATCTATATGTGTTAAACATGCATGTATATTCATTAAAACACCTTTAACATGTAAACAAAAACGGCAAAATAAATAAATATAAATGATATACTGTATATATCAATGTATGTGTATGTATGTATGTATGTATGTATGTATGTATGTATGTATATATATATATATATATATATATATATATATATATATATATATATATATATATATATATATATATATATATGATATGTGTGTGTATGTTACTCATCAGTTACTCAGTACTTGAGTAGTTTTTTCACAACATACTTTTTACTTTTACTCAAGTAAATATTTGGGTGACTACTCATTACTTTTACTTGAGTAATAAATCTCTAAAGTAACGGTACTCTTACTTGAGTACAATTTCTGGCTACTCTACCCACCTCTGGTCATGACATGCGGTAGCTAGAAGCACTCCAACGTCCGTGTATTTTACTCATTAAACAAATCATCGCAGCAACAAAATACAATTGGATGCTTTTTTTTTTTTTTTAAACGAATGAATCAATTTAATCGACGAATCTTTGCAGCCCTCGAGTTTTTTATTATTTTTGTGTTAGAACAATACACAAGACTGCTGCTGTGTGGTAACAGCGGTCAATACAATCAACAGTCTGCCTGTTCTACCCAGTAGAAGTGGTAAGTACACGGGAGCTAACATAGGCAAAGAGATGAAGAACGAAAAGAAAAAAGGAGTTGTCGTCAGCAGAAAACAAAACAATTGACGATAAACAGAATGAAAAGCCTTTTGGATTCACCATAAGTACCGTATTTTTCGGAGTATAAGTCGCACGGAGTATTAGTCGCACCTGCCGAAAATGCATAATAAAAAAGGAAAAATACATATATAAGTCGCACTGGAAACTATGAAAAAAACTGCGACTTATAGTCCGAAAAATACGGTAAGTAGGAAATGAGGAAAGGCGGGTGTGTGTTTTATACAAACCCCGTTTCCATATGAGTTGGGAAATTGTGTTAGATGTAAATATAAACGGAATACAATGATTTGCAAATCCTTTTCAACCCATATTCAGTTGAATATGCTACAAAGACAACATATTTGATGTTCAAACTCATAAAAAATTTTTTTTTTTTAAATAATCATTAACTTAGAATTTGATGCCAGCAACACGTGACAAAGAAGTTGGGAAAGGTGGCAATAAATACTGATAAAGTTGAGGAATGCTCATCAAACACTTATTTGGAACATCCCACAGGTGTGCAGGCAAATTGGGAACAGGTGGGTGCCATGATTGGGTATAAAAGTAGATTCCATGAAATGCTCAGTCATTCACAAACAAGGATGGGGCGAGGGTCACCACTTTGTCAACAAATGTGTGAGCAAATTGTTGAACAGTTTAAGAAAAACCTTTCTCGACCAGCTATTGCAAGGAATTTAGGGATTTCACCATCTACGCTCCGTAATATCATCAAAGGGTTCAGAGAATCTGGAGAAATCACTGCACGTAAGCAGCTAAGCCCGTGACCTTCGATCCCTCAGGCTGTACTGCATCAACAAGCGACATCCGTGTGTAAAGGATATCACCACATGGGCTCAGGAACACTTCAGAAACCCACTGTCAGTAACTACAGTTGGTCGCTACATCTGTAAGTGCAAGTTAAAACTCTCCTATGCAAGGCGAAAACCGTTTATCAACAACACCCAGAAACGCCGTCGGCTTCGCTGGGCCTGAGCTCATCTAAGATGGACTGATACAAAGTGGAAAAGTGTTCTGTGGTCTGACGAGTCCACATTTCAAATTGTTTTTGGAAACTGTGGACGTCGTGTCCTCCGGACCAAAGAGGAAAAGAACCATCTGGATTGTTGTAGGCGCAAAGTTGAAAAGCCAGCATCTGTGATGGTATGGGGGTGTATTAGTGCCCAAGACATGGGTAACTTACACATCTGTGAAGGCGCCATTAATGCTGAAAGGTACATACAGGTTTTGGAGCAACATATGTTGCCATCCAAGCAACGTTATCATGGACGCCCCTGCTTATTTCAGCAAGACAATGCCAAGCCACGTGTTACATCAACGTGGCTTCATAGTAAAAGAGTGCGGGTACTAGACTGGCCTGCCTGTAGTCCAGACCTGTCTCCCATTGAAAATGTGTGGCGCATTATGAAGCCTAAAATAGCACAACGGAGACCCCCGGACTGTTGAACAACTTAAGCTGTACATCAAGCAAGAATGGGAAAGAATTCCATCTGAGAAGCTTAAAAAATGTGTCTCCTCAGTTCCCAATCGTTTACTGAGTGTTGTTAAAAGGAAAGGCCATATAACAAAGTGGTGAACATGTCCTTTCCCAACTACTTTGGCACATGTTGCAGCCATAAAATTATTATGTAATATGAGTTTGAACATCAAATATGTTGTCTTTGTAGTGCATTCAATTGAATATGGGTTGAAAAGGATTTGCAAATCATTGTATTCCGTTTATATTTACACCTAACACAATTTCCCAACTTATATGGAAACGGGGTTTGTACCATCTACTACACTTTGTATCATTCTATCTCTTTGAGATGCCTTTTTCTGCTGTTGCTGCAATAAAACAGCGTTTTGTTTGGGAGAGAACACGCAGAAGCTAATACAAAAATTAAGAGAAGAAATACCACTAGTTTGACAAAAACAGACTATCCTTAAACCTCGGTAAAACTAAAATAATCTTATTTGGTAACAGTATAAGGCAGGGGTCGGCAACCCGCGGCCGCATGCGGCTCTTTGATCACTCTGATGCGGCTCTGCTGCATACTTGCCGACCCGCCCGATTTTCCCGGGAGACTTCCGGATTTCAGTGCCTCTCGCAGAAAACACCCGGGATTAATATTCTCCGATTTTCACCCTTACAATTAAAATAAGGGCGTGCCATGATGGTACAGCATTTAGCGCCCTCTACAATCTGTATGAACAGCGTGCCAGCCCAGCCTCTTGTTATATGCATCTTCTGCTTGCTCACGTAAGTGACAGCAAGGCATACTTGGTCAACAGCCACACAGGTTACACTGACAGTGGCCATATAAAACAACTTTAACACTCTTACTAATAATGTGCCACACTTTGAACCAAAACCAAACAAGAATGACAAACACATTTCGGGAGAACATCTGCACCTTAACACAACAGAACAAATACCCAGAATCCCATGCAGCCCTGACTCTTCCGGGCTACATTCTACATTATACACCCTTGCTACCACCAAACCCCGCCCCCACCTCAACCCTGCTCCCTCACACATCAACCCCCCCCCCTCTCTCTGTGCGTCGGTTGAGGTGGGCAGGGTTTGGTAGCGGGGGTGTATAATGTAGCCCGGAAGAGTTAGGGCTGCATGGGATTCTGGGTATTTGTTCTGTTGTGTTTATGTTGTGTTACGGTGCAGATGTTCTCCCGAAATGTGTTTGTCATTCTTGTTTGGTGTGGGTTCACAGTGTGGCGCATTATTAGTAAGAGTCTTAAAGTTTTTTATACCGCCACCGTCAGTGTAACCTGTGTGGTTGTTGACTAAGTATGCCTTGCTGTCACTTACGTGAGCAAGCAGAAGATGCATACAACGTGTGGCTGGGCCGGCACGCTGGCTGTAGTAGGCGCTAAATGCTGTACCATCACGGCACGTTCGAGAGAACAGTTGCCTTGATATTCGTAATCTGCCGGAAAAATCGGGAGGGTTGACAAGTATGACGCTGTCAAGCGCCATTTATATAAAGCTTGCGGGCCGCACTAAAATTCAATTTTCATATTAAGGTGTGGGCCGCGTGTCTGAGACCCTTGGTTTATACATAGCACAAAGCAAGAAAAATAAACTTTGTATGCAGTGTTATTTCATTTTAAATTTCAAAAGATTTTTGTGGCTCCCATTGTTTTCTTTAATTTGTGAAACTGGTCAAAGTGGCTCTTTGACTGGTAAAGGTTGCCGACCCCTGGTATAAGGAAAGTAAAACACAAATACAAATAGACGTTGAAAGAGTAAATGAAATAAAATTGTAGGTGTAATGATTGATGATAAAATAAACCGAAAATCTCATATAGAAACATGCAACATAAGGTGGCAAGACATACATCCATAATGAATAAAGCAAAATAGGGTTTGGACCAGAAATTACTTTATATTCTTTACTGCTCCCTAGTCTTACCATATCTGAGTTGTTGCGCAGAAATATGGGGAAATAACTACAAACGTATGCTTCGGTTATTAACCGTGTTACAAAAAATATTGATTAGAATAATACATAATGTTGGATTTAGAGAAGACTCAAACCCATTATTTACTGAGTCCAAAAAAAAATTGATATTCCCCGACATATTGAATTTGCAAACAGCTAAAAGTATGCACAAAGCCAACTATAACTTGCTACCCAAGAACATCCAACAATTATTCTCAACAAAAAAGGAGAAATAAAACTTCTGCTACTTATGCTTTCAAACCTGGGCTTCAAACTTGATATTGAAACTCCTAACTCTTGCTATGTTTGTGGTTGGAGTTTATTTTAGAACATGCGTACAATTAAAGTTAAAGTCCCAATGATTGTCACAAACACACTAGGTGTGGTAAAATGTGTCCTCTGTAAGGCTGAAACGACGCGTCGACGTAGTCGACGTCATCGGTTACGTAAATATGTCGACGCCGTTTTTGTGCGTCGGCGCGTCGCATATTTACGTCACACTACTTTACTGTCATGGCGGAGCGCAAAGCAGACGATGCGAGCGAGGGGAAAAAAGCACGCCAAAAGTCGTCAAAAGTGTGGGAGTATTTCAATAAACGGCCTAATAATGTTGTTGTATGCACACTGTGTCGAGCGGAAATGGCCTATCATAGCAGCACAACGGCTATGAACGAACATTTGAAAAGAAAACCCCCGACAGCGTTCTTGCCATCACCATCAACAAGTCAATCGTCCGCGTGCGTATACGTTGTCATTATTACACAAAAACATGAATGTGTCATTTGTATCTGCTTTGTAAATTCATAAACTAAAGCACCGTTTCGCTCTGAGAGGCGCGTTTGGCGTGCCTGTTCAGTGTTTACAAAGACGCGCTCCTCTTTAACGCTGTGGAGAGGCGGCGGCGGCGAGCGAGCGGCGAGGCGGGGCGCGCCGGGAGCGACGCCGCAAACGTGCCCAGGTGCGCGATCCGCGCAGTTGGAAGAGAAAAGACTTTGTGTAAAATTAAAAGATTGTAAACCTGGCAAAGCCGTCTGGCGTTCAGTCTGTCGGTCCTGAAAGAACCCCACGGCACAAGACGTGTCACAAACGCTAATGTTAATTAGTTGTGCAAATACCTTTTACAACATTAACAGTTACATATACGATGTACAAACGAACAATTAACTTTCACTTTAATCATACTATCATTGTTGGGTTATTAAGCAAAATAAGCAATACTTTTACTTTTGTTGAAATGTTTACACTGTACACTTTTTTGTATTGGATGTTTAGCTTTATTTTTGCACATTTTAGCAAATAAGCAATACTTTTACTTTTGTTGAAATGTTTATACTTGTTACAGAATATTTCCGTTTTGCACTTTTTTGTATTGGATGTTTATCTTTATTTTTGCACATTTTAAAGCAAAATAAGCAATACTTTTACTTTTTAAATGCTTATACTATTCCAGAATATTAAGATTTGCACTGGATGTTTACTTTTATATTTGCACATTAAAAAGCAAATAAGCTACTTTTAATTTTGTTAAATGTTAAAAGTTTTAAATGTTTACATTGTTACAGAATATTTTGTCATGTTGTTGTCAATGTTGACTGACTAGTGGCCATACTTTTTTTTTTGTAAATAAAAGCCATGCCTTTTGAAAAAACTGGCCTACATTTATTTTTTCCTCTTCATTTTAAATAAAAAAAAAATCGGTAAAAGGAAAAATAATCTATAGATTAATCGAAAAAAATAATCTATAGATTAACCGATTAATCGAAAAAATAATCTATAGATTAATCGATAGAAAAATAATCGTTAGCTGCAGCCCTAGTCCTCTGCATTTGACCCATCCCCTTGATCACCCCCAGGGAGGTGAGGGGAGCAGTGGGCAGCAGCGGTACAACATGATACATCACAATTTTTAGTTTCCCTTTACAACATGCTCCAAAAGGAGTAGGAAGAAGCAGCGCTTATATAATCCTATATTTTCCATTACATAGCAATTGCTAACATTTTTGTTCACTTCCTGTTCTCAATGTATTCACAATATACTCTATAAATAATAACATTAAAAAATATATGTATATAAATAATAAATAGTCAAGTAAGTTGTATTTCATATGATGAGATTTGCTTTAAATTGGATCATATTAAATGATAAATGATAAATGGGTTGTACTTGTATAGCGCTTTTCTACCTTCAAGGTACCGTATTTTCCGCACTATTAGCCGCACCTAAAAACCACAAATTTACTCAAAAGCTGACAGTGCGTCTTATAACCCGGTGCGCTTTATATATGGATTAATATTAAGATTCATTTTCATAAAGTTTAGGTCTCGCAACTACGGTAAACAGCCGCCATCTTTTTTCCCCGTAGAAGAGGAAGCGCTCCTTCTTCTACGGCAAGCAACCGCCAAGGTAAGCACCTGCCCCCATAGAAGAGGAAGCGCTTCTTCTTCTACTGTAAGCAACCACCCGCCCCCATAGAAGAGGAAGCGCTTCTTCTTCTACTGTAAGCAACCACCCGCCCCCGTAGAAGAAGAAGAAGCGCGCGGATATTACGTTTCATTTCCTTTGTGTGTTTACATCTGTAAAGACCACAAAATGGCTCCTACTAAGCGACAGGTTTCCGGTTCATGAAAAGACGCAATCTCTCCATCCGCACACGGACTACTATTTCACAGCAACTGCCTAAAGACTTTCAAGAAAAGCTGGCTACTTTCCGTGCATATTGTAAAAACAAGATAGCTGAAAAAAAGATCCGGCCAGAGAACATTATCAACATGGACGAGGTTCCACTGACTTTAGATATTCCTGTGAACCGCACTGTGGATACAACGGGAGCACGTACGGTGAATATTCGCACCACAGGGAATGAGAAGTCATCCTTCACTGTGGTTCTAGCTTGCCATGCTAATGGCCAGAAACTTCCACCCATGGTGATATTCAAAAGGAAGACCTTGCCAAAAGAGACCTTTCCAGCCGGCGTCATCATAAAAGCTAACTCGAAGGGATGGATGGATGAAGAAAAGATGAGCGAGTGGTTAAGGTAAGTTTACGCGAAGAGGCCGGGTGGCTTTTTTCACACAGCTCCGTCCATGTTGATATACGACTCCATGCGCGCCCACATCACGCTGGTTTTTAATATATTATTAAAGTTTGACTGACCTATCTGACTGTTTTTTTGACATTCCTTTAGCGCAGTTAGATGCGGCTTATAACACGGGGCGGCTTATAGGTGGACAAAGTTTTGAAATATGCCGTTCATTGAAGGCGCGGCTTATAACCCAGGGCGCCTTATGGTGCGGAAAATACGGTAAGTTGTATTTCAAATGATGAGATTTTTTAAAAATTGGATCGTATTAGTACATTGTTTATATTATTTGCTTAATCCATTCCATAATTAAATTTCACATACCGATATGCTAAAAGTTTTAAGTGTTGTTTGTGCATACAAAGGTTTTAAATACAATTTTTCTCAGAAGTTTTATTTCTCCTTTTTTGTTGAGAATAATTGTTGGACGTTCTTGGGTAGCAAGTTATAGTTGGCTCTGTGCATACTTCCAACCTTATTAAAAATAAGATATTCTTCATCTCAGTATGTTAATAATGACTACCGTATTTTCCGCACTATAAGGCGCACCGGATTATTAGCCGCACCTTCTATGAATTACATATTTCATAATTTTGTCCACCAATAAGCCGCCCCGGACTATAAGCCGCGCCTACGCTGCGCTAAAGTGAATGTCAAAAAAACGCTGCGCTAAAGTGAATGTCAAAAAAACAGTCAGATAGTTCAGTCAAACTTTAATAATATATTGAAAACCAGCGTTCTAACAACTCTGTCCCAAAATGTACGCAAATGTGCAATCACAAACATAGTAAAATTCAAAATGGTGTAGAGCAATAAATAGCAACATAATGTTGCTCGAACGTTAATGTCACAACACACAAAATAAACATAGCGCTCACCTTCTGAAGTTATTCTTCATTCGTAAATCCTTCGAATTCTTCGTCTTCGGTGTCCGAATTGAAAAGTTGCGCAAGCGTGGGATCCAAAAATGGCCGGCTCCGCCTCGTCGAAGTCATCGGATTCAGTGTCGCTGTTGTTGTGCAGCAGTTCTGTGAATCCTGCCTTCCGGAAAGCTCGGACCACAGTTGTGACCGAAACTATCTGCCCAGGCATTTACGATCCACTGGCAGATGTTGGCGTATGTCGACCGGCGCTGTCTGCCCGTCTTAGTGAAGGTGTGTTCGCCTTCGGAGCTGTGTGAAAAAAGCCACCCGGCCTCTTCGCGTAAACTTCCCTTAACCACTCGCTCATCTTTTCTTCATCCATCCATCCCTTCGAGTTAGCTTTTATGATGACGCCGGCTGGAAAGGTCTCTTTTGGCAAGGTCTTCCTTTTGAATATCATCATGGGTGGAAGTTAGCATGGCAAGCTAGAACCACAGTGAAGGATGACTTCTCATTCCCTGTGGTGCGAATATTCACCGTACGTGCTCCCGTTCCACAGTGCGGTTCAGTTGCTGTGAAATACGGTAGTAATCCGTGTGCGGATGGAGAGATTGCGTCTTTTTATGAACCGGATCGCTTAGTAGGAGCCATTTTGTGGTCTTTACAGATGTAAACAGGAAATGAAACGTACGGTGATATCCGCGCGTTTTTTCTTCTTCTTCCGGGGGCGGGTGAAGCGCTTCCTGTTCTATGGGGGCGGGTGCTTTCCTTGGCGGTTGCTTGCGTAGAAGAAGAAGCGCTTCCTGTTCTACCGGGAAAAAAGATGGCGGCTGTTTACCGAAGTTGCGAGACCGAAACTTTATGAAAATTAATCGTAATAAAGCGCACCGGGTTATAAGGCGCACTGTCAGCTTTTGAGAAAAATTGTGGTTTTTAGGTGCGCCTTATAGTGCGGAAAATACGGTAAATTAATTAATTACATATTACAAAACTGTTGTGTATCTGTCTCTGTATGGTTGGGTACCTAATCTGAAAAACCTTTTGGTTTTTAAAGAAAATAACATGTGGTCTTTTGTCAGCAAAATCGGACGATCGTAAACGTATAAAGTTTCAAACAACAACAATTAAACCGCATACCAACCATTTGCTGTGTGTGTGTGTGTGTGTGTGTGTGTGTGTGCTGGGGAAATAACTACAAATGTGCGCTACATTCACTAACCGTGTTACAAAAGAAAAAAGACCAGTTAAAATAATACATAATGTTGGATATAGAAAACATACAAACCCTTTATTTATTAAGTCAAAAATATTAAAGTTCGATAATTTGGTAAAATTACAAACAGCTAAAATAATGTACAAAGCAAACTATAACCTGCTACCCAAGAACGTACAACAATTCTTCTCATGAAAAAAGGAAAAATATAACCTTAAAAAAAAAAAGTTGAACATTTATATGCACGTACAACACTTAAAACTTTTAGCATATAAGTATGTAAAATTAAATTACGGAATGGATTAAGTAAAAAAGTACTTGACTTGGTGAATTCTAGCTGTAAATATACTCATCCATCCATCCATTTTCTACCGCCTATTCCCTTCGGGGTCGCGGGGGGCGCTGGAGCCTATCTCAGCTACAATCGGGCGGAAGGCGGGGTACACCCTGGACAAGTCGCCACCTCATCGCAGGGCCAACACAGATAGACAGACAACATTCACACTCACATTCACACATCCTCCCCTCTTAACCACGCCACCAACCGCCCCACCTCCCGAAATCGGAGGTCTCAAGGTTGGCAAGTATGTCCACACACTGCAAGTTTTTGCTGTCGTCCAGCATTCTGTTTCTGTTTACTTTGTAGCCAGTTCAGTTTTACTGTCGTTTTACATAGCCATCCCCTATGCTTCATTGCCTTTTCCTTTTGTTCATTTTTGGTTCAAGCGTTACATACCGTATTTTCCGCACTATTAGCCGCACCTAAAAACCACAAATTTACTCAAAAGCTGACAGTGCGGCTTATAACCCGGTGCGCTTTATATATGGATTAATATTAAGATTCATTTTCATAAAGTTTAGGTCTCGCAACTACGGTAAACAGCCGCCATCTTTTTTCCCCGTAGAAGAGGAAGTGCTTCTTCTTCTACGCAAGCAACCGCCAAGGTAAGCACCCGCCCCCATAGAACAGGAAGCGCTTCTTCTTCTACTGTAAGCAACCACCCGCCCCCGTAGAAGAAGAAGAAGTGCGCGGATATTACGTTTCAT
>NC_084580.2:21160000-21190000 GCF_033978685.3 Nerophis lumbriciformis
AAAAAAAAAAAGTGGCTTAAGTATAGTTTTTTAATTGAGCTGCTGCATTTTTTGGTTGGGTTGTTTATTTATTTTGTGTAACTTCTACAATTCTAAAAGGGGAGGAATGTAATAGAGTGATCTATGTTTGTCTGTTGCCATCTCCTGGGGTTACTTTTTGGTTGGCCAACGATTTACGTGGTGTTGCGCACCTGACGTCAAGTGTGTGAGTCTCTTCTGAAGTCTACAGTAAAGAGACGTACTTCATCACCTCGCCTGGTTATTGCCTCCAACTCAATATATTACAACAACATTGCTGTTTACGGCAGACGAACTGCTTTACGGTAGAATAAAACATGACTGCCGTTGTTGTGTGTTGTTACCGCGCTGGGAGGACGTTAATGAAACTGCCTAACAATAAACCCACATAAGAAACCAAGAACTCGCCCTCGATCATTCTACAGTTATAACGTGTTTGGGCAGGCATGCTGTTTATATTGTGGGAAAGCGGGCGTGAATACAGGCTGTCGACAGTCACTCAGGTCCGCATGGAGCTGGAGGGGGCGTGGCTTCCTGCTCCGCCTGAATTTCGGGAGATTTTCGGGAGAAAATTTGTCCCGAGAGGCGCTGAATTTCGGGAGTCTCCCGGAAAATCCGGGAGGGTTGGCAAGTATGAAGAAATGAGATGTCAGAGACATATTTTCTGTTTCTCAGCCATGTTCATCAGGTGTTCTCCGACACGATCGAAGCACTTGAGGCAAAATCCTTCGGCATTACATCGGTGTTTAAGGTAATGACTGAACTAAAACAAAAGCTGCAAAGAAGGATGAAGGACAGGTTCTTTGGGTTTGCTGTCAACACCAAACTGAAGCAGCTGCCCCCTTACCAGTCAAAAAAATGTGAGGCTGATTTTCTGCTTTTTTATGAAAGAGCAAGTTCACCCTAAACAAAAAACTCTTGGATGCAGCCAGGAAAGAACAGAAGTATTTCAGAGAGACAATCAACTATTTTGGTGAGTACACTAATCTTATGATTTCACTGATGGGCTACATGAAATGTTTATGTAATGTTTTTGTTTTGTTTTTTTAGACCAGTTGATCTGCCGTTTCTTTTCTTTTCTCCTCTGCTCCCCCCTATCCCTTGTGGAGGGGGAGACACACAGGTCCGGTGGCCATGGATGGGGTGCTGGCTGTCCGGGGTCGGGACCCGGGGTGGACCGCTCGCCTGTGTATCGGTTGGGAACATCTCTGCGCTGCTGACCCGTCTCCGCTCGGGATGGTTTCCTGCTGACCCCACTGTGGACTGGACTCTTACTGTTATGCTGGATCCACTATGGACTGTACTCTCACAATATTATGTTAGACCCACTCGACATCCATTGCATTCGGTCTCCCCTAGAGGGGGGGGGGGTGGGTTACCCACATATGCGGTCCTCTCCAAGGTTTCTCATAGTCATTCACATCGACGTCCCACTGGGGTGAGTTTTTCCTTGACCTTATGTGGGCTCTGTACCGAGGATGTCGTTGTGGCTTGTGCAGCCCTTTGAGACACTTGTGATTTAGGGCTATATAAATAAACATTGATTGATTTATATTTATTGGGTTGAAAACGATACAGATTTTGGAAGATTGATAACTATGTTGTTGCTATGTTGTTATTTGTACCAGTCTCTGCAGGATATAAAAGGCCCAGGCGCAGTCGGGGCTTGGAAGCCAGGATGACAGAGGGGCTGTTGATCCTGAGCTGCTACAGAGGGTGAATGTGGAGTTTGCTTAAAGGGGAACATTATCACCAGACCTATGTAAGCGTCAATATATACCTTGATGTTGCAGAAAAAAGACCATATATTTTTTTAACCGATTTCCGAACTCTAAATGGGTGAATTTTGGCGAAATAAACGCCTTTCTAATATTCGCTCTCGGAGCGATGACGTCACAATTTGACGTCGCATCGGGAAGCAATCCGCCATTTTCCTCAAACGCCGAGTCAAATCAGCTCTGTTATTTTCCGTTTTTTCGACTGTTTTCCGTACCTTGGAGACATCATGCCTCGTCGGTGTGTTGTCGGAGGGTGTAACAACACGAACAGGGACGGATTCAAGTTGCACCAGTGGCCCAAAGATGCCAAAGTGGCAAGAAATTGGACGTTTGTTCCGCACACTTTACCGACGAAAGCTATGCTACGACAGAGATGGCAAGAATGTGTGGATATCCTGCGACACTCAAAGCAGATGCATTTCCAACGATAAAGTCAAATAAATCTGCCGCCAGACCCCCATTGAATCTGCCGGAGTGTGTGAGCAATTCAGGGACAAAGGTACTCGGTAGCACGGCAAGCAATGGCGGCAGTTTGTTCCCGCAGACGAGCGAGCTAAACCCCCTGGATGTCTTGGCTCACACCGTCCCGAAGATGATCAAGGATGCTAGTTCATTAATGTCGGGGCTCAGGCTTTGAGCTGAGGCAACCTTCATTATCGAACGAAGGTCAGTCATTATATCTCATAGTCCACCCGGACCACAGTCTTGGGGGCGTGCCTTAAAGGCACTGCCTTTAACGTCCGCTTTTCATCCATTCTAGCAACGTGCCGGCCCAGACGCAAGACATGTGCGGCTTCAGTACGCATACACACGTGAATGCACCGCACAATTGATCAACAGCGATACAGGTCACACTGAGGGTGGCCGTATAAACAACTTTAACTCTGTTAGAAATATACGCCACACTGTGAACCCACACCAAACAAGAATGACAAACACATTTTGGGAGAACATCCGCACCGTAACACAACATAAACACAACAGAACAAATACCCAGAACCCTTTGCAGCACTAACTCTTCCGGGACGCTACAAAATGCACCTCCCGCTACCACCAAACACCCCCCCCACCACACACACACCTTGTAGGACAGAGCTTTCTCTGTTGCGGGTCCCAAACTCTGGAACGATCTCCCTCTCCATGTGAGACAGGCCCCTTCTTTGGCTATTTTTAAGACCCTTCTTAAAACCCATTTTTATTCACTGGCTTTTAACCCAGCATGAGACTTTGAACTGTTTTTAGCTTTTAACTTTTTGAACTGTTTTTAACTTTTAAACTGTTTTTATCTAACAAACTGTTCTTAGGGTAATTTATATTTGCTTTTTAAATGTGTATTTTTATTTCTGTTTTAAATGTTATTTTTTAGTCTGTCCTTTGCCTCCGTTTCTTTGTGGTGTACAGCCCTTTGTTTTTCAACTGTGCTTGTTTTTAAAGGGCTTTATAAATAAAGTTGGTATGGTATGGTATGGTATGGTATGGTATGGTATGGTATGGTATGGTAGCGTCCCGGAAGAGTTCGTGCTGCAAAGGATTCTGGGTATTTGTTCTGTTGTGTTTATGTTGTGTTACGGTGCGGATGTTCTCCCAAAATGTGTTTGTCATTCTTGTTTACTTACGTATAAAATACTACACGGTCTAGCTCCATCCTATCTTGCCGATTGTATTGTGCCATATGTCCCGGCAAGAAATCTGCGTTCAAAGAACTCCGGCTTATTAGTGATTCCCAGAGCCCAAAAAAAGTCTGCGGGCTATAGAGCGTTTTCTATTGGGGCTCCAGTACTATGGAATGCCCTCCCGGTAACAGTTAGAGATGCTACCTCAGTAGAAGCATTTAAGTCCCATCTTAAAACTCATTTGTATACTCTAGCCTTTGAATAGCCCCCCTTTTTTTAGACCAGTTGATCTGCCGTTTCTTTTCTTTTCTCCTCTGCTCCCCCCTATCCCTTGTGGAGGGGGCGACACACAGGTCCGGTGGCCATGGATGGGGTGCTGGCTGTCCGGGGCCGGGACCCGGGGTGGACCGCTCGCCTGTGTATCGGTTGGGAACATCTCTGCGCTGCTGACCCGTCTCCGCTCGGGATGGTTTCCTGCTGACCCCACTGTGGACTGGACTCTTACGGTTATGTTGGATCCACTATGGACTGTACTCTCACAATATCATGTTAGACCCACTCGACATCCATTGCATTCGGTCTCCCCTACGGGGGGGGGGGGGGGGGGGGGGTTACCCACATATGCGGTCCTCTCCAAGGTTTCTCATGGTCATTCACATCGACGTCCCACTGGGGTGAGTTTTTCCTTGCCCTTATGTGGGCTCTGTACCGAGGATGTCGTTGTGGCTTGTTGTAGCGTCCTTGAAGAGTTAGTACTGCAAGGGATTCTGGGTATTTGTTCTGTTGTGTTACGGTGCGGATGTTCTCCCGAAATGTGTTTGTTATTCTTGTTTGGTGTGGATTCACAGTGTGGCGCATATTTCTAACAATGTTAAAGTTGTTTATACGGCCACCCTCGGTGTAACCTGTATCGCCGTTGATAAAGCATGCATTGCATTCACTTGTGTGAGCGTGCAAGAAGCCGCACATATTATGAGACTGGGCCAGCACTGGTTGGACTGGATGAAAAGCAGACGTGATGATATTTGGGAGGGGCAATGAAGTTTGGGAGTCACCCGGGAGGGTTGGCAAGTATGAGAATTAGCGGTGAATGTGCCGCTGTATATAATCGGCGGGCCAGTTCTAGTGTTAATTTGATATCACCTCAGGGCATACTTGCCAACCCTCCCGAATTTTCCGGGAGACTCCCGAAATTCAGCGCCTCTCCCGAAAACCTCCCGGGACAAATATTCTCCCGAAAACCTCCCGATTTTCAACCGTAGCTGGAAGCCACGCCCCCTCCAGCTCCATGGGACCTGAGTGAGGACAGCCTTTTTTCATGACAGGAGAACAACAGGGTGACAAGAACTAAATCATCCAGACTAGAGATAAATTGTATTATTATGTTTATCTTACGTAGAAATAAATATATTTATTAATTTACAAAAAAAACAACTAAATACATGTTTACTATATTTTGCTAAAAACATCAAAATTAATTGTATTTTTATTTGTATTTTTTCCTGACTCCTTATTACATCCAGCCATAGAATTATACATTAAAATAAACATATTTGAAATAATTGATTTTAAATTATCATAATAATTCATTTAAAATGACCATATTTAATTATTAAAATAATTTCTTGTTTAACATTTTATTCATTACATTTTGAAACTCTCAGAAGCCAAATTATGTTATATTTCTTAATATTTATTTATGCAAGTTTGAAGTATCAATTATCTAAACACAGTTTTGTTTGCATATTTTCAGGATGTAGATATATATATATATATATATATATGTATGAAATACTTGACTTAGTGAATTCTAGCTGTCAATATACTCCTCCCCTCTTAACCACGCCCCCAACCACGCTCCGCCCCACCCCCGACCACGCCCCCACACCCCTCCTCCCGAAATCGGAGGTCTCAAGGTTGGCAAGTATGCCTCAGGGGCCAAGTAAAATTACACGGCGGGCCAAATTTGGCCCACGGGCCAGAGTTTGACACCCATGTTGTAGTGTAAAAATGAAAAATATAGGATACATTTTTGGATATTATTTTTTATTTAATTTTTTGAATGTGAAATAGGTGCTTGTTTATCCCCTGCTGCATACTTCGGCGCAGTAGGGGGCGATGGCTGCATCCTGCATCCTACCACCAAAGCAACAGACGAAGAAGAAGAAGACCAACCCTGCTTAGCTTGTTAGCTGCTAACAAAGAAACGCGGAAGTTTCCAACAAACATCGCGGGGGGAAATTGGAAGTCTTGCGGTTGTGTGAAAAAACATGTGTCGAATACAAATGCTCAGAGAGTTGGTGAATCAGCGACTAACTGCGGCTGTTGAGGAAATATTTGGATTGTTCGAAAGAACGATAGCAGAATACGTGGAGGAACTTTCTGGAACAAAAGAGGAGAAGGAGCGACAACAAGTTGTGTTACACAGAACAGGTTTGTTTACTTCTCACTCTCACATCTTTACTAACTTTATATTTCATTATTAACACTATTCTTAATTTATTGTCTGTGCCTGGCTTGAATACAACTGAATGGAATGCTAACGAAGGTGATTCCATTCCAACGACTGATATTCTACTAAATAGTTTTTGGGGCCACATGTGAGGAAAGCTAAAATAGATGGTCCTTCAAGGTGTAAAGCAGGGGTGCTCACACTTTTTCTGCAGGCGAGCTACTTTTCAATTGATCAAGTCGTGGGGATCTACCTCATTCATATATATCATTTATATTTACTTATTTATGAAATATATATTTTTGTTAACAAGTTAAAGGTGTTTAATGATAATGCAAGCATGTTTAACACATATAGTTAATATTGTTAATAAATTAAAGGTGTTTATTGATAATGCAAGAATGTTTAACACATATAGTTAATATTGTTAATAAATTAAAGGTGTTTAATGATAATAAAAGTATGTTTAATACATATAGTTAATATTGATAACAAGTTAAAGGTGTTTAAAGATAATGCAAGCATGTTTAACACATATAGTTAATATTGTTAACACGTTAAAGGTGTTTAAAGATAATGCAAGCATGTTTAACACATATAGTTAATATTGTTAATACATTAAAGGTGTTTAATGATAATACAAGTATGTTTAATACATATAGTTAATATTGTTAACAAGTTAAAGGTGTTAAAAGATAATGCAAGCATGTTTAACACATATAGTTAATATTGATAACACGTTAAAGGTGTTTAAAGATAATACAAGCATGTTTAACACATATAGTTAATATTGTTAACAAGTTAAAGATGTTTAAAGATAATACAAGCATGTTTAACACATATAGTTAATATTGTTAATAAATTAAAGGTGTTTAATGATAAAACAAGTATGTTTAATACATATAGTTAATATTGTTAACAAGTTAAAGGTGTTTAAAGATAATGCAAACATGTTTAACACATATAGTTAATATTGTTAACAAGTTAAAGATGTTTAAAGATAATACAAGCATGTTTAACACATATAGATTCCTTTCTTTCATGAAGACAAGAATATAAGTTGGTGTATTACCTGATTCTGATGACTTGCATTGATAGGAATCAGACAGTAGTGCTGATAACGTCCGTATTTTCGAATGGAGGAGAAAAAAAGTCCTCCTTTCTGTCCAATACCACATGAAAGTGGTTGGTTTTTGGCATCTTATTTGTCCAGCTTCCATACTCCTTTTTATACACTTTACAAGAAATACATTGTCGGCAAACACCGTAGCTTGCTAGCTTGTGCACGCCAGCTTTCTGAGACTATTATTTTGTTAGCGCAGGCAGGATGAAGCAGAGCTTTTATTGTGCAACTGTGCAGTCGGTCTTTGGAGTTTTGACGACAGGTACGGCGCCAGAGTCTGTTGAAATAAAGTGTTTCTCGCCTTCCTGTCGGTCATTTTAATGAGCTGGCAGCAACCAGTGTCATCTCAGAAGACCCTAGGGTGCCGTGAATGTCAATCAAGTGACGTCATAGTGAAGATTTATGATCGCTCATTTTTAGGACTTTTTTTTAAAGCCTGGCTGGCGATCGACTAACACACCCTCCACGATCGACCGGTAGCTCGCGATCGACGTAATGAGCACCCCTGGTGTAAACAGTACAGTAGGTACTTTACTTTGATTTATGAAATATTCCTCAGGGTAAACTAGTCACGTATGCTCAGTGAAGATGTGTCAATATCAAAATATGACTTTGAATCACTTTTTGGCAACCACTTGGTGGTTATTTTGGTTGAAAGGATACTTCGAGTAAACAGTACAGTAGGTACTTCATGTTGATATATGTAATACTCCTAAGAGTATTCTAGTAAATTATGCACACATGAGATGTGTCAGTATCAAAATATTTGTATGAATCAGTTTTTGGCAACCATTGAGTAGCCTAACCCCCTCCCCCCACCACATCCCACCTCCCCGGATTGCAAATAATCAAATGTATATACTTGTTCTTATGCTTTCCGAGCTCACTATGGTCACCGCTCGCTGTACATATCACCTACCAAGTCAGACCTACACTGTTACAATGTCCATTTCTCAGATGATATAATTGTTGATGACTGAAGTATGCTGATAGCAACCCAACCTAACCCCCCTCCCCCCGCCCCAACCCCCTCCACATCCCACCCCCGTATTGTAAATAATGTAAATAATTCAATGTATATACTCTGATGATTAACTTGTGTGATGACTGTATTATGATGATAGTAAGGGTGTAACGGTACGTGTATTTGTATTGAACCGTTTCGGTACGGGGGGTTCGGTTCGGTTCGGAGGTGTACCGAACGAGTTTCCACACGGACATATTAAGTAGCGCACCACACGTTGTGTAAACAATGCACACTGAGGCACAACACACGGCATGCTAGCAACGACCGGGCTACTACAACATGTAAAAGCCAGAGCTGGAAGACCCTCCTGCCTCGTTAAGATCTCCCGTTTGGGAACACTTCGGCTTTGCAGCGCGATACAACAATGGATAACATCGCTTCAACGAAGAGAAAGTCGAACAAACACAGCTCCCACCCCATTAAAGCAGCCTCTCCTCGGCGAGTCAGGCAGGGCTAAAACAATAAGAAATATTTTTAGAGCAGCAGATTTAAGACCATATTGCATTAAAAACTAGATTTTGATCCACTTCTATGGTAGAAGAACAATGAGCCCATATATCCTCTTACTGCCAAGTTAGCCAGGCACTACCTCGCCATACCTGCTACCTCCGTGCCCAGTGAAAGGGTATTTTCCACAGCTGGAGACATTTTAACTGCAAGCAAGTCTGCTCTTTGGTCCCACCGCACGCGCTCATGCTCCACCTCCCCGACGCTGCGGGCGAGACGGGCCGGTGGTGCGCCCGGGTAGCCCCGAGGGGCCGGGATCCCACCTAGGCCGCCGTAGACCGGCCTTCACTTTCATTGCGCCGTGGGGTTTCGTGCCGAGCCCTTTGACTCGCGCGTGCGTTAGACTCCTTGGTCCGTGTTTCAAGACGGGTCGGGTGGGTAGCCGACCCCTGACGCCCGGTGTACGAGGGCCGGTCCCCGCCCGTGCGGCGCTACGCGGTTGGGGCGCACTGAGAATAGTGCGCCCCGGACGGTAGTCGCGCCGGGAGAAGAGGGGCCCCGTCCCTCCCCGCGGGGATAGCTGGCGCAGCAATACTTTGTTTTACGGCCCCGGAGAACGGCGAGGTCCGGGCGGGGGACGCTGTAAAGCGCGCAGCGGGAAACCCGGACACCCCCAAAGGACGCGCCGGGCCCCCGACTCGCGCACCACCTTCGTCCCGAGCCTTTCCAAGCCGACCTAGAGCCGGTCGCGACGCACCGCTTGGGGGAAATGCGCCCGACGGGGGCCACCCGGCAAGGCGGGAGGGTCCCCGAAGGTATCCCCCGCCGCTGAGCGGCCGTCCAAAACCCGCCGGGTTGAATCCCCCGCGCGGACTGCGCGGACCCCATCCGTTTACCTCTCAACGGTTTCACGCCCTGTTGAAGTTCTTTTCAACTTTCCCTTGAGGTACTTGTCCTCTATCGGTCTCGTGCCGGCATTTAGCCTTAGATGGAGTTTACCATCCGCTTTGGGCTGCATTCCCAAGCAACCCGACTCCGAGAAGACCGAGCCCCGGCGCGCCTGCAGACAATGTGGATAAACTGATTTTTCTGGCAAAAAAACATGAAAATTGAGTTAAAGTCACCAGGGTTAAAGGCTGGGGGGGGGGGGAGTTAATCTGAGGCTGAGTTGACTTGAAACTGTTTAATGTTGCACTTTTTGTATGTAGAAGAAAAGTTTTGTCATTTTATTTAATCTGAGCAACAACTTGAAGCAGTTTAATGTTGCACTTTATATGTGGAAATGTTGCACTTTATATGTAGAACGGTTTTGTTAAGAAACCAATTCTGAGCCTTATCTTATTTAGTTTTTATTTGATGTATGTTGACTGCATTAACCCTGGCAATGGACCCTGTGTGTATATGTATGTTATTGTTATGTTAAAAGGATAAAGCCATTGTTTACAAATTTGGTAAATAAATAACCAGAACATTTATATTTTGTTGTTTTCTTACTGTACCAAAAATGAACCGAACCGTGACCTCTAAACCGAGGTACGTACCAAACCGAAATTTCTGTGTACCGTTACACCCCTACTATTTACATTGTAGATTGTCACTGAAGGCATCAGAACTATGAATGAACACATGTGGAGTTATGTACTTAACAAAAAAAGGTGAAATAACTGAAAACACGTTTTGTATTCTAATTTCTTCAAAATAGCCACCCTTTGCTCTGAATACGGTTTTGCACACTCTTGGCATTCTCTCGATGAGCTTCAAGAGGTCGTCACCTGAAATGGTTTTCACTTCACAGGTGTGCCTTATCAGGGTTGATTAGTGGAATGTCTCGCTTTATCAATGGGGTTGGGTCCATCAGTTATGTTGTGAATGAGAAGGTGTGTCCAAACTTTTGGCCTGTGCTGTATATCCATTCTTACATTTTATTACTTTAATAAATTTGTACATAAAAAAAACACTCATTTTTAAGATGTGGCGACTTGTATTTTATGTCTATGTAATAGAATCAGCGACTTCCTTGTTCATTTACGGAATGATTTTATCTTAGTCAACGTGCATATATTTTACTTTATTTTTCAGACTATAGAGCGCACCGATGTATAAGCCGCACCCCCTAAATTCCCCCCACATATTAGCCGCACCGAAATTAGTTATTTACACAGAAATATTTTGTCCCCATATATTTGCCGCATGGAAATTAATTAGTTACACAGAAATATTTTGTAAATGTTTATTTACATACCTAAATTGTTTCCAAACGGTGTCTGTAACAAGGCAGTAAAACGGTCGATCAAACAAAACAGAAGTCATCGTCATGGACCGACTGGCTGCGTCTCCAATCTGCTAAACAGACCGGATAACTCCATGGTGACGTTTTGGTGAATTTACTGAGGAGTTTGTTAAACTGAAACAATACCATGGTAAGTTAATAATACTACCACAGACACTTGTAAACGTGTTAGCATATTAGCTAATGCTAACAATGCTAGCTTCATTACATACGATAGCACGTACAAATGTGCATGAAAACACTCTTTACTGTTTAGTAAGTAAAATTTTTTTTAGTAATATTGTAAAACTTACAAACGCCTCTGAGTGATGAATGAAGAATCCGTATGAGTAGAAATGCTATATATGACTAAAAGAAAGAATGGCACTTTTACTTCCAGTTCAAAACACTTAACAGAAATAAATACTGTATAACTCCATGGTGACGTTTTGGTGAATTTACTGAGGAATTTGTGAAACTGAAACGACACAAAAAGAATGTCATTGTAAGTTAATGATACTAACACAGACACTTGTAAATGTGTTAGCATATGTTAACGACGTTAGCGTCATTACATTACAATAGGACGTACAAATGTGCATGAAAACACTCCTACAGACATCACACACGGGACTGTTTAGTAAGTAAATTTTTTTTTAGTAATATTGTAAAACTTACAAACGCCTCTTTGAGTGATGAATGAAGAATCCGTATGAGTAGAAACGCTATTGATGACTAGAAGACGGAACGGCACTTTTACTTCCAGTTCAAAACACGTAACAGTAAGAAATTCTGTATAAATCCATGGTGATGTTTTGGTGAATTTACTGAGGAGTTTGTGAAACAAACAATACAAAAAGAATGCCATTGTAAGTTAATAATACTAACACAGACACTCGGAAACGTGTTAGCATATTAGCTAATGCTAACGACGTTAGCGTCAATACATTACAATAGAATGTACAAATGTGCATGAAAACACACCAACAGACATCACACATGGGACCGTTTAGTAAGTAAGAATTGTTTTAGTTATATTGTAAAACTTACAAACGTCGCTTGGAGTGATGAATGAAGAATCCGTATGAGTAGAAACGCTATTGATGACTAGAAGACAGAACGGCACTTTTACTTCCAGTTCAAAACACGTAACAATAAGAAATTCTGTATAAATCCATGGTGATGTTTTGGTGAATTTACTGAGGAGTTTGTGAAACTGAAACAATACAAAAAGAATGCCATTGTAAGTTAATAATACTAACACAGACACTCGGAAACGTGTTAGCATATTAGCTAATGCTAACGACGTTAGCGTCATTACATTACAAAAGCATGAAAACACTCCTACAGACATCACACATGGGACGGTTTAGTAAGTAAGAATAATTAAGGACCGCAATGTCCCTTTGGGACGGAGGACCCTATTGTAATTGTAAGGTTTTATTATTATTATTCCGCCGCCTCTTTGAGCTGTAATTTGACCCCCTTAACATGCTTCAGAACTCACCAAATTTGACACACACATCAGGACTGACAAAAATTGCGATCTAATCAAAAAACCTAGCCCCAAAATTGCGCTCTAGCGCCCCCTAGGAAGAAAACACAGACAAAACTGCCTCTAACTCCCAGTAGGAATGTCGTAGAGACATGAAACAAAAACTTCTATGTAGGTCTCACTTAGACCTACATTTCATACACTGACATCCTTCAGCAAAGATCAACAGGAAGTTTGCAATTCCCCCTTCAAAACAAAAGTTTAGTAAAAACAGTCACTTTTGCCTCTTTGAGCTGTAATTTGACACACATCAGGACTGGCAAAAATTGCGCTGTCATAAAAAAACCAACCGCAAAACTCAAAATTGCGCTCTAGCGCCCCCTAGGAAGAAAACACAGACACAACTGCTCCTAGGAAGAAAACTCAGACAAAACTGCCTGTAACTTCCAGTAGGAATGTCTTAGAGACATGAAACAAAAACCTCTATGTAGGTCTCACTCAGACCTACATTTCATATATTGACAACCCCCAGCAAACATCAACAGGAAGTTTGCAATTCCCCCTTCAAAACAAAAGTTTTGTAAAAACCGGTCACCTTTTTTCAAACATTATCTCCTCTGAGCGCGTTTGTCGTGTCAGCTTCAAACTAGCACAGGAGAGAGATTGAACCCTTGTGATTAAAAGTTGACCAAAGAGTTTTAATTACTGCTCCGGTTTGAATTTTATGTGCCGTCAAAGTCGGTCCCGTCCATCGCTGCTTGCAGCTTTAATTAGGGACCGTAATGTCCCTTTGGGACAGAGGACCCTATTGTAATTGTAAGCTTTTATTATTATTATTCCGCCGCCTCTTTGAGCTGTAATTTGACCCCCTTAACATGCTTCAGAACTCACCAAATTTGACACACACATCAGGACTGGCGAAAATTGCGATCTAATCAAAAAACCTAGCCCCAAAACTCAAAATTGCGCTCTAGCGCCCCCTAGGAAGAAAACACAGACAAAACTGCCTCTAACTCCCAGTAGGAATGTCGTAGAGACATGAAACAAAAACCTCTATGTAGGTCTCACTTAGACCTACATTTCATACACTGACATCTTTCAGCAAAAATCAACAGGAAGTTTGCAATTCCCCCTTCAAAACAAAAGTTTAGTAAACTTTTGCCTCTTTGAGCTGTAATTTGACCACCTTAACATGCTTCAAAACTCACAAAACTGGACACACACATCAGGACTGGCAAACATTGCGCTCTCATAAAAAAAAAAAACCAACCCCAAAACTCAAAATTGCGCTCCAGCGCCCCCTAGGAAGAAAACACAGACACAACTGCTCCTAGGAAGAAAACTCAGACAAAACTGCCTCTAACTCCCAGTAGGAATGTCGTAGAGACATGAAACAAAAACCTCTATGTAGGTCTCACTTAGACCTACATTTCATACACTGACATCTTTCAGCAAAAATCAACAGGAAGTTTGCAATTCCCCCTTCAAAACAAAAGTTTAGTAAAAACAGTCACTTTTGCCTCTTTGAGCTGTAATTTGACCACTTTAACATGCTTCAAAACTCACCAAACTGGACACACATATCAGGACTGGAAAACATTGCGCTCTCATAAAAAAAACCAACCCCAAAACTCAAAATTGCGCTCTAGCGCCCCCTAGGAAGAAAACACAGACACAACTGCTCCTAGGAAGAAAACTCAGACTAAACTGCCTGTAACTTCCAGTAATAATGTCTTAGAGACATGAAAAAAAAACCTCTATGTAGGTCTCACTCAGACCTACATTTCATATATTGACAACCCCCAGCAAAAGTCAACAGGAAGTTTGCAATTCCCCCTTCAAAACAAAAGTTTTGTAAAAACCGGTCAACTTTTTTCAAACATTATCTCCTCTGAGCGCCTTTGTCGTGTCGGCTTCAAACTAGCACAGGAGAGAGATTGAACCCTTCTGATTAAAAGTTGACGAAAGAGTTTTAATTACTGCTCCGGTTTGGATTTTATGTGCCGTCAAAGTCGGTCCCGTCCATCGCTGCTTGCAGCTTTAATTAGGGACCGTAATGTCCCTTTGGGACAGAGGACCCTATTGTAATTGTAAGGTTTTATTATTATTATTCCGCCGCCTCTTTGAGCTGTAATTTGACCCCCTTAACATGCTTTAGAACTCACCAAATTTGACACACACATCAGGACTGGCGAAAATTGCGATCTAATCAAAAAACCCAAAACTCAAAATTGCGCTCTAGCGCCCCCTAGGAAGAAAACACAGACAAAACTGCCTCTAACTCCCAGTAGGAATGTCGTAGAGACATGAAACAAAAACCTCTATGTAGGTCTCACTTAGACCTACATTTCATACACTGACATCTTTGAGCAAAAATCAATAGGAAGTTTGCAATTCCCCCTTCAAACAAAAGTTTAGTAAACTTTTGCCTCTTTGAGCTATAATTTGACCACTTTAACATGCTTCAAAACTCACCAAACTGGACACACATCAGGACTGGCAAAAATTGCGCTGTCATAAAAAAACCAACCGCAAAACTCAAAATTGCGCTCTAGCACCCCCTAGGACGAAAACTCAGACAAAACTGTCTGTAACTTCCAGTAGGAATGTCTTAGAGACATGAAACAAAAACCTCTATGTAGGTCTCACTTAGACCTAGATTTCATATATTGACAACCCCCAGCAAACATCAACAGGAAGTTTGCAATTCCCCCTTCAAAACAAAAGTGTTGTAAAAACCGGTCAACTTTTTTCAAACATTATCTCCTCTGAGCGCCTTTGTCGTGTCGGCTTCAAACTAGCACAGGAGAGAGATTGAACCCTTCTGATTAAAAGTTGACGAAAGAGTTTTAATTACTGCTCCGGTTTGGATTTTATGTGCCGTCAAAGTCGGTCCCGTCCATCGCTGCTTGCAGCTTTAATTAGGGACCGTAATGTCCGTTTGGGACAGAGGACCCTATTGTAATTGTAAGGTTTTATTATTATTATTCCGCCGCCTCTTTGAGCTGTAATTTGACCCCCTTAACATGCTTCAGAACTCACCAAATATGACACACATCAGGACTGGCAAAAATTGCGATCTAATCAAAAAAACCAAAACTCAAAATTGCGCTCTAGCGCCCCCTAGGAAGAAAACACAGACAAAACTGCCTCTAACTCCCAGTAGGAATGTCGTAGAGACATGAAACAAAAACCTCTATGTAGGTCTCACTTAGACCTACATTTCATACACTGACATCTTTCAGCAAAAATCAACAGGAAGTTTGCATTTCCCCCTTCAAAACAAAAGTTTAGTAAACTTTTGCCTCTTTGAGCTGTAATTTGACCACCTTAACATGCTTCAAAACTCACAAAACTGGACACACACATCAGGACTGGCAAACATTGCGCTCTCATAAAAAAAAACAAAAAAAACCCAAAACTCAAAATTGCGCTCCAGCGCCCCCGAGGAAGAAAACACAGACACAACTGCTCCTAGGAAGAAAACTCAGACAAAACTGCCTGTAGCTTCCAGTAGGAATGTCGTAGAGACATGAAACAAAAACCTCTATGTAGGTCTCACTTAGACCTACATTTCATACACTGACATCTTTGAGCAAAAATCAATAGGAAGTTTGCAATTCCCCCTTCAAACAAAAGTTTAGTAAACTTTTGCCTCTTTGAGCTATAATTTGACCACTTTAACATGCTTCAAAACTCACCAAACTGGACACACATCAGGACTGGCAAAAATTGCGCTGTCATAAAAAAACCAACCGCAAAACTCAAAATTGCGCTCTAGCACCCCCTAGGACGAAAACTCAGACAAAACTGTCTGTAACTTCCAGTAGGAATGTCTTAGAGACATGAAACAAAAACCTCTATGTAGGTCTCACTTAGACCTAGATTTCATATATTGACAACCCCCAGCAAACATCAACAGGAAGTTTGCAATTCCCCCTTCAAAACAAAAGTGTTGTAAAAACCGGTCAACTTTTTTCAAACATTATCTCCTCTGAGCGCCTTTGTCGTGTCGGCTTCAAACTAGCACAGGAGAGAGATTGAACCCTTCTGATTAAAAGTTGACGAAAGAGTTTTAATTACTGCTCCGGTTTGGATTTTATGTGCCGTCAAAGTCGGTCCCGTCCATCGCTGCTTGCAGCTTTAATTAGGGACCGTAATGTCCGTTTGGGACAGAGGACCCTATTGTAATTGTAAGGTTTTATTATTATTATTCCGCCGCCTCTTTGAGCTGTAATTTGACCCCCTTAACATGCTTCAGAACTCACCAAATATGACACACATCAGGACTGGCAAAAATTGCGATCTAATCAAAAAAACCAAAACTCAAAATTGCGCTCTAGCGCCCCCTAGGAAGAAAACACAGACAAAACTGCCTCTAACTCCCAGTAGGAATGTCGTAGAGACATGAAACAAAAACCTCTATGTAGGTCTCACTTAGACCTACATTTCATACACTGACATCTTTCAGCAAAAATCAACAGGAAGTTTGCATTTCCCCCTTCAAAACAAAAGTTTAGTAAACTTTTGCCTCTTTGAGCTGTAATTTGACCACCTTAACATGCTTCAAAACTCACAAAACTGGACACACACATCAGGACTGGCAAACATTGCGCTCTCATAAAAAAAAACAAAAAAAACCCAAAACTCAAAATTGCGCTCCAGCGCCCCCGAGGAAGAAAACACAGACACAACTGCTCCTAGGAAGAAAACTCAGACAAAACTGCCTGTAGCTTCCAGTAGGAATGTCGTAGAGACATGAAACAAAAACCTCTATGTAGGTCTCACTTAGACCTACATTTCATACACTGACATCTTTCAGCAAAAATCAACAGGAAGTTTGCAATTCCCTCTTCAAAACAAAAGTTGAGTAAAAACAGTCATTTTTTCCTCTTTGAGCTGTAATTTGACCCCCTTAACATGCTTCAAAACTCACCAAACTGGACACACACATCAGGACTGGCAAACATTGCGCTCTCATAAAAAAAACAAAAAACAACAACCCCAAAACTCAAAACTGCGCTCCAGCGCCCCCTAGGAAGAAAACACAGACACAACTGCTCCTAGGAAGAAAACTCAGACAAAACTGCCTGTAACTTCCAGTAGGAATGTCGTAGAGACATGAAACAAAAACATCTATGTAGGTCTCACTCAGACCTACATTTCATATATTGACAACCCCCAGCAAAAATCAACAGAAAGTTTGCAATTCCCCCTTCAAAACAGAAGTTTTGTAAAAACCGGTCACCTTTTTTCAAACATTATCTCCTCTGAGCGCGTTTGTCGTGTCGGCTTCAAACTAGCACAGGAGAGAGATTGAACCCTTGTGATTAAAAGTTGACGAAAGAGTTTTAATTACTGCTCCGGTTTGGATTTTATGTGCCGCCAAAGTCGTTCCCGCCCATCGCTGCTTGCAGCTTTAATTAGGGACCGTAATGTCCCTTTGGGACAGAGGACCCTATTGTAATTGTAAGCTTTTATTATTATTATTCCGCCGCCTCTTTGAGCTGTAATTTGACCCCCTTAACATGCTTCAGAACTCACCAAATTTGACACACACATCAGGACTGGCGAAAATTGCGATCTAATCAAAAAACCTAGCCCCAAAACTCAAAATTGCGCTCTAGCGCCCCCTAGGAAGAAAACACAGACAAAACTGCCTCTAACTCCCAGTAGGAATGTCGTAGAGACATGAAACAAAAACCTCTATGTAGGTCTCACTTAGACCTACATTTCATACACTGACATCTTTCAGCAAAAATCAACAGGAAGTTTGCAATTCCCTCTTCAAAACAAAAGTTGAGTAAAAACAGTCATTTTTTCCTCTTTGAGCTGTAATTTGACCCCCTTAACATGCTTCAAAACTCACCAAACTGGACACACACATCAGGACTGGCAAACATTGCGCTCTCATAAAAAAAAAAAAAAACAACAACCCCAAAACTCAAAACTGCGCTCCAGCGCCCCCTAGGAAGAAAACACAGACACAACTGCTCCTAGGAAGAAAACTCAGACAAAACTGCCTGTAACTTCCAGTAGGAATGTCGTAGAGACATGAAACAAAAACATCTATGTAGGTCTCACTCAGACCTACATTTCATATATTGACAACCCCCAGCAAAAATCAACAGAAAGTTTGCAATTCCCCCTTCAAAACAGAAGTTTTGTAAAAACCGGTCACCTTTTTTCAAACATTATCTCCTCTGAGCGCGTTTGTCGTGTCGGCTTCAAACTAGCACAGGAGAGAGATTGAACCCTTGTGATTAAAAGTTGACGAAAGAGTTTTAATTACTGCTCCGGTTTGGATTTTATGTGCCGCCAAAGTCGGTCCCGTCCATCGCTGCTTGCAGCTTTAATTTTAGTTGTATTGTAAAACTTACAAACGTTGCTTGGAGTGATGAATGAAGAATCCGTACGAGTAGCAGAAAACGGAACGGTACTTCTACTTCTGGTTCAAAGCTTTAAACAGCAGGAATTCAATAAAAATGTCAAATAATAAATTCATGGAATTAAATGAAATGGAATGGAAAAACGGTACCACTGTTTTTTATGCTGTAAAATCTACTGTTGTTGTGTTAATAGTGTATTATTACTCTCTATTGAAAGTGGATTTTACTGTAAAAAAAATATTACTGTAAAAATGTTTACATGAACAATTTGTTGGATTACTTGCTTTGAAATCATAAGTTAAGCAGATATTGAAGTATTTATCTTTATTTGAACAATAACATTGTTTTGAAATGTATGATGATGTAATATTTAGTTTTATCGTTAGAGGTGAATAACGTGTAAATATATGTAATTGTACATAGTACATTTATTTTTGTAATACATTTATTAAGAAAAGATAAGGTACTTTATTTACACATATTTCCACGTTTCGGGGGCCACACAAATTGATGTAGCGGGTCAGATCTGGCCCCCGGGCCTTGAGTTTGACACCTGAGATTTAAAAGTTCACCTTTATTGTTAGTTTTAAAAGGTAAAATACGTCTACTCTGTTTCTGCTTGCAAGTGGTCTGTGCGTGTGTTGATGTGGAGTCGCCACATGCCTTTTCTCATTAGGTCTGCGGAACTTTATTGTGTGAACGCTCCAAAGCCTTCACACATATGGTTTTTCTTCTTCTTCTCCAGATTTTGGCGCGCTCTACCTTCCACATTTTTCATCCAACTCAAACCATTCCAACTTCAAACTGTTTAAACTTATACGGGAATTGCGGACTTTCCCTTGACAAATTCAAAAAATTCAGGGAATTCCCAGAGTTCCAGGTTTTCCGGGACATTTTTCCAATTCAAAATTAATCGGCCCTTTTTTTAAACCTCCCCCATTTCCACATGTTTCAACCGATTCAAAGCATTCCACCTACAACACATTCCACCATTCTGGAAATTCAAGCTTTTATTTTTCAAAGTAAAAAAATTATTCCAGGATTTTCCAGAATTTCTGCTTTTCCAAAGCCCTATTTCCACCCTTTTTTCCTGGCGACTACTCCTTTCACATTTTTCAACGCATTTCAACAGTTCCACCGTCAAAACATTCCTCGTAATCAGGATAAAAAACGAAGTGGTATTTTTGAACTGGAAAAATTACCGAAATTCTGTAATACAATTTCCTAATTTAACATGTTACCACTTCAACATTTTTTAACCGATTTGAAAAATTTAAACACCAACTAGAGATGTCCGATAATGGCTTTTTTGCCGATATCCGATATTGCCCAACTCTTAATTACCGATTCCGATATCAACCGATACCGATATATACAGTCGTGGAATTAACACATTATTATGCCTAATTTTGTTGTGATGCCCCACTGGATGCATTAAACAATGTAACAAGGTTTTCCAAAAATAAATCAACTCAAGTTATGGAAAAAAATGCCAACATGGCACTGCCATATTTATTATTGAAGTCACAAAGTGCATTATTATTTTTAACATGCCTCAAAACAGCAGCTTGGAATTTGGGACATGCTCTCCCTGAGAGAGCATGAGGATGTTGAGGGGGGCGGGGTTGAGGTGAATATTGTAGCGTACCGGAAGAGTTAGTGCTGCAAGGGGTTCTGGGTATTTGTTCTGTTGTGTTTATGTTGTGTTACGGTGCGGATGTTCTCCCGAAATGTGTTTGTCATTCTTGTTTGGTGTGGGTTCACAGTGTGGCGCATATTTGTAACAGTGTTAAAGTTGTTTATACGGCCACCCCCAGTGTGACCTGTATGGCTGTTGACCAAGTATGCATAGCATTCACTTGTGTGTGTGTGAAAAGCTGGAAATATTATGTGACTGGGCCGGCACGCATAGGCAGTGCCTTTAAGGTTTATTGGCGCTCTGTACCACTCCGTTCAGCGGCGTTTTAAAAAGTCACACATTTTACTTTTTGAAACCGATACAATTTCCGATATTACATTTTAAATTTATCGGCCGATAATATTGGCAGTCCGATATTATCGAACATCTCTAACACCAACCATTTCAACTCATTCAGACCATTCAATTTTTTTTTTTCAATGGGACATTCTTCAAACTTCCACAACTCCCACATTCAAACTGTTCCAACTTCAAAATATTCGCCCTGTTTGGGAATTGTGTGCTCTACTTAAAGGCCTACTGAAATGCGATTTTCTTATTCAAACGGGGATAGCAGGTCCATTCTATGTGTCATACTTGATCATTTCGCGATATTGCCATATTTTTGCTGAAAGGATTTAGTAGAGAACATCCACGATAAAGTTCGCAACTTTTGGTCGCTGATAAAAAAAAGCCTTGCCTGTACCGGAAGTAGCAGACGAGTAGCGTGACGTCACAGGTTGTGGAGCTCCTCACATCTGCACATTGTTTACAATCATGGCCACCAGCAGCGAGAGCGATTCGGACCGAGAAAGCGACGATTTCCCCATTAATTTGAGCGAGGATGAAAGATTCGTGGATGAGGAAAGTGAGAGTGAAGGACTAGAGGGCAGTGGGAGCGATTCAGATAGGGAAGATGCTGTGAGAGGCGGGTGGGACCTGATATTCAGCTGGGAATGACTAAAACAGTAAATAAACACAAGACATATATATACCGTATTTTCCGCACTATTAGCCGCACCTAAAAACCACAAATTTTCTCAAAAGCTGACAGTGCGGCTTATACCCGGTGCGCTTTATATATGGATTAATATTAAGATTCATTTTCATAAAGTTTAGGTCTCGCAACTACGGTAAACAGCCGCCATCTTTTTTCCCCGTAGAAGAGGAAGCGCTTCTTCTTCTACTGTAAGCAACCACCAAGGTAAGCACCCGCCCCCATAGAAGAAGAAGCGCGCGGATATTGCGTTTCATTTCATTTGTGTGTTTACATCTGTAAAGACCACAAAATGGCTCCTATTAAGAGACACGCGTACAACGCAGAATTCAAACTCAAGGCAATAAGTCACGCAGTAGAACACGGAAATAGAGCAGCAGCAAGAGAAGTGAACATAAATGGTGCGTAGGTAGAGGAAGCAACAAGATGACCTGCGCCACTAAGACAGGGAGACAGCGCCGGACGACATACGCCAACATCTGCCAGTGGATCGTAAATGCCTGGGCGGATATATCAGTCTCAACTGTGGTCCGAGCTTTCCAGAAGGCAGGATTCACAGAACTGCTGGACAACAACAGCAACATTGACTCTGATGACTTCGACGAGACGGAGCCGGCCATTTTGGATGCCGTATTCGCCCAACTTTTTAATTCAGACACTGAAGAAGAATTCGAGGGATTTATGGATGAGGAATAATTTCAGAAAGTGAGCTTTAAATGTTTATTTTGTGTGTTGTGTGACATTAACGTTCGAGCAACGTTGAGTTATTGATGTTGCTATTGCTCTGCACTAATTTGAGTGTTACTATTTTTGTGATTGCACATTTGCACATTACATTTTGGGGGTGAACAGAGTTGTTAGAACGCTGGTTTGTAATATATTATTAAAGTTTGACTGACCTATCTGACTGTTTTTTTGACATTCCCTTTAGCGCAGCGTAGGCGCGGCTTATAACCCGGGGCGGCTTATAGGTGAACAAAGATTTGAAATATGCCATTCATTGAAGGTGCGGCTAATAACCTGGGGCGGCTTATAGTGCGGAAAATACGGTACTCTATTAGCCACAACACAACCAGGCTTATATTTAATGTGCCACAAATTAATCCCGCATAACAAACACCTCCCCCCTCCCGTCCATTTAACCCGCCAATACAACTCAAACACCTGCACAACACACTCAATCCCACAGCCCAAAGTACCATTCACCTCCCCAAAGTTCATACAGCACATATATTTCCCCAAAGTTACGTACGTGACATGCACATAGCGGCACGCACGTACGGGCAAGCGATCAAATGTTTGGAAGCGTACTCGCGGTACCGTGTCTGCGCATCCAACTCAAAGTCCTCCTGGTAAGAGTCTCTGTTGTCCCAGTTCTCCACAGGCCACTGGTAAAGCTTGACTGTCATCTTCCGGGAATGTAAACAATGAAACACCGGCCGTGTTTGTGTTGCCGCAGTCGGCCGCAATACACCGCTTCCCACCTACAGCTTTCTTCTTTGCTGTCTCCATTGTTCATTGAACAAATTGCAAAAGATTCACCAACACAGATGTGCGGAATACTGTGGAATTTTGCGATGAAAACAGACGACTTAATAGCTGGCCACCATGCTGTCCCAAATTGTCCTCCACAATCCGTGACGTCACGCGAATTGCCTCATCTAGTCTAAAGTATCCATTTGTCTTCTTGTGTCCCGCAGACGTCCGTGAAGAACATCTTCCCCCTGGCGAGCAGGGGCCGATGGACCAGGAGGAGCCACAGCCCCTCCGCTTTAAAGAGGAGCCAGCCCGCTTCAAAGATGAAAAGGAGGAACTTCGTTTCAGTCAAGATGGCGAGCATCTTGAAGGACTGGAGGAGTTCCCAGTGGTTTGTGTCATTGTGAAGAGTGAAGATGATGAGGTCAAAGGTGAAAGTGAGGAGAGCAGCAGCTCAACACAACACATGACAACAGAAGCTGATGGAGACCACTGTGGAGGATCACAAGCAGACAAGCTCTTAGCTCCACTATCAGATAGTGAGGACACAACGTCACACTCTCCTGACACTGATGATGAAGACTCTAAAGAAGATGAGACATGTCACACTGACATCACTCGCTTCAAATGTTCTCTATGTGATAAAATGTTTGGTGACGAGAAATCTCTGACAGCACACACGAGATGTCACTCCGACAGACACTGGAAATGCTCTCGGTGCGACAAAACGTTCACCTGGAAGTCGGCTTTGGAAACGCACATGAGGGTACACACCGGAGAAAAACCATACGTCTGCTCAGTTTGTTGCCACGCCTTTTCTCACAAGGCAACTTTGACGGCGCACAAGAGGACGCACACTGGAGAGAAACCGTTCGTCTGCTCGGTTTGTTGCCAGGCCTTCTCCCATAAGGCGACGTTGACGGCGCACAAGAGAATACACACCGGTGAAAAACCATACCCATGTTCAGTCTGTAGTTCACGTTTTGTACACAACCAAGATTTGAAGAAACACATGCAAAGGCACACCGGGGAAAAGCCGTTCATCTGCTCAGTTTGCGGTAAGAGATTCTCCCGGAAGCAGCTTTTGACGATACACTTTAGAATACACACCGGAGAGAAACCATTCTCCTGTTCCGTGTGCGGCGTCGATTTTGTACGAAGAGAGGAGTTGAAAATCCACACGAGAATACACACCGGAGAGAAACCGTTCATGTGCTCGGTTTGCGGTAAAATATTCACCCGGAAGGTGCATTTGACCGAACACACAAAAATACACACCGGAGAGAAACCTTTCTCCTGTTCCTTCTGTGATATACGGTTTGCACGAGGACACGATTTGAAAAAACACATGAGAACACACACTGGCGAGAAAGTGTTCAGTTGCAGCGTGTGCGAGGAAAGATTCGCTTACAAGTACCAGCTCAACAAACACCCGTGTGCCGGGGAGGACAGCAGCAGCAAGTAAAGCAGCAGTTCAAATAAACTGTCAAGAATTGGCTAACTGACTTTTTTTTTTTTTTTTACCATTTTATGTCTGACATCTTCATTGTTGTCATTCAATCTTCTCAATATACTCCATCATTGAAATGCACTGAAAAATAAAAGTGTCTGTCCATTTTATTTCAATAAATTGCTCATTTCAGCCAACAGCTGTTTTGTTGTTAGCACTTAGCCCGGTTAGCAAGGCAGTCTGTTATCATTTAGCATGTTTTTCTGCTCACAGGCCAGATTTTAAGTTTCCTGAAGGAATCAATAAAGTACTATCTATCTATCTAAAGGGGAGGTTATGGCAGGTGTGTGTGCTGTGCGCCTGCCATCAACGGTACGTTACTTTGTTAAAATTTCGACTTTTCGGTGTGTCCGTCAGGAAGATACTGCTAGCTAATTGCATACTTGCCAACATTGAGACCTCCGATTTCGGGAGGTGGGGGGAGGGGGTGGGTGTCGGGATGGGAGGGGAGGGGGCGTGGTTGGGGGCGTGGCTAAAAGGGGAGGAGTATATTTACAGCTAGAATTCACCAAGTCAAGTATTTCATTATATATATATATATATATATATATATATATATATATATATATATATATATATATATTAATTTTATTATATGTATATATATATATATATATAAAATAAATACTTGAATTTCAGTGTTCATTTATTTACACATATACACACACAACACTCATCTACTCATTGTTGAGTTAAGGGTTGAATTGTCCATCCTTGTTCTATTCTCTGTCACTATTTTTCTAACCATGCTGAACTCTGATGATGCATTGCTGTGTGGCACGCACAAAAGTGCTTTCATCAAATGCACTAGATGGCAGTATTGTCCTGTTTAAGAGTGTCACAACATTGCTGTTTACGGCAGACGAACTGCTTTACGGTATACAAAAACGTGACTGCTGTTGTTGTGTGTTGTTGCCGCGCTGGGAGGACGTTAATGAAACTGCCTAACAATAAACCCACATAAGAAACCAAGAACTCGCCCTCCATCATTCTACAGTTATAACGTGATTGGGCAGGTATGCTGGTTATATTGTGGGTTAGCGGACTCCGGTCCTCATGGACCTGAGTCCGCCTGAATTTCGAAGGATTTTCGGGAGAAAAT
Organism: Nerophis lumbriciformis; assembly: GCF_033978685.3. Classification (NCBI taxonomy): domain Eukaryota; kingdom Metazoa; phylum Chordata; class Actinopteri; order Syngnathiformes; family Syngnathidae; genus Nerophis; species Nerophis lumbriciformis. The sequence goes on from NC_084580.2 coordinate 21,185,375, forward strand.
TTGTCCCGGGAGGTTTTCGGGAGAGGCGCTGAATTTCGGGAGTCTCCCGGAAAATCCGGGAGGGTTGGCAAGTATGGCTAATTGACCTAGCAAGATAACGTTTGCCGGCTAAGATTCAGTGATTCCATGAAGGAAGTTACAGCCACCTCCCAGGAAAAGTAGTACAAGTTTCCAGTAACTCAGTAACGTATGTATATATACGTGTGTGTGTGTGTGTGTGTATATATACATACATACATACTGTTGCGTTTGGACCAGTTGTGCCTCCCAGGGAATTCAAGTCGCTGGTCGCTCCCAAGCTCTTTACGACACTTAAAGCTGAGTAAAAGAACCACCAGAGACAGAATAGGTATTTTGTATTATATTTGCAAAGCTTTGTAAATATACTGAGACCAGTCCAGCATAGAACATTCAATCGCGCAGCTAAGATGGTCTCCCCTCAAAAATGGAAACCTTCTCTTCTATAAAGTCTCTCCCCCTCCCACCCTCGTTGTCTTGTCTTTCCAGCCTAAACACATGCCCATTGTCCTCCGCACCTGGACTTAAGAATAGATAAGAAGGAGTATCTTTCTTTCTTACGTTAGCACACAGTATTTGCAGACAACCAAAAGACCACAATTGGAAGAAAAACGATGATTATGAAATTAAAGAAGTAATACTTAAATACGGATATATGTAAATATCTGCCTCCGACAATACATACATACATACATATATATATATATATATATATATATATATATATATATACATATACATACATATATTTACATATTTATATACATACATATATACACATACTGTATATACATATGTATACATATATGTATATGTATACATGTGTATATATACACACACACGTATATATATATATATATACATATATATACACATAAATATATATATATATATATATACACATATATATATATATATACACATATACATATATATGCACATATATATATACACATACATATATATATACACATATATATATATACACACATATATACATATATATATATACACACATATATATATATATATATACACATATATATATATATATATACACATATATATATATATACACACATATATATATATATACATATATATATATACACACACATATATATATATATATACACATAAACCGTATTTTCCGCACTATAAGGCGCACCTAAAAACCACAAATTTTCTCAAAAGCTGACAGTGCGCCTTATAACCCGGTGCGCTTTATATATGGATAAATATTAAGATTCATTTTCATAAAGTTTCGGTCTCGCAACTTCGGTAAACAGCCGCCATCTTTTTTCCCGGTAGAACAGGAAGCGCTTCTTCTTCTACGCAAGCAACCGCCAAGGTAAGCACCCGCCCCCATAGAACAGGAAGCGCTTCTTCTTCTACTGTAAGCAACCACCCGCCCGCGTAGAAGAAGAAAAAGCGCGCGGATATTATCATTTCCTTTGTGTGTTTACATCTGTAAAGACCACAAAATGGCTCCTACAAAGCGACAGGGATCCGGTTCATGAAAAGACGCAATCTCTCCATCCGCACACGGACTACTATTTCACAGCAACTGATATTCCTGTGAACCGCACTGTGGATACAACGGGAGCACGTACGGTGAATATTCGCACCACAGGGAATGAGAAGTCATCCTTCACTGTGGTTCTAGCTTGCCATGCTAATGGCCAGAAACTTCCACCCATGGTGATATTCAAAAGGAAGACCTTGCCAAAAGAGACCTTTCCAGCCGGCGTCATCATAAAAGCTAACTCGAAGGGATGGATGGATGAAGAAAAGATGAGCGAGTGGTTAAGGTAAGTTTAAGTTTACGCGAAGAGGCCGGGTGGCTTTTTTCACGCAGCTTCGTCCATGTTGATATACGACTCCGTGCGCGCCCACATCACGCTGGTTTTAATATATTATTAAAGTTTGACTGACCTATTTGACTGTTTTTTTGACATTCCTTTAGCGCAGTTAGATGCGGCTTACAACACGGGGCGGCTTATAGGTGGACAAAGTTTTGAAATATGCCGTTCATTGAAGGCGCGGCTTTTAACCCAGGGCGCCTTATGGTGCGGAAAATACGGTATACACATATACATATATATATACACATATATATATATATATATATATATATATATATATATATGCAGTTGTGTTTAAAATAATAGCAGTCCCACATCACTCGCAAGATAAATCACTGTTCTTGTTAGAATTTCAACTTCTACGCTGCAAGTAAGTTTCTAGAATGTTTAGTAAAGGTATAGAAAACCAACGGGCATGACGTGCATGCTGCTGATTCTGTGAAACGGAATCATTTACTGAAAGGGGTGTGTTAAAAAAAAATAGCAGTGCGTAGTTCAATTAGTGAGGTCATTGGTTATGTGGGGGAAAAAAAGGTGTTATACAAGTGGCATTTATTTAAGGATCAAGGCAACTGACGCTGCATATGCTGGCTGTGCATTTGTCCTTGAAAAACAGAGTAAAATGGGTCGTTGAAGACACTGTTCAGAAGAAGAGCGTTCTTTGATTAAGAATTTTAATAAAAGAGGGGAAAACCTATAAAGAAGTGCAGAAAATGATAGGCTGTTCAGCTAAAATGATATCAAACGCTTTTAAATGGCGGTCAAAACCAAAAAGGCAAGGAAGAAAAAGGACTATTGGAATGGATGGGAGAATAACCGAAATGGCAAAGGCTCAGCCAATGATCAGCTCCAGGAGGATCAAAGAAGATCTAAGATGGCCTGTGAGTACTGGAACAATCAGACCACGTCTACGTGAAGCCAAGCTACCAGCAAGAAGCCCCCGCAAAGTCCCATTGTTAAAAAAAAGACGTGTGCTGAAGCGGTTACAATTTGCCAAAGAACACATTGACTGGCCGAAAAAGAAATGGCGTAATATTTAGGGACTGATGAGAGTAAGATTGTTCTTTTTGGGTCTAAGGGCCACAGACAGTTTGTCAGACTTCCTGCAAACACTGAATTCAAGTCCCAGTACACAGTGAAGACGGTGAAGCATGGTGGTGCAAGCATCATGATATGGGGATGTTTCTCGTACTATGGTGTTGGTCCTATTCATCATGGATCAGTTTGAGTACGTCAGAATACTGGAAGAAGTCATGTTGCCGTATGCTGAAGAGGAAATGCCCTTGAAATGGGAGTTTCAACAAGACAATGACCCCAAACACACCAGCAAGCGAGCAAAATCATGCTTCCAGACAGACAGAATTCAAGTAATGGAGAGGCCAGCACAATCGCCGGACCTTAATCCCATTGAAAACTCATAAAAAATGCTGTTCATGAGGCAAAACCAAGAAATGCAGAGGAATTGTGGAATGTAGTACAATTGTCCTGGGCTGCAACACTTGTTGTGCCACAGGGTTTTTGATAAGCAGTTATCAAAAACCCTGGTTATGCAACTAAATTCCATCCATCCATCCATCTTCTTCCGCTTATCCGAGGTCGGGTGGCGGGGGCAGCAGCCTAAGCAGGGAAGCCCAGACTTCCCTCTCCCCAGCCACTTCGTCCAGCTCTTCCTGTGGGACCCCGAGGCGGTCCCAGGCCAGCCGGGAGACATAGTCTTCCCAACGTGTCCTGGGTCTTCCCCGCGGCCTCCTACCGGTCGGACGTGCCCTAAACACCTCCCTAGGGAGGCGTTCGGGTGGCATCCTGACCAGATGCCCGAACCACCTCATCTGGCTCCTCTCCATGTGGAGGAGCAGCGGCTTTACTTTGAGCTCCCCCCGGATGACAGAACTTCTCACCCTATCTCTAAGGGAGAGCCCCGCCACCCGGCGGAGGGAAACTCATTTCGGCCGCTTGTACCCGTGATCTTGTCCTTTCGGTCATAACCCAAAGCTCATGACCATAGGTGAGGATGGGAACGTAGAGCGACCGGTAAATTGAGAGCTTTGCCTTCCGGCTCAGCTCCTTCTTCACCACAACGGATCGATACAGCGTCCGCATTACTGAAGACGCCGCACCGATCCGCCTGACGATCTCACGATTCACTCTTCCCTCACTCGTGAACAAGCCTCCGAGGTACTTGAACTCCTCCACTTGGGGCAAGATCTCCTCCCCAACCCGGAGATGGCACTCCACCCTTTGCCGGGCGAGAACCATGGACTCGGACTTGGAGGTGCTGATTCTCATCCCAGTCGCTTCACACTCAGCTGCGAACCGATCCAGTGAGAGCTGAAGATCCTGGCCAGATGAAGCCATCAGGACCACATCATCTGCAAAAAGCAGAGACCTAATCCTGCAGCCACCAAACCGGATCCCCTCAACGCCTTGACTGCGCCTAGAATTCTGTCCATAAAAGTTATGAACAGAATCGGTGACAAAGGGCAGCCTTGGCGGAGTCCAACCCTCACTGGAAACGTGTCCGACTTACTACCGGCAATGCGGACCAAGCTCTGACACTGATCATACAGGGAGCGGACCGCCAAAATCAGACAGTCCGATACCCCATACTCTCTGAGCACTCCCCACAGGACTTCCCGAGGGACACGGTCGAATGCCTTCTCCAAGTCCACAAAGCACATGTAGACTTGTTGGGTAAACTCCCATGCACCCTCAAGGACCCTGCCGAGAGTATGCATTTGTGTTC
>NC_084580.2:21195000-21212500 GCF_033978685.3 Nerophis lumbriciformis
ACCATTCAAGCCGCTCTCCTAAATGACTGACGCCGTGTTCCACCTCTTCCTCTTTAATGTGGAGGGGCTGTGGCTCCTCCTCGTCCTCTTTAACGTGGGGGTAATGTGACCCCTCGTCTTCATCTTTAACGTGGGAGGTCTGCGGGGGGTCCTGCTCCACCCTGGAGCTCCACTCCTGCCGCTCAGGGGGAAGATGTTCTTCACCGAGGTCTGCGGAACACAAGAAGACAAAAGGAAAAATAGGAGACACGGAAATGTCATCCTTTGGGAATGCTGGGATTTTTGGCTGTTTAAAGCTTTAAAGGGGAACATTATCACAATTTCAGAAGGGTTAAAACCATTAAAAATCAGTTCCCAGTGGCTTATTTTATTTTTCGAAGTTTTTTTCAAAATTTTACCCATCACGCAATATCCCTAAAAAAAAGCTTCAAAGTGCCTGATTTTAACCATCGTTATATACACCCGTCCATTTTCCTGTGACGTCACATAGTGATGCCAACACAAACAAACATGGCGCATAGAACAGCAAGCTATAGCGACATTAGCTCGGATTCAGACTCGGATTTCAGCGGCTTAAGCGATTCAACAGATTAGGCATGTATTGAAACGGATGGTTGTAGTGTGGAGGCAGGTAGCGAAAACGAAATTGAAGAAGAAACTGAAGCTATTGAGCCATATCGGTTTGAACCGTATGCAAGCGAAACCGAGGAAAACGACACGACAGCCAGCGACACGGGAGAAAGCGAGGACGAATTCGGCGATCGCCTTCTAACCAACGATTGGTATGTGTTTGTTTGGCATTAAAGGAAACTAACAACTATGAACTAGGTTTACAGCATATGAAATACATTTGGCAACAACATGCACTTTGAGAGTGCAGACAGCCCAATTTTCATCAATTAATATATTCTGTAGACATACCCTCATCCGCGCTCTTTTCCTGAAAGCTGAAAGCTTTATCCTGCCTGAAGTCATCTACAATAATCCCGGTGCCGAAGAAGTCTCCCATCACCAGCCTGAATGATTACCGACCAGTGGCCCTCACTCCGGTAATCATGAAGTGCTTCGAGCGACTTGTTCTCCAGCACATCAAGGACCATATCCCTCCAGACTTCGACCCCCACCAGTTCGCATACCGGGCGAACAGGTCCACAGAGGACGCCATCGCTGTTGCTCTCCACTCTGCTCTGAACCACCTGGAGCAGCAACAGAGCTACGTCCGGATGCTCTCTGTGGACTATAGCTCTGCCTTCAATACAATAATCCCGGACAGACTCTGCAATAAACTGGACACTCTTGGCCTCCCCCCTCTCACAAACGCCTGGATAAGGGACTTCCTAACGGACCGACCCCAGAATGTGAGACTTGGCCCGCACCTCTCATCCTCCCGCACGCTGAGCATCGGCTCCCCACAGGGCTGTGTGCTGAGCCCCCTCCTCTACTGCCTCTACACCCATGACTGCAGTCCGGCCCACAGTGACAACCTTACCGTCAAGTTCGCCGACGATACCACAGTGGTCGGGCTCATCTCCAGGGGTGACGAGGCTGCCTACAGAGAGGAGGTCCTGAAGCTGACGGCCTGGTCTTCGGAGAACAACCTCGCTCTCAACACCAGCAAGACCAGAGAGATCATCGTCGACTTCAGGAGGAGCAGCACCGACCCTGCCCCCCTCTACATCAACGGCGAGCGTGTAGAGAGGGTCCACACCTTCAGGTACCTTGGAGTCCACATCTCTAATGACTTCTCCTGGACAGTCAACACCACATCAATCATCAAGAAGGCTCAGCAGCGGCTACACTTCCTTAGAGTCCTCGGGAAGTACAACCTGAAGCCTGACCTGCTGCTGACCTTCTACCGCTCGTCCATCGAGAGCCTGCTGACCTACTGTATTACGGTATGGTACGGCAGCTGCACTGCAGCAGACAGGGAGAGGCTGCAAAGAGTGGTCAAGAGGGCTCAGAAGATCATCGGCCGCCCTCTCCCCTCTCTGACGGACATCTACACCTCCCGCTGCCTCAACAGAGCCAGTGCCATCATCAAGGACAGCACCCACCCTGGCTCTGACCTGTTCCACCTGCTGCCCTCTGGGAAGCGCTACAGGTGCATTAAAACCAAAACAAACAGGCTAAAGAACAGCTTCTTCCCCAGGGCCATAACCATCCTGAACGGACTGCCCCATTGTCCCTCATAACTGCCTTCTCTTCGGTGCAATAACCCATTCCACCAACCACCCTGTTTTTGTTTTGTTTTTTCATGTATATATTCATTTCACACCATATTCATTGCACTTCTACATTTTTTATATTTCTATATATTTGCACATTGTTTTTCTAGCATGCACACATCGCACTGTATGGAATGGCCTCAATCTCGTTACCTTGCGTAATGACAAAAAGCTGATTCTGATTCTGATTCTGATTCTGATCCTGATCTGTCCAGTTTTGGAGTTGCTGTCAGCAGGCCAGGGAAGCTAGGGTCGATATCCTTCTCTTGATCATCTTCGGTGGCATAAGGGACGGTGTGAGCCAAGACATCCAGGGGGTTTAGCTCGCTCGTCTGCGGGAACAAACTGCCGCCATTGCTTGCCGTGCTACCGAGGTCCTTTGTCCCTGAATTGCTCACACACTCCGGCAGATTCAATGGGGGTCTGGCGGCAGATTTCTTTGACTTTATCGTTGGAAATGCATCTGCTTTGAGTGTCGCAGGATATCCACACATTCTTGCCATCTCTGTCGTAGCATAGCTTTCGTCGGTAAAGTGCGCGGAACAAACGTCCAATTTCTTGCTACTTTCGGGCCACTGGTGCAACTTGAATCCGTCCCTGTTCGTGTTGTTACACCCTCCGACAAGGTATGATGTCTCCAAGGTACGGAAAACAGTCGAAAAAACGGAAAATAACAGAGCTGATTTGACTCGGTGTTTGAGAAAATGGTGGATTGCTTCCCGATGTGACGTCAGAGCGAATAATAGAAAGGCGTTTAATTCGCCAAAATTCACCCATTTAGAGTTCGGAAATCGGTTAAAAAAATATATGGTCTTTTTTTCTGCAACATCAAGGTATATATTGACGCTTACATAGGTCTGGTGATAATGTTCCCCTTTAAACCGGAAGCGGAAAGTGCCATCCGTAGCGTTTCTACTCGGATGGATTCCTCCTTCATCACTCCAAGCAACGTTTGTAAGTTTTCCAATATAACTAAACCAATTCCTACTTACTAAACCGTCCCGTGTGTGATGTTGTAGGAGTGTTTTCATGCATTGTAATGTAACAAAGCTAGCGTCCTTAGTAGGGCTGCAACAACTAATCGATTAAAATCGATTATAAAAATAGTTGGCGATTAATTTAGTCATCGATTCGTTGGATCTATGCTATGCGCAACGTTTTATTTTTTATTTTTTTAAACTTTTATTTATAAACTGCACCATTTACAAACAGCTGAGAAACAATAATCAAAATAATAGGGGTGTAACGGTACGTGTATTTGTATCGAACCGTTTCGGTACGGGGGTTTCCTTTCGGTGCGGAAGTGTACCGAACGAGTTTCCACACGGACATATTAAGTAGCGTACCGCACGTTGTGTAAACAATACTCAAAATGCCGGACATTTTAATTTGACGCCCTTAACATGCTTCAAAACTCACCAAATTGGACACAAACATCAGGACTGGCGAAAACTGCGATCTAATAAAAAAAACCTAACCCCAAAACTCAAAATTGAGCTCTACCGCCCCCTAGGAAGAAAACAGACAAAACGGCCTCTAACTCCCAGTAGAAATGTCGTAGAGACATGAAACAAAAACCTCTATGTAGGTCTCACTTAGACTTCCATTCCATACACTGACATCTTACGGCAAAAATCAACAGGAAGTTTGCAATTCCCCCTTCAAAACAAAAGTTTAGTAAAAACAGTCACTTTTGCCTCTTTGAGCTGTAATTTGACCCCCTTAACATGCTTCAAAACTCACCAAATTTGACACACACATCAGGACTGGCAAAAATTGCGCTCTCATAAAAAAAACCAACCCCAAAACTCGAAATTGCGCTCTAGCGCCCCCTAGGAAGAAAACACAGACACAACTGCTCCTAGGAAGAAAACTCAGACAAAACTGCCTGTAACTTCCAGTAAGAATGTCTTAGAGACATGAAACAAAAACCTCTATGTAGGTCTCACTTAGACCTACATTTCATATATTGACAACCCCCAGCAAAAATCAACAGGAAGTTTGCAATTCCCCCTTCAAAACAAAGGTTTTGTAAAAACCGGTCACCTTTTTTCAAACATTATCTCCTCTGAGCGCGTTTGTCATGTCGGCTTCAAACTAGCACAGGAGAGGGATTGAACCCTTCTGATTAAAAGTTGACGAAAGAGTTTTAATTACTGCTCCGGTTTGGATTTTATGTGCCGTCAAAGTCGGTCCCGTCCATCGCTGCTTGCAGCTTTAATTTTTGTATTGTTTCAGTTTCACAAATTCTTCAGTAAATTCACCAAAACGTCACCGTGGAGATACTGAGTCTGTTTGGCTGATTGGAGAGAGCTGGCTGCCGCAGCGAGTGGGTCCGTGACGACTTCTGTTTTGTTTCATCAGCCGTTTTACTGCCGTGTTTCAGACACCATTTGTAAACAATTAAGGCAGTGATGTCAAACTCAAGGCCTGGGGTCCAGATCTGGCCCGACACATCATTTTATGTGGCCCACAAAGGCCTGGAAATAATATGCGTCAATAAAGTACTTTATCTTTTCTTACTAAATGTATTTGTTCTTTCCCTTTTAACAGAGAAAAAAAAATGCAGGGACCGCATGACATTGCATACCTTTTAAACTTTAATATCATCCAATATAGCAAAATATATATCATCATACTTTCCAAACATTTTATTTTGTTAAAATACTTACATTTCTGCGTGACTTATGGTTTTAGAGCAAGTTATCCATCCAATTGTACACTGTAAAAATAACAATACATTTTACTATAAAATTTGCTATGTTTTTTACAACATATTACTCTAAGTTGAAAAAATTTTATCACTGTTTTTTAGGGGAAATTCTGTTGACTGAGCTGCCAGTGTTGTTACTGTAAGATCTATGGTTGTTATTTTTACTGTTAATGATAAAACAGTATCACAGTTTTTTTTAACGGTAAAAAATTGGCAGCCCAGTTGTGAGAATAAAATAAAAACAAAGGTAACATTTTTTCGATTTTATCGTAATATATTGCAAAACACACTGTGCATTTTATAGTAAAATTCTGGTGATTGATTTGCTATTTTTTTTACTGTAAAATAATAGTTTTTTTTTTACAGTGTACGTAAAAATATATATAATTAAAGCTGCAAGCAGCGATGGACGGGACCGACTTTTACTGGTGTTTCCTGCCTTTACCCATTCAACATATCTTTACCTGCACACTACCTACCTTCCCTGCATCCTGGGGACACACCGGTGCTTCTTTCTTTCACCCATACAACACATCGATGTAATCATGTAATTTAACCTTCTCTGCATAGTAAGGTCACGCTGGTACTTCCTGCCTGTACCCATTCAACCTATTTTCACCCGCACATTACCTACCTTCTCTGCATATTGGGGTCACACTTGTGCTTTCTGCCTTTACCCAGTCAACATATCGTTACCCACACAGTACCTACCTTCTCTGCATTGTGTGGTCACGCTGGTGCTTCCTGCTTTTAAGCGGCCATCTTGAGACGGCAGCAGCGCAGGGGTTCTTTGAAGGCTCGTAAAATCAAAACCGGAGCAGTTATGAAAACTCTTTCATCAACTTTTATTCAGAAGGGTTCAATCTCTCTCCTGTGCTAGTTTGAAGCCGACACGACAAACGCGCTCAGAGGAGATAATGTTTGAAAAAAAAGGTGACTGTTTTGACCCCACTTTTGTTTTGAAGGGGGGAATTGCAAGCTTCCTGTTGATTTTTTGCTGGGGGTTGTCAATGAATGAAATGTAGGTCTAAGTGAGACCTACATAGAGGTTTTTGTTTCATCTCTCTACGACATTCCTACCGGACGTAACAAGCAGTTTTGTCTGTGTTTTCTTCCTAGGAGCAGTTTTGTCTGTGTTTTATTCCTACGAGGCGCTAGAGCGCAATTTTGAGTTTTCGGTTTTTTGTTTTTTTATTAGATCGCAATTTTCGCCAGTCCTGATGTGTGTGTCCAGTTTGGTGAGTTTTGAAGCATGTTAAGGGGGTCAAATTACAGCTCAAAGAGGCAAAAGTGACTGTTTTTAGTACATTTTTGTCTTGAAGGGGGAATTGCCAACTTCCTGTTGATTTTTGCCCGAGAACGCAAAATTATGAAATGTAGGTCTAAGTCAGACCTACATAGAGGTTTTTGTTTCATGTCTCTCCGACCTTCCCAGTGGGAGTTACAGGCAGTTTTGTCATTTTTTTCTTCCGAGGAGCAGTTTTGTCTGCGTTTTATTGAGTCGGGGTTAGGTTTTTTTATTAGATGGCAATTTTTGCCAGTCCTGATGTGTGTGTCCAGTTTGGTGAGTTTTGAAGCTACAACTCAAAGAGGCAAAAGTGACTGTTTTTAGTACATTTTTGTCTTGAAGGGGGAATTGCCAACTTCCTGTTGATTTTTGCTCGAGAATGCAAAATTATGAAATGTAGGTCTAAGTCAGACCTACATAGAGGTTTTTGTTTCATGTCTCTCCGACCTTCCCAGTGGGAGTTACAGGCAGTTTTGTCATTTTTTTTTCTTCCGAGGAGCAGTTTTGTCTGCGTTTTATTGAGTTGGGGTTAGGTTTTTTTATTAGATGGCAATTTTTGCCAGTCCTGATGTGTGTGTTCAGTTTGGTGAGTTTTGAAGCATGTTAAGGGGGTCAAATTACAACTCAAAGAGGCAAAAGTGACTGTTTTTAGGACATTTTTGTCTTGAAGGGGGAATTGCCAACTTCCTGTTGATTTTTGCCCGAGAATGCAAAATTATGAAATCTAGGTCTAAGTCAAACCTACATAGAGGTTTTTGTTTCATGTCTCTACGACATTCCTAGTGGGAGTTACAGGCAGTTTAGTTTTTTTTTCTCCTAGGGGGAGCTAGAGCGCAATTTTGAGTTTTGGGGTTACCGTAGGTTTTTTTATAAGATGGCAATTTTTGCCAGTCCTGATGTGTGTGTTCAGTTTGGTGAGTTTTGAAGCATGTTAAGGGGGTCAAATTACAGCTCAAAGAGGCAAAAGTGACTGTTTTTAGTACATTTTTGTCTTGAAGGGGGAATTGCCAACTTCCTGTTGATTTTTGCTCGAGAATGCAAAATTATGAAATGTAGGTCTAAGTCAGACCTACATAGAGGTTTTTGTTTCATGTCTCTCCGACCTTCCCAGTGGGAGTTACAGGCAGTTTTGTCATTTTTTTCTTCCGAGGAGCAGTTTTGTCTGCGTTTTATTGAGTCGGGGTTAGGTTTTTTATTAGATGGCAATTTTTGCCAGTCCTGATGTGTGTGTTCAGTTTGGTGAGTTTTGAAGCATGTTAAGGGGGTCAAATTACAGCTCAAAGAGGCAAAAGTGACTGTTTTTAGTACATTTTTGTCTTGAAGGGGGAATTGCCAACTTCCTGTTGATTTTTGCCCGAGAATGCAAAATTATGAAATCTAGGTCTAAGTCAAACCTACATAGAGGTTTTTGTTTCATGTCTCTACGACATTCCGAGTGGGAGTTACAGGCAGTTTAGTTTTTTTTTCCTAGGGGGAGCTAGAGCGCAATTTTGAGTTTTGGGGTTAGGTTTTTTTATAAGATGGCAATTTTTGCCAGTCCTGATGTGTGTGTTCAGTTTGGTGAGTTTTTAAGCATGTTAAGGGGGTCGAATTACAACTCAAAGAGGCAAAAGTGACTGTTTTTAGTACATTTTTGTCTTGAAGGGGGAATTGCCAACTTCCTGTTGATTTTTGCCCGAGAATGCAAAATTATGAAATCTAGGTCTAAGTCAGACCTCCATAGAGGTTTTTGTTTCATGTCTCTCCGACCTTCCCAGTGGGGGTTACAGGCAGTTTTGTCATTTTTCTTCTTCCGAGGAGCAGTTTTGTCTGCGTTGTATTGAGTCGGGGTTAGGTTTTTTATTAGATGGCAATTTTTGCCAGTCCTGATGTGTGTGTTCAGTTTGGTGAGTTTTGAAGCATGTTAAGGGGGTCAAATTACAGCTCAAAGAGGCAAAAGTGACTGTTTTTAGTACATTTTTGTCTTGAAGGGGGAATTGCCAACATCCTGTTGATTTTTGCCCGAGAATGCAAAATTATGAAATCTAGGTCTAAGTCAGACCTACATAGAGGTTTTTGTTTCATGTCTCTACGACATTCCTAGTGGGAGTTACAGGCAGTTTAGTTTTTTTTTCTCCTAGGGGGCGCTAGAGCGCAATTTTGAGTTTTGGGGTTAGGTTTTTTTATTAGATGGCAATTTCTGCCAGTCCTGATGTGTGTGTTCAGTTTGGTGAGTTTTGAAGCATGTTAAGGGGGTCAAATTACAGCGCAAAGAGGCAAAAGTGACTGTTTTTAGTACATTTTTGTCTTGAAGGGGGAATTGCCAACTTCCTGTTGATTTTTGCCCGAGAATACAAAATTATGAAATCTAGGTCTAAGTCAGACCTACATAGAGGTTTTTGTTTCATGTCTCTACGACATTCCTAGTGGGAGTTACAGGCAGTTTAGTTTTTTTTCTTCCTAGGGGGAGCTAGAGCGCAATTTTGAGTTTTGGGGTTAGGTTTTTTTATTAGATGGCAATTTTTGCCAGTCCTGATGTGTGTGTTCAGTTTGGAGAGTTTTGAAGCATGTTAAGGGGGTCAAATTACAACTCAAAGAGGCAAAAGTGACTGTTTTTAGTACATTTTTGTCTTGAAGGGGGAATTGCCAACTTCCTGTTGATTTTTGCCCGAGAATGCTCGAAGAGGCAAAAATTACTGCTTTTACGAAATGTGTGTTTTAAAGGGAGAATTGCCAACTTCCTGTTGACTTTTGCTAAAGGATGTTAGTGTATGAAATCTAGGTCTAAGTCAGACCTACATAGAGGTCTTTGTTTCATGTCTCTACGACATTCTTAGTGGGAGTTACAGGCAGTTTAGTTTCTTTTTTCCTAGGGGGCGCTAGAGCGCAATTTTGAGTTTTGGGGTTCGTTTTTTTTTTATTAAAAGGCAATTTTCGCAGGTCCTGATGTGTGGGTCAAATATGGTGAGTTTTGAAGCATGTTAAGTGGGTCAAATTACAGCTCAAAGAGGCGGCGGAAGAATAATAAAGAAAGAAAGAATAAAACGCTACAATAACAATAGGGTCCTCTGTCCCATTGTAAAAGGACTCAGTTGGGATTCCTTTTACAATGGGCCTTGCGGGCCCTAAAAATTTGACCGGGGGCCGGGCTGTATATATGCGCACTAATTGACTGAAAGAGCACGCACTTGGCGCGATGATGTCATGTTATCCATGGAAAAATGCATTTTTAGACCATATGATTTGCCTGAGCGGCTAGGAGACCCCGAGAGTAACAAGCGGTTGCCTTGTTGCCTTTCCATTAAGAACAATAAATGAGTTTTTAGTGTAAGTTTGCTGGTTTCAAGAAATGTAATGCCGAGCGCATATCATTATGTGAAGATAATGGCACTAGCATTTACTTCATTTAAGAATATTTTTCAACAGATTCAGCAAAAAGGTCTATTTTTCATGTAAAAAGAGCTCAGCAGCGCATGCACTTTTTGCGTGGGATGAAAAGAGCACAGCTCTCTCCCCCCATTCTCACCACAGAGGCACTATAGAGAGCCTGCTGACCAACAGCACCTCTGTCTGGACTGGAGCCTGCAGTGCCTCAGACTGGAAGTCTCTCCAGAGAGTGGTGAGGACGGTGGGAAAAGATAATCAGGACTCCTCTTCCTCCTATCCGGGAGATCGCAAAAAGCCGCTGCCTGACCAGGGCTCAGAAAATCTGCAAAGACTCCTCCCACCCCCCACCAAGGACTGTTTTCACTGCTTCGGAGGTTCCGCAGCCTCCGAAGCAGAACCTCAAGGTTCTGTAACAGCTTCTTCCCTCAGGCCGTAAGACTCTTGAACGCATCATAATTCAATTATCCCCTCAACTCCAAACAAAATGGATTAACTCGCTGGAATAAAAAAGACAATAAACGTGGACGCATGTGAAAAAAGTGCAATATATTTATCTGTACAGAAATCTATTTATTTATTTATATATTTTATATATAATTTCGTTCTTATCTGTGCTGTAAAGTTCAAATTTGAATGACAATAAAAAGGAAGTCTAAGTCTTTTTTTCTACCAAGAAAAGTGCACTTGTTATTAGTGAGAATATACTTATTTTAAGGTATTTTTGGGTTCATTGAGGTTAGCTAATTTTACTTGTTTTGGAAAGTCTTGACAAGCCAATTTTTTTTGGTCTATTGGCAGATAATTTTGCTTAGTTCAAATAAAATACCCCTAATTTTTTTTATTCTTGTTTTCGAACACTGACTTTTTGCAGTGTAGGCAAAATCATATAATATATTATATTATTTATTATTATTCTTGTCTCTTGTGAGCGAACTGTGGTGTGCTGAATTCCCCCCAGGGAAAGTGCAATATATTTATCTGTACAGTAATCTATTTATTTAATATATATATTTATATATTATTTACGTATATATATTTATTTATTTATATATGCACCTTATTGCTTTTGTATCATGCACTACCATGAGCTTATGTAACAAAATTTCGTTCTTATCTGTGCTGTAAAGTTCAAAGTTCAATAAAAAGGAAGTCTAAGTCTTTTTTCTACCAAGAAAAGTGCACTTGTTATTAGTGAGAATATACTTATTTTAAGGTATTTTTGGGTTCATTGAGGTTAGCTCATTTTACCGGTTTTGGAAAGTCTTGACAAGCCAATTTTTTTTGTTCTATTGGCAGATAATTTTGCTTAGTTCAAATAAAATACCCCTAATTTTTTTTATTCTTGTTTTAGAACACTGACTTTTTGCAGTGTAGGCAAAATCATATAATATATTATATTATTTATTATTATTCTTGTCTCTTGTGAGCGAACTGTGGTGTGCTGAATTCCCCCCAGGGAAAGTGCAATATATTTATCTGTACAGTAATCTATTTATTTAATATATATATTTATATATTATTTACGTATATATATTTATTTATTTATATATGCACCTTATTGCTTTTGTATCCTGCACTACCATGAGCTTATGTAACAAAATTTCGTTCTTATCTGTGCTGTAAAGTTCAAATTTCAATGACAATAAAAAGGAAGTCTAAGTCTTTTTTTCTACCATGAAAAGTGCACTTGTTATTAGTGAGAATATACTTATTTTAAAGGTATTTTTGGGTTCATTGAGGTTAGCTAATTCTACTTATTTTGGAAAGTCTTGACAAGCCAATTTTTGTTGTTCTATTGGCAGATAATTTTGCTTAGTTCAAATAAAATACCCCAAATTTTTGTATTTTTTTTCTTGTTTTTGAACACTGACTTTTTGCAGTGTAGGCAAATTCATATAATATATTATATATATTATATTATTTATTATTATTCTTGTCTATTGTGAGCGAACTGTGGTGTGCTGAATTTCCCCCGGGGAAAGTGTCTCAAAGGGCTTGTGCAGCCCTTTGAGACACTTGTGATTTAGGGCTATATAAATAAACATTGATTGATTGATTGATTGAATAAAGTACTTTCTATTCTATATCTGTGGCTTCTAGTCTGGTGCGGCTGATATATGGAAACAGATTTTTTTACCTCTAAAATTTAGTGTGCCTCTATATACTCTATAGCAGGGGTGCTCATTACGTCGATCGCGATCTACCGGTCGATCTCGGAGGGTGTGTCAGTCGATCACCAGCCAGCCATTAAAAAAATAGTCCTAAAAATGAGCGATCATAAATCTTCACTATGACGTCACTTTCGTCACTTGATTGACATTCACGGCACCCGAGGGTCTTCTGAGATGACGCTGGCTGCTGCCAGCTCATTAAAATTACCGACTGGAAGGCGAGAAACACTTTATTTCAACAGACTCTGGCGCCGTACCTGTCGTCAAAACTCCAAAGACCGACTGCACAGTTGCACAATAAAAGCGCTACTTCCTCCTGCCTGCGCTACCAAAATAAGAGTCTCAGAAAGCTGGCGTGCACAAGCTAGCAAGCTACGGAGTTTGCCGACAATGTATTTCTTGTAAAGTGTATACAAAGGAGTACGGAAGCTGGATAAATAAAATGCCAAAAACCAACCACTTTCATGTGGTATTGGACAGAAAGGAGGACTTTTTTTCTCCTCCATTCGAAAATGCGGACCTTATTATCACCACTGTCTGATTCCTATCAATGCAAGTCATCACAATCAGGTAATACACTAACTTATATTCTTGTCTTCATGAAAGAAAGGAATCTATATGTGTTAAACATGCTTGTATTATCTCTAAACACCTTTAACTTGTTAACAATATTAACTATATGTGTTAAACATGCTTGTATTATCTCTAAACACCTTTAACTTGTTAACAATATTAACTATATGTGTTAAACATGCTTGTATTATCTTTAAACACCTTTAACTTGTTAACAATATTAACTATATGTGTTAAACATTCTTGTATTATCATTAAACACCTTTAATTTATTAACAATATTAACTATATGTGTTAAACATGCTTGCATTATCACTAAACACCTTTAACTTGTTAACAATATTAACTATATGTGTCAAACATGTTTGCATTATCTTTAAACACCTTTAACTTAACAATATTAACTATATGTGTTAAACATGCTTGTATTATTATCATTAATCACCTTTAACTTGTTAACAATATTAACTATATGTATTAAACTTGTATTTTCATTAAACACCTTTAATTTATTAACAATATTAACTGTATGTGTTAAACATGCTTGTATTATCATTAAACACCTTTAACTTGTTAACAAAAACATATGTTTCATAAATAAGTAAATATAAATTATATATATGAATGAGGTAGATCCCCACGACTTGATCAATTGAAAAGTAGCTCGCCTGCAGAAAAAGTGTGAGCACCCCTGCTCTATAGTCTGGAAACGGTATGTAATCTTTTCCATAGATTAAATTACCTTATTTTTCAGAGTATAAGTCGCACCGGAGTATAAGACGCACCTGCCGAAAATGCATAATAAGTAAGGAAAAAAACATATATAAGTCGCACTGGAGCCCGGTCAAACTATGAAAAAAACGGCGACTTATAGTCCGAAAAATAGGGTAGTTCTAAGTAAACAACGTGTCAAAAGCCAAAGTACCCTCAAGCACGAAGACCTAAAATCCAAACAGCCCGGTTCTGAACACAGTATTCCTGTAAAGATACTATGTGTATGTGTGTGTGTGTCTTTAAATAAAGCACCATGTTTACAATAATAAGTTTTAAGCAAACCTGTGCATCTGACGTCAGACTGGACAGTTTTCACGGAAACGGCGTGCAAGGTCGCTGGGTCCGTCCGGCAGGTTACGTGGCGTCTTGCAGGCACCGGTCCAGATTTGCACATCTAAACACCAAGTTACCGTTAATGCAGTACAATCAGCAAAACGCAGATATCAATATCAAACATTTTAATATATTTATATACTGTATATTTACATTAGGTCAGGAAAAGACACAGAGGCTATTTCATCCCTACAAGCCTGTTTTCGCAGGTTTCCCTGCTCTTCAGGGGATTTTATACAGACATATATGTTTATCCCAACATACACACATTTTTGTATATATCTATAAGCCATACTTGCCAACCTTGAGACCTCCGATTTCGGGTGGTGGGGGGTGGGCGTGGTTAAGAGGGGAAGAGTATATATACAGCTAGAATTCACCAAGTCAAGTATTATATATATATATATATATATATATATATATATATATATATATATATATATATATATATATATATATATAAGAAATACTTGACTTTCAGTGAATTCTAGCTATAAATATATATTTATTTTATTATATATATATATATATATATGTATATATATATATATATATATGTATATATATATATATATATATATATATATATATATATAAATAAGAGAAATACTTTAATTTCAGTGTTCATTTATTTACACATATACACACATAACACTCATCTACTCATTGTTGAGTTAAGGGTTGAATTGTCCATCCTTGTTCTATTCTCTGTCACTATTTTTCGAACTGATGATGCATTGCTGTGTGGCACGCACAAAAGTGCCTTCATCAAATGCACTAGATGGCAGTATTGTCCTGTTTAAGAGTGTCACAACATTGCTGTTTACGGCATACAAACTGCTTTACGGTAGAGGAAAACACGTCACTTAGGTCCGCATGGAGCTGGAGGGGGCGCGACCTCCAGCGCCGCCTGAATTTCGGGAGATTTTCGGGAGAAAATTTGTCCCGGGAGGTTTTCGGGAGAGGAGCTGAATTTCGGGAGTCTCCCGGAAAATCCGTGAGGGTTGGCAAGTATGCTATAAGCCCCACCCACTGAATTTTAGAGGAAAAAAACGGAACAGCACTCTACTTCCGCTCTTGAAGCATTATTGGGACGGCGTGGCGCAGTGGGAGAATGGCCGTGCGCGACCCGAGGGTCCCTGGTTCAATCCCCACCTAGTACCAACCTCGTCATGTCCGTTGTGTCCTGAGCAAGACACTTCACCCTTGCTCCTGATGGGTGCTGGTTAGCGCCTTGCATGGCAGCTCCCTCCATCAGTGTGTGAATGTGTGTGTGAATGGGTAAATGTGGAAGTAGTGTCAAAGCGCTTTGAGTACCTTGAAGGTAGAAAAGCGCTATACAAGTACAACCCATTTATCATTTATTTATTGCAGCACCTGCAGTGAGCAGATTTGTCCAAAAGATGGCGCCATTGCACAAAGAAAACACTTTTTCAGTCTATTTGCTTGTTTTTTTGCTTTTTAATCATTATTTTCATTATGACCATCAGGGAAGAAAAATCTGTTTTATAAGCCGCAGTGTTCAAAGTGTAAGAAAAAAGTAGCGGCTTATAGTCTGGCATTTAAACACGCAAATAAAAACAATATGAAGCCAGAACAATATTTAATGGTTCCACTGCCAAGAAATTAGATTGTGTCGCTATTTATTTCAGTTATTTTAAAAAAAAAATACAACTGGTTAAAACATTTTAGTGTCTGTATAGTAATAAGTCTTTGAGCACATTTTTGTTTATTTTTATTGGGTTTAAGTGATAGGGACAGGTATGTTTCATGAGCCCATGTTATATACTATAACATTTTAATATTTATTTTGTTACATTTTAATACATTTGCTTACAGACAGAGTGCGTTTATTTTGTTATTATATGTCTGTTTTATTTAACTTGGTCTTTTAAGGTTTACATTCCAGTTACAATGTAAAAAATATACAAGTTTATCGCATTTGAAAGGGTATATTTTTATTATTACTATTATTAGGGATGTCCGATAATGGCTTTTTTTTACCGATATCCCGATATTGTCCAAATCTTAATTACCGATACCGATATCAACCGATATATACAGTCGTGGAATTAACACAATATTATGCCTAATTTGGACAACCAGGTATGGTGAAGATAAGGTCCTTTAAAAATAAAAATAAAAAAATAAAATAAGATAAATAAATTAAAAACATTTTCTTGAATAAAAAAGAAAGTAAAACAATATAAAAACAGTTACATAGAAACTAATAATTAATGAAAATGAGTAAAATGAACTGATAAAGGTTAGTACTATTAGTGGACCAGCAGCAGGCACAATCATGTGTGCTTACGGACTGTATCCCTTGCAGACTGTATTGATATATATTGATATATACGCCGGATAGTCGAACCTCGGATTCAGGAGGAACAGTGTGGTTTTCGTCCTGGTCGTGGAACTGTGGACCAGCTCTATACTCTCGGCAGGGTCCTTGAGGGTGCATGGGAGTTTGCCCAACAAGTCTACATGTGCTTTGTGGACTTGGAGAAGACATTCGACCGTGTACCTCGGGAAGTCCTGTGGGGAGTGCTCAGAGAGTATGGGGTATCGGACTGTCTGATTGTGGCAGTTCGCTCCCTGTATGATCAGTGCCAGAGCTTGGTCCGCATTGCCGGTAGTAAGTCGGACACGTTTCCAGTGAGGGTTGGACTCCGCCAAGGCTGCCCTTTGTCACCCATTCTGTTCATAACCTTTATGGACAGAATTTCTAGGCGCAGTCAAGGCGTCGAGGGGATCTGGTTTGGTGGCTGCAGGATTAGGTCTCTGCTATTTGCAGATGATGTGGTCCTGATGTCTTCATCTGGCCATGATCTTCAGCTCTTAATGGATCGGTTCGCAGCTGAGTGTGAAGCGATTGGGATGAGAATCAGCACCTCCAAGTCCGAGTCCATGGTTCTCGCCCGGAAAAGGGTGGAGTGCCATCTCCGGGTTGGGGAGGAGATCTTGCCCCAAGTGGAGGAGTTCAAGTACCTCGGAGTCTTGTTCACGAGTGGGGGAAGAGTGGATGGTGAGATCGACAGGCGGATCGGTGCGGCGTCTTCAGTAATGCGGACGCTGTATCGATCCGTTGTGGTGAAGAAGGAGCTGAGCCGGAAGGCAAAGCTCTCAATTTACCGGTCGATCTACGTTCCCATCCTCACCTATGGTCATGAGCTTTGGGTTATGACCGAAAGGACAAGATCACGGGTACAAGCGGCCCAAATGAGTTTCCTCCGCCGGGTGGCGGGTCTCTCCCTTAGAGATAGGGTGAGAAGCTCTGTCATCCGGGGGGACCTCAAAGTAAAGCCGCTGCTCCTCCACATCGAGAGGAGCCAGATGAGGTGGTTCGGGCATCTAGTCAGGATGCCACCCGAACGCCTCCCTGGGAAGGTGTTTCGGGCACGTCCGACCGGTAGGAGGCCACGGGGAAGACCCAGGACACGCTGGGAAGACTATGTCTCCCGGCTGGCCTGGGAACGACCTCGAGATCCCCCGGGAGGAGCTGGACGAAGTGGCTGGGGAGTGGGAAGTCTGGGCTTCCCTGCTTAGGCTGCTGCCCCCGCGACCCAACCTCGGATAAGCGGAAGAAGTGAAGTGTGAAGTGAAGTGAATTACATTTATATAGCGCCTTTCTCTAGTGACTCAAAGCGCTTTACATAGTGAAACCCAATATCTAAGTTACATTTAAACCAGTGTGGGTGGCACTGGGAGCAGGTGGGTAAAGTGTCTTGCCCAAGGACACAACGGCAATAACTAGGATGGCGGAAGCGGGGATCGAACCTGCAACCCTCAAGTTGCTGGCACGGCCGCTCGACCAACCGAGCTATACCGCCCCAAGAAAATGGATGGATGATATATAATGTAGGAACCAGAATATTAATAACAGAAAGAAACAACCCTTTTGTGTGAATAAATGGGGGAAGGAGGTTTTTTGGGTTGGTGCACTAATTGTAGGTGTATCTTGTGTTTTTTATGTGGATTTAATTAAAAAAAAATTTTTTTTTAATTATACCGATAATAAAAAAAAACGATACCAATAATTTCTGATATTACATTT
>NC_084580.2:21217500-21230000 GCF_033978685.3 Nerophis lumbriciformis
TCTGTTTTCCTGTGTGTAGTGTTTTAGTTCTTGTCTTGCGCTCCTATTTTGGTGGCTTTTTCTCTCTTTTTTTGGTATTTTCCTGTAGCAGTTTCATGTCTTCCTTTGAGCGATATTTCCTAGCATCTATTGTGTTTTTATCCTTCTTTGTGGGGACATTGTCGATTGTCGTGTCATGTTCGGATGTACATTGTGGACACCATCTTTGCTCCACAGTAAGTCTTTGCTGTTGTCCAGCATTCTGTTTTTGTTTACTTTGTAGCTAGTTCAGTTTTAGTTTCGGTCTGCATAGCCTTCCCTAAGCTTCAATGCCTTTTCTTAGGGGCACTCACCTTTTGTTTATTTTTGGTTTAAGCATTAGACTCCTTTTTACCTGCACGCTGCCTCCCGCTGTTTCCGACAACGACAAAGCAATTAGCTACCTGCTGCCACCTACTGATATGGAAGAGTATTACACGGTTACTCTGCCGAGCTCTAGACAGCACCGACACTCAACAACAACACATCATTTACAGACTATAATTACTGTTTTGCAAAAAATATTATTTACGCCAAATAGGTGAAATTAGATCATCTCCTACGGCACACCAGACTGTGCCGCGGCACACACTGGGTTACATGTCCAGTTACGTCATCGGGTGATTGTGACCAGTACTGTGTCATTTCCAGACTAAGTTTAATTCGGGTTAAAATGCTTGTAATGTGTGTTAAATATAGCCTTAATTGCGCATTTGTGTGCAACGATGTAATCCGATACTCAGCTTTCTTTCGCTCAATGGCGACATATTTTCTTTTACACTGTAGTTACTTAATTTAACCGCAAGATGTCGCCAAAGACAATGCTTAACTCTTTTCTAATGCGACTACATTTAGACCAGTGGTTCTTAACCTTGTTGGAGGTACCGAACCCCACCAGTTTCATATGCGCATTCATAGTGAAAAATACATTAAAAAAAAAAAAAAATTCAAATTCAAGACAAAGTGATATGTATTTGGTAACACCTTAGTATGGGGAACATATTCTAAATAACAAAGACTTAATTTAGAGTTATTTGGTTAGGGTTCGGGTCCAGTGACGTGCGGTGAGGTTGATGGCTGGTGAGGCACTGACTTCATCACAGTCAGATTTACAAACACATGAACCCTAAAGAGTATCTTATTCACCATTTGATTGGCAGCAGTTAACGGGTTATGTTTAAAAGCTCATACCAGCATTCTTCCCTGCTTGGCACTCAGCATCAAGGCTTGGAATTGGGGGTTAAATCACCAAAAAATTATTCCCGGGCGCGGCGCCGCTGCTGCCCACTGCTCCCCTCACCTCCCAGGGGGTGATCAAGGGATGGGTCAAAGGCAGAGGTCAAATTTCATTACACCTAGTGTGTGTGTGACAATCATTGGTACTTTAACTTAACTTTAACTTTACACATACAAACTGTAGCACACAAAAAAGCACATTTAATAAAAAAAAACGTTATTATGGTCTTACCTTTACTTATAAATGAAGTCCATTCGCCGCTGTTGTGCTGGATTAATGCACCTCCTGACAGGAGTGTTATATCAACTAAAGCCCTCACTTCAACTTTCCACGTGCAAGATTGAATCTATTTAAAAAAGTGTAACCGAGGGTTTATAAATGTCGCCTATACTGTATGAAACTACAAAATAACAAACACGGAGGCTCCAGTTTACACGAGGACCACTTTATTTACCTTCTTTCAAAAACCTCCGCTCCACTACAACATGTCATCACTTCCGCTCTTGGCGCCTTCAAAATAAGAGCTCAAGGCATATACTGTATAACAGCGCATAACAGGAACTTAACATCACAAAGAGGAAAGCCCATAAAAATAGGTTACAAAAGTTATTTAATAAGAAGCCAAAAAGTGCAAAAACAATAATGTTTGTGTTGGAGGAGTTGTGAATTAGGTACACCTGCAGTCTGCAGGTGTACCTAATGTTGTGGCCCTGCAGTCATTCACAACTCCTCCAACACGAACATTATTGTTTTTGCACTTTTTGGCTTCTTATGAAATAACTTTTTTAAATAGATTCAATCTTGCACGTGGAAAGTTTAAGTGTGGGCTTTAGTTGATATAACACTCCCGTCAGGGCTTGCAATCTACAGCGGGGGTGCAGGAGGCGAGCCTCAGCCAGTGCATCTTTTGCAGCCATTTTATGATCGCTCAGCACAAGAAATACTTTACACACATACAGTTGTTGACAAAATACACTGTACATTATATACCTCAGCTAACTAAACTATGGAAATGTTTAATATAATTCATATAGCAATACCATACTTGCCAACCCTCCCGAATTTTCCGGGAGACTCCCGAAATTCAGCGCCTCACCCGAAAACCTCCCGGGACAAATATTCTCCCGAAAATCTCCCGATTTTCAGCCGGAGCTGGAGGGGGCGTGGCCTCCATGCGGACCTGAGTGAGGACAGCCTTTTTTCAAGACGGGAGGACAACAGGGTGACAAGAATTAAATCATCCAGACTAGGGATAAATGGTATTATGTTTATCTTACCTAAAAATAAATATATTTATTAATTAAAAAAATAAATAAATGTTTACTATATTTTGCTAAATACATCAAAATTAATTGTATTTTTATTTGTAATTTTTTCTGACTCCTTATTACATACAGCCATAGAATTATACATTAAAATAAACATATTTGAAATACTTAATTTTAAATTATAATAATTCATTTAAAATGACCACATTTAATTATTAATATAATTGCTTGTTTATCAACAACTTTAGCATTTTATTCATTACATTTTGAAGCTCTCAGAAGCCAAGTTATGTTATATTCCTTAAGATTTATTTATGCAAGTTTGAAGTATCAATTATCTAAACACAGTTTTGTTTGCATATTTTCAGGATATATATATATATATATATATATATATATATATGTATATGTATATGTATATGTATATGTATGTGTGTGTGTGTGTGTATGTATGAGATACTTGACTTGGTGAATTCTAGCTGTCAATATACTCCTCCCCTCTTAACCACGCCCCGCCACGCCCCCCACCTCCCGAAATTGGAGGTCTCAAGGTTGGCAAGTATGAGCAATACGGTCTCACTGCACAGCCGGCCAGCAGTTAGCCGAGTCATTGCGCAATCCATGTTGAGGCACTGAGTGACGTGCCTCAACTGGCTGCTGTTCACCGCACCGTCTCTTCTCAGTATTTGAACGGCAAATGTGAAAATTCAGCGATTTTAAATAAAAAATTATCTAAAACTGGTGAAGTTAAATGAAAAATAACTTTATAGTATAATCAAATTTTTTTTGTCTTTTTACATTTTTTTCTTTCCATGATGGCAGGTGAGGCCCCGCCTCACCTGCCTCTAGTGACTGCACGTCACTGTTCGGGTCAGGGTTAGAGGGTTAGGGTTATAATAAGGCCATGCCGAATAAGGCATTAATAAGTACTTAATAATGACTATTTAAGAGCCAATATGTTACTAATTTGCATGTTAATAAGCAACTAATTAATGGTGAATATGTTCCCCATACTAAAGTGTTACCATGTTTTATTACTGGTGCACAAAATGAACCGTGCATGAACATCACCTTGTTCAAACAACAAAACCAACACAGTGCATAAACTCACAACAAATTACACACCTGCAAATCAGTCTGACTTTGTCATGATCCGTGGTCGGATCATGTTTTGTGTTATCGGTTTGTTTTGGACTCCTTTTAGTTCCTGGTTATGCACTTCCTGAGTTTAGTCACCATGGTTACCTATGATTTTCACCTGCCTTTTCGCGCACCTGTTGCTCATCAGAGACTCTATTTAGTTCTGCCTTTTCCGGTCACTCGGGGTAGCTTCATTGTTTGCGTCACACCTATGCCACGTAAGTTTTGTTTATTCCATGCCCTAGTCTATGCTAAGTCTTAGTTTCATGTGTTTTAGGCACACATGCCTTTTTGTTGTTTTGCCTGCATTTTGGTAGTTTGGTGATTGATGTTAAATAAACTGAATCCTACCTTCACGCTGTCGTCCGGAGCCGTCCATGGTTGCATTGAGAGAACGAACCGCAGGAAGCGTATACCCCTCCATGACAGACTTATGCTGTTGCCGTATCCGTAATACGCCGATAGGAAGAAGTTTTTATTTACACAAATTACAAACCTGCAAATCAGAAGTTTGTATTTACACGATGAGTCGGGTGTGTTTTGACCTCCGCCGAACCCCTGAGCCCGACTCACCGAACCCCTAGGGTTCGATCAAACCCAGGTTAAGAACCACTGGTTCAGACTGAGACAAACTTTATTGATCTACAAGGGAAATTGTTCCACACAGTACAGAGGTAACGTTATTTTAGCCTAAAGGCTACAAGTGAGCAGATATGGAAATTAACCGGCAACAGTTAACGTTAGTTACTCACCAGCACTGTCCCTGGAATTGGCGCTGCAGGTTGAAGCAGAGGAAGAGGGGTTTGCTTCGTCATCTCTGTCGCTGCTTCTCCACGACACCTTTCTCTAACCTTCAGGTTATGTACTGTACTGTAACACGATGTAACAGGCCCACTGATTGTTCAAAAAACATGGTTATCACTATACACATGTTAAAATGACACCCATATGATTCCACTACAAAGCAGGATGTGTCAAGACTTGGTCTTGGGTGTGTGCTTTTCCGGGATGCAACGGAAAGTTGGCACGGGCGAGACGGGAATGAAGGTACATACATGATTTATTTAACATTATCAAAAAAAAGGAATAAATGAAAGCGCGCACAGTGGCGGAGAATAAACTATGAAACCAAAAAGACTATAAACATGGAACAAAAACTTACTTGGCTTGGACAAAAATAGTTGCATGAAGAATGGACATGGAAAGAAGTATCAGGCATGGACAGAGCATAAATGTGGTGAGGTCGTCAGAAAGACAAACTGAAAAACACTGAACTTAAATACTACAGACATGATTAACGAAAACAGGTGCGTGACTCAAGACGTGAAACAGGTGCGTGACGTGACAGGTGAAAACTAATGGGTTGCTATGGTGACAATCAAGAGTGCACAATGAGTCCAAACGTGGAACAGGTGAAACTAATGGGTAATCATGCAAACAAGACAAGGGAGTGAAAAGCCAGAAACTAAACAAAACATGACTTAAAACAAAACATGATTACACAGACATGACAGGATGGGTATTACGCAATACTTTAGTATTGCGTAAATTTAGCAAATTTTGGCTTTTTGATGTTTCTGATTACAAAACAATAATGAGGTCCTGCAAAATGAACAAGAACTAAATCTGACTATCACATACTCTTATATTCAATGTTTTATTGTTTTTACTTCATATTGTTGTTGTCATGGTCTGATGGGGGAAGTTGTTAATAACAGTTAGCCTCGTGTCTTTTTGTTCAGTCTTGGCTGTTAGCGATAGCTTGCTTCAATTAATGCTTTAGCTAACTGAAAGGTGAGCGCTGATCCTTTATTTACGCACATGTAATGGACCCGAGTGGTGGGATAATAAAATCTAATAAAATTTTGTTAAAAACTAATATAAATATTAAGAACCTAATGCAATGAGAGCAACCGTCCCAAAATAAGGAAAGATAATGATGCTGATTTACAATTTATTACAATATAGATTAAAACCGTCCAGTTGTCAATACTAAAAAATACCAATTGGCAACCAATATTATGGTGAGGGTACAGCCGCGAAAGGCGTAGTGGGTCAGCGTCCTGGCTCCACCCACTTCCACGGCGTCCTCCTGCACACAAATTAAAACGGAGGCAGGCCTCGGGGATAAAATCTTCTAAGACTACGGAGACGCTCTCCGGGCTGACGCCACACTTACACGCAAGGCCCCTGCTGTAGTTCCGCGTCGAAGTATTGCATACTTGCCAACCTTGAGACCTCCGATTCCGGTAGGTGGGGCGTGGTTAAGAGGGGAGGAGTATAGCTAGAATTCACTGAAAGTCAAGTATTTCTTATATATATATATATATATACACAGGTAAAAGCCAGTAAATTAGAATATTTTGAAAAACTTGATTTATTTCAGTAATTGCATTCAAAAGGTGTAACTTGTACATTATATTTATTCATTGCACACAGACTGATGCATTCAAATATTTATTTCATTTAATTTTGATGATTTGAAGTGGCAACAAATGAAAATCCAAAATTCCGTGTGTCACAAAATTAGAATATTACCGGGTACTTAAGGCTAATACAAAAAAGGGATTTTTAGAAATGTTGGCCAACTGAAAAGTATGAAAATGAAAAATATGAGCATGTACAATACTCAATACTTGGTTGGAGCTCCTTTTGCCTCAATTACTGCGTTAATGCGGCGTGGCATGGAGTCGATGAGTTTCTGGCACAGCTCAGGTGTTATGAGAGCCCAGGTTGCTCTGATAGTGGCCTTCAACTCTTCTGCGTTTTTGGGTCTGGCATTCTGCATCTTCCTTTTCACAATACCCCACAGATTTTCTATGGGGCTAAGGTCAGGGGAGTTGGCGGGCCAATTTAGAACAGAAATAATAATAATTTTGATGACATGTTTTAAATTGGTTAAAATCCAATCTGCACTTTGTTAGAATATTTAACAAATTGGACCAAGCTATATATCCAACAAAGACAAATCAGTATTTCTTCTAGATTTTCCAGAACAACATTTTTTAAAAGTAATTCAAAATACTTTGAAGTAAGATTTAAATGTGATTTTACAGATTTTCTAGATTTTCCAGAATATTTTTTTTTGAATTTTAATCATAGTAAATTTGAAGAAATGTATTCTTCGTCGAAAAAACAGAAGCTAAAATATTTATTATTCTTTACAATAAAAAAATAAATAAATTTACTTGAACATTGATTTAAATTGTCAGGAAAGAAGAGGAAGAAATTTAAAAGGTAAAAAGGTATATTTGTTTAAAAATCCTAAAATCATTTTTAAGGTTGTATTTTTTCTAAAATTGTATTTCTAAAAGTAATAAGAAGCAAAGTAAAAAATAAATGAATTTATTTAAACAAGTGAAGACCCATCCATCCATCCATTTTCTACCGCTTATTCCAAGTCTTTAAAATATTTTCTTGGATTTTCAAATTCTATTTGAGTTTTGTCTCTTTCAGAATTAAAAATGTCGAGCAAAGCGAGACCAGCTTGCTAGTAAATAAATACAATTTAAAAAATAGAGGCAGCTCACTGGTAAGTGCTGCTCTTTGAGCTATTTTTAGAACAGGCCAGCGGGCAACTCATCTGGTCCTTACGGGCTACCTGGTGACCGCGGGCACCACGTTGGTGACCCCTGCCCTAGTATATACAATAATATAAACCAAGTCATTGTATTTCATTTAGGATTATTTCATATCTTCATTTAAATAAAAATATATTTTTATCTTTTTTAGATACAGTCAATAAATAATGTGAACATGTATCATAACATGGAAATCTACGAGAACGTGTTGTGGATGATTGTGGACTGGGAATTTTTTTAATTTGATTTTTTTACACATTTTTATAAAAAAAAAAGAAAAGTTTTTCCGACGTTTTTTAGACGATTTCTCTTCTTAGTTATTATTTCTCCGGCTGTAGAAAAGACACGCTCACAGGACACAGAGGAGGCGTCAGTGCGACACAGTTGGCGTATCGGTCACGTGACCAAAACAGCTCATGATCGGTCACGTGACTTTCTAAAAGCGGTACGCGCACCGACACAGGGTTTTGCTCTATGAGCTCGACGCATGCGCCGATGCATCGGTGTTGCCGGACCCATCACTAATGCATGGCAATGACACATAAACAATAAAATCCCCTACTTGTGTCCCATCACACACACGTGATTGCACGCCAAACAAGGTTTCTTGTGCCTTAAGAAGAAAAACGGCCCCTGCGCAATATTGTTCCAGCACATTGCCAAACAAAAATCATCGAAAAAAGGCAGATTGAAAAATGACTGAATGCCGTGACCCGGATTCGAACCGGGGTTGCTGCGGCCACAACGCAGAGTACTAACCACTATACGATCACGGCTGTAGAGGACCGACCTGATTGGTAAAGTGTCTTCTCTGCTGATGTCTAATGTTACGTGATGTTTAAGTGGCATTCTGAAAGACGCCAACGAATAGAACTTCTTTCAGTGTGCTAGCACCGAATGTTCCGGGGGAATTACTGTCTCACGGAACAAATCATGTCAATGGATGTTCTCATTCATCTAGGTCGTTGTATTCTCAGGTCATTCGATGGATCGCAACTGGGTTGTCCCTGACAACGTTTCGCTTCTCATCCAACCAGGCTTCATCAGTTCATGCTCATAGACTTAAAATTGGTCAGATCTAGTCTTAAGACTTAGATCGGTCATCTCTGGTTCTAAATGCTGGTGCCAAAGCCCAGACAATTTATACTCTAACAAGAGGAGGGCATGCTCAGGGAAGGTTGGTTTCACTCTGTTGTGTCGTAGCGAACAACCGTTAAGATGTACGAGAGTCACATTTTTATTGCTTTGGTCACCTTTTTCTCGCCTGCTTTGTTTCGATTGACCTGCCCTGAGTATCACAACTTCAAGTTTAATATTAAAGATAAAACAAGTTTGAAAGTTTGTAGACTTTCATGGTGTCGGAGGCAGATATTTACATATATCCGTATTTAAGTTGTTACTTCTTTTTATTTCATAATCATATTACAAAACAGCTAGTGTTTTTCTTCCAATTGTGGTCTTTTGGTTGTCTGCAAATACTGTGTGCTAAACCTTGAGTGAGGAATGTAAGAAAGAGAGATACTCCTTTCTCTTATCTAGCCTTATGTCCAGGTGCGGAGGACAATGGGCATGTGTTTTGGGCTGGAGGGACATGACTGCGAGGGTGGGAGGGAGAGAGACTTGATAGGGGAGAGGGTTTTTCCATGGGAGGGGGGCAGACCATCTTAGCGGCGCGATTGAATGTTCTATGCTGGACTGGTCTCAATGTATTTACAAAGCTTTGCAAATATATTACAAAATACCTATTCTGTCTCTGGTGGTTTTTCTACTCAGCTTTAAGTGTCGTAAAGAGCTTGGGAGCGACGACCAGAGCTTGAATTCCCTGGGAGGAACAACTGGTCCAAACGCAACAATGGTGATGTGAATTAATTTACTCATTTGATGTTCTACATAAGGTGAGTGTTTATATTCAACTTGGAGAAAGCGAACCACCAGGTTTACGTAAATAATGGTTGAGCCCATAATAAATTAAGGAGCCTTAGTTGGACATTCGCATGTGGACACTCTCACGAGAAGAGGCAATAGATTCAGCGTGATAGCTCTATACTGGAGGAGAGACTCCGCGTTTATCTTAAAGGGGAACATTATCACCAGACCTATGTAAGTGTCAATATATACCTTGATGTTGCAGAAAAAATACCATATATTTTTTTAACCGATTTCCGAACTCTAAATGGGTGAATTTTGGCAAATTAATCCATCCATCCATCCATCCATCTTCTTCCGCTTATCCGAGGTCGGGTCGCGGGGGCAGCAGCTTAAGCAGGGAAGCCCAGACTTCCCTCTCCCCAACCACTTCGTCCAGCTCCTCCCGGGGGATCCCGAGGCGTTCCCAGGCCAGCCGGGAGAGATAGTCTTCCCAGCGTGTCCTGGGTCTTCCCCGTGGCCTCCTACCGGTCGGACGTGCCCGAAACACCTTCCTAGGGAGGCGTTCGGGTGGCATCCTGACCAGATGCCCGAACCACCTCATCTGGCTCCTCTCGATGTGGAGGAGCAGCGGTTTTACTTTGAGCTCCCCCCGAATGACAGAGCTTCTCACCCTATCTCTAAGGGAGAGCCCCGCCACTCGGCGGAGGAAACTCATTTCGGCCGCTTGTACCCGTGATCTTGTCCTTTCGGTCATGACCCAAAGCTCATGACCATAGGTGAGGATGGGAACGTAGATCGACCGGTAAATCGAGAGCTTTGCCTTCCGGCTCAGCTCCTTCTTCACCACAACGGATCGATACAGCGTCCGCATTACTGAAGACACCGCACCAATCCGCCTGTCGATCTCACGATCCACTCTTCCCTCACTCGTGAACAAGACTCTGAGGTACTTGAACTCCTCCACTTGGGGCAAGATCTCCTCCCCAACCCGGAGATGGCACTCCACCCTTTTCCGGGCGAGAACCATGGACTTGGACTTGGAGGTGCTGATTCTCATCCCAGTCGCTTCACACTCAGCTGCGAACTGATCCATTGAGAGCTGAAGATCCTGGCCAGATGAAGCCATCAGGACCACATCATCTGCAAATAGCAGAGACCTAATCCTGCCCTGACTGCGCCTAGAAATTCTGTCCATAAAGGTTATGAACAGAATCGGTGACAAAGGGCAGCCTTGGCGGAGTCCTTTGGCGAATTAAATGCCTTTCTAATATTCGCTCTCAGAGCGATGACGTCACAACGTGGGGTCACATCGGGAAGCAATCCGCCATTTTCTCAAACACCGAGTCAAACCAGCTCTGTTATTTTCAGTTTTTTCGACTGTTTTCCGTACCGGTGTGTTGTCGGAGGGTGTAACAACATGAACAGGAATGGATTCAAGTTGCACCAGTGGCCCAAAGATGCGAAAGTGGCAAGAAATTGGACGTTTGTTCCGCACACTTTACCGACGAAAGCTATGCTACGACAGAGATGGCAAGAATGTGTGGATATCCTGCGACACTCAAAGCAGATGCATTTCCAACGATAAAGTCAAAGAAATCTGCCGCCAGACCCCCATTGAATCTGCCGGAGTGTGTGAGCAATTCAGGGACAAAGGACCTCGCTAGCACGGCAAGCAATGGCGGCAGTCTGTTCCCGCAGACGAGCGAGCTAAACCCCCTGGATGTCTTGGCTCACACCGTCCCTTATGCCACCGAAGATGATCAAGAGAAGAATATCGATCCTAGCTTCCCTGGCCTGCTGACATCAACTCCAAAACTGGACAGATCAGCTTTCAGGAAGAGCGCGGATGAGGGTATGTCTACAGAATATATTAATTGATGAAAATTGGGCTCAAAGTGCATGTTGTTGCCAAATGTATTTCATATGCTGTAAACCTAGTTCATAGTTGTTAGTTTCCTTTAATGCCAAACAAACACATACCAATCGTTGGTTAGAAGGCGATCGCCGAATTCGTCCTCGCTTTCTCCCGTGTCGCTGGCTGTCGTGTCGTTTTCCTCGGTTTCGCTTGCATACGGTTCAAACCGATATGGCTCAATAGCTTCAGTTTCTTCTTCAATTTCGTTTTCGCTACCTGCCTCCACACTACAACCATCCGTTTCAATACATTCGTAATCTGTTGGATCGCTTAAGCCGCTGAAATCCGAGTCTGAATCCGAGCTAATGTCGCTATGGCTTGCTGTTCTTTCCGCCATGTTTGTTTGTGTTGGCTTCACTATGTGACGTCACAGGAAAATGGACGGGTGTTTATAACGATGGTTAAAATCAGGCACTTTGAAGCTTTTTTTTTAGGGATATTGCATGATGGGTAAAATTTTGAAAAAAAACTTCGAAAAATATAATAAGCCACTGGGAACTGATTTTTAATGGTTTTAACCATTCTGAAATTGTGATAATGTTCCCCTTTAAACGTCAACCTACAAGTTATGGCATAGGTCTGTTGTCTTCCCAGTCACTTACACACAAACATCTCCTTACATGGTCAGGTTGTACTCTCCTGAATTAACACACACCCAGACAGAGAAAGAAGGAATATAAGAACGTGGTTCGGCTCCTCCAAGATAGGAGTGCCTAATGTTTTTGACTTGACCTCCTCCAGGTGCTGCAGCCAGCCAGGCAGCCAACTGGCGCCAGACCTGAAAATTGTCGGGAGTTAAAAAAATATGTTGTCAATGTTAATAAACACTTGGCCATAATAACCTGTTGCATTAATAATGTAACATATTGTTCACTGTATAGGATTTTACACATCTGTAAAGATCCTGAGGGTTACAGGAAGGTGGATCTAAAAGACTTGTCTGAAAACAGGTCAATTCTTAACTCAAAGGAAGATACTTACTCACAGCCCAAGTCCAAGCCAAGGTCCACCACCAGGCACAGGATAAGCACATCTGTCCCTGGGTGGCCGCTGATCTCCGTCAAGCCTCAGCAGTGTGAAGCGACCAAGACAGGAACAGGACGACCAGAACCCTTTATTACATAACTAATGCCTCAGACTGGAAGTACCTGCAAAAAAAACCTCTCAAACAAAGACCTAACGGAATTTTGATTTCATTTATTTCACAAAGATTATTGAGCCAGCCAGCATTACAACCTAGATTCTTCTGATCTATAGCCAGACATATTACCCAGTGCACCACCAACTCTACAGCAAAGGACACATCATTGTAGCACAGGTTGTGTATCGTAAGTGTCTTACACCACAGCAACGTGTCGTTTACATGAGGCTTACTACAAAAACAGGGTATCTGGTTGCTTTTATTAGACTTTAAAGTCTAGTGGCCCTCTACCTGTTGCAGCCTGGACCTTCACTAACCTCAGCCTGGCCTT